>NC_053389.1:132849755-133187255 GCF_905171765.1 Bufo bufo | reverse complement strand
TGGTGAGGTGAAGGGCAGAGTTATAAATTATAAGCATAAATTTGTAATGGAAGAAATCTTGTGGTTTGCAAGTTTTTCTCCATAAGCGGTCGGCACTTCTGGAGCATCACTGGAGGAAGCGAGTTTGAGGAATAAGCCAGAGTTGCTTTCGTCTCTGTTTGGAGGTTATGAGTGCAGGAAGCGCTACCTCATGCAGGACACTTCTGATGGTGTCATTATAGTTTTTGCATCCAGTTCAGGACGAAGAGGGAAGAGATTGGAGACAGTGATGACTGTAGAGTCTGTAAGTTTCTTAGTGTCAATGGCATGTAGATTTCTGAATGTGTGATAAGTAGGAGTGTGATGAGATGGATAAGGAATTGTGACAGCAAAGGAGAGTAGGTTGTGGTCAGAGAACAGGATAGGAGAGTTAGTAAAGTCGGAAATGGAGCAGAGCCAGAAAAAGACCAGGTCAAGTGTGTTACCATTTTTATACATCTGAGAGTTTGAAAATTGAAGGTTAGAAATAGAAGTTGAGAGGCAGACGGGGAGATAGCACTGTCTTTGGGGATGGTAATGTCACCCTAAATGAGAGCTGGTAGTTCTTAAAAAACAAGAAGTGTGGCAGCCAGGCAGCAAAGTGATCAAGGAACAGGGTGGGTGGGTGATCATGGAAGTCCGTAAATAACTGCCACTGAGGGAGAGGGGATGAAAAACTCTGACGGTGTGGACTTCAAAAGATGGGAATGAGAGTGATGGTACTGGGGGGATGACTTGGAAAGTGCATTGTGGGGAAAGAAGTATACCTATTCTACCACAGTGTCTGTTGTCAGAGTTGAGCGAACCTGCAGTTTGGCAGGTTTGAGTTCGGGGTTTAAGTATGGGAGCTGTATATGGGAGAGTGAAGGAGAGAGGGGCTGATATGGAGTGAGTTAAATTAAGCACATAAAGTGCAAAGAGCACATAATAAAAAGGATAGAGAGACAATGAACCAAATGAAAACTGCTGTGTGTAGTGGTATTTTTCCAGCTGCCCCTCGGCATATTTTCCGGGTTGCGACCAGATCTCCGCCATTCCCCATTATAGTAAATGCGGATGGACGGAACCTCAACAGCACCTGGTATTCACAGATTTGGCAGCCTGTTCCTGGCCAGAACAGCCTGCCGGATCTGTTTTAACGTGAATGTGAAACTAACCAATTAATCAGTTAAAGGGGTTATCCAGGTTCAGAACTGAACCAGGACATAACTCCTTCTTCACCCCTCTGAGTGGAGCACCGGAGCATTTTAAGCTACAATGCTCGCCCTTGCCCTGAGTGGTGCAAGGGCTTTTTCTTCATATCCGGTGATGTACCAGGCTTCCTCACAGTATGCTAGGCAGAGGTTTCCGCCTAGCAGTGAGCCTGGTGACGTCACCGGCATTAATGAGCGGTCTTTAGTGCTGCCATAGCCTGTAAACCAGCCTAGGACAGGGCTAAAGACTGCCCATTTAGTGCCGGTGACGTGACATGAAATGTTCCGATGCTCATATCAGAGGGGCTGAAGGGGTGAAGAATGGATTATGTCCAGGTTCAGCTCTGAACCTGGACAACCCCTTTAAGCAAGACACATGAGAACAGATGCTATGTGTATGTAAACAGAGTTTGCTCATACGGCTGATACTGACAGTACTACTCATCACATCAGTGTTCGTGAGCCAAAACCAGGAATGGAGCCTCCACACACATAAGGTGTAATGGAAAGATCTGCACCTGTTCTGTGTTTAGAACTGCACCTGATTTTGGCTCACAATAACTGATAGAAATCACTGACCGAACACTGATGTGTGAATGAGGCTTTACACTTCCACACTTATTCAGTTCTACTAGGTACAGGATAATGTCACGGCGGGGTGTGGGTAGTAAACTCCACACCAAACACAAGGGGGAAGGGAAAAGGTACTACGCCTGGAAACTAGGGAAAGGGGAAAGGTCAACCCCTAGTGAATCCCTTAACCGAGCACTGACTACTATCAGTATGAACGGACCTCAATGGTAGGAATGTTCATACGCAGGAACCTAAAGCCCTATCTGACCCTAAAGGGCCCTGGAAATAGTGTCAGGACAAAATATGACCTTTTCCTTCCCAGCTGAAGGAACAGGAGACCCTTTCAGGCCTAATACCAAAAGATAGGGGAATACAACAAACAAGAAATAGGGAGAAGACACTTAACTCTGAAGTACGCGGACGAGCAGGAACTCAGAGGAGAACCAAACACCAGCGCTTCAACAACCAGAAAGGAGCTATCAACCGCATAGCATGATGGGTGAGACCAGACTAAATAGAGGAGTTGGAATGACCACTTAAAGGGACACTGACAGGCCCGATAAACATATTAAGTTATTCCTATGCAGTCATAGGTCTATTAAAGTGTATTACAATCACATAAGAGTACCCCCGTCGGCATTTTAAACCATGTAAAAACAACTTTATAATCATCTGTCAATCAGCTTCCTTTATGCCCAAGGGGCGGTTTTTCACATCTCTTTATGCCCAAGGGGTGTTTTTACTCCTACCTTTGTGCCCAGCCGCGCCTCAACTGTCGCTTCCTAGCGCCGCCCAACTCATTATTATTCACTGGCTGGGCGGCTTTTACAGTCCCCGATCCTCCCGAGCCGACGCAGGCGCAGCAGGAGACGCTGGCATTGAATAAGGGACGCAGGCGCACTGTGAGTGAGGGTGCCAGGCAAGTTATCCGGCGCACGCGCAGAAGGTACAAGTGAGTTTTAATGCAGCAGGAGACCCTGGCACTGAACTCACTTGTACCTTCTGCGCGTGCGCCGGATAACTTGCCCGGCACCCTCACTCACAGTGCGCCTGCGTCCCTTATTCAATGCCAGCGTCTCCTGCTGCGCCTGCGTCGGCTCGGGAGGATCGGGGACTGTAAAAGCCGCCCAGCCAGTGAATAATAATGAGCTGGGTGGCGCTAGGAAGCGACAGTTGAGGCGCGGCTGGGCACAAAGGTAGGAGTAAAAACGCCCCTTGGGCATAAAGAGATGTGAAAAACCGCCCCTTGGGCATAAAGGAAGCTGATTGACAGATGATTATAAAGTTGTTTTTACATGGTTCACAATGCGGACAGGGGGTACACTTATGTGATTGTAATACACTTTAATAGACCTATGACTGCATAGGAATAACTTAATATGTTTATCGGGCCTGTCAGTGTCCCTTTAAGCTACACCTTAGACAAGAGGTGTGGTCATAACCAGCAACAACACAGAAATAAGTAAAACCAAAGAGGCTGTCAGATCACATCACATGCAGCCAGCCTCTTAGATCTTCTGACCTCTGTCACAGGAGAGACCGTGACAGTAACCCCCCCCCCCCCCTTCCCTTCTACGGGTGACCTCCGGACACCCAGGACCAACTTTATCCGGATGAGCTCTGTGAAAAGCTTTCACCAGACTACTAGCATTAACGTCGGCCGCTGGAAACCCACATCCTCTCCTCTGGCCCGTCACCCCTCCAGGGAACAAGATACTAGAGGGATCTACGGAGAATTCGGGAGTCAACTTTCCTGAAATTCCAGATTACTGCCCACCATGACGGGTGCGGTAGGCAAGAAGGACGGTTTAACATATCTCTTCAACGACTTATGAAACACATTATGAATCTTCAAAGCCTAAGGAAGTTCAATACGAAATGCTACTGGGTTAATAATGGCAGTGAACTTATATGGACCAATAAACCTTGGACCCAACTTCCAAGAAGGTACTTTCAACTTAATGTTTTATTAGGACAGCCACATAGAATCACCCACTCTTAGGTCTGGACCATTCATACGTCTCTGGTCAGCCATACATTTGTACTTGTTGCCCATTTTTTTAAGATTATTTTGAATTTTCCGCCAAATAGATGACAAAGAAGAGGAAAATTGTTCCTCTTCAGGTATACCAGAAGTCTCCGTACCAGAAAATGTGCCAAATTGCAGGTGGAACCCATATGCCCCAAAAAACGGTGACTTATCAGTGGACTCCTATCTACGGTTATTTGTGGCAAACTCGGCTAAAGACAAAAATAAAGACCGCTCCTCCAGGTTCTCCGAGACAAAACATCCCAAATAAGTCTCCAGATTCTGATTAGTGCATTCAGTCTGTCTGTTCGACTGAGGATGGAAGGCCGAAGAGAAGAACAATTGTACCCCCAGACGAGTACAGAACGCCTTCCAGAATTTGGAAACAAACTGAGTCCCCCTATCAGACACCACATCAGAAGGAATACCATGTAATTTCACGATGTTATCGACAAACACTTGTGCGAGAGTTTTAGCATTAGGTAGACCTGGCAATGCTTTAAAGTGCGTCATCTTACTAAAGCGGTCAACGACCACCAAAATCACAGTTTTTCCAGAAGAATTAGGTAAATCTGTGATACAATCCATGGATAAATGAGTCCAAGGTTGGGACGAGATGGGCAACGGAAGTAAAGATCCGGAAGGCCGAGTATGTGTGACCTTAGCACGTGCACAAGTACTGCAAGCAGACACATAGTCCTCAACACACTTACGCAACCCCGGCCACCAGAATCTACGAGAGATGAGATCAACAGTGGATCTGCTCCCAGGGTGTCCTAGTGAGAACCGTACAGTGATGTTCCTCGAACACCTTGTGACGTAATTCAGAAGGAACAAACAACTTCCCCCGAGGACAAGAATCCGGTGCATCTCCCTGGGCCTCCAACACCTCTGTCTCAAGGTCGAGATATAGGGCGGATATAACTACCCCCCCCCCCCCCCCCTTCCCAGTAAAGCTACGGGAAAAAGCATCAGCCTTGACGTTCTTAACCCCAGGGCGATAGGTGACGATGAAATTAAATCTGGTAAAATACAACAACCATCATGCCTGCCTTAGGTTCAGTCGTTTAGCCGACTCCAGGTAAGCCAGATTTTTGTGATCAGTAAGCACAGTAATAGGATAAATTGCTCTTTCCAACCAATGACACCACTCCTCAAAAGCCAACTTAATGGCCAGCAACTCTCTAATACCTACGTCATAATTCCTTTCTGCAGCCGAGAGTTTCTTAGGGAAGAATGCACATGGGCGCCATTTACTAGGTGAAGGACCCTGCGACAAGACTGCTCCTACCCCAACCTCGAATGCGTCAACTTCCACAATGAATGGCTGTGACACATCCGGTTGCACTAGTATAGGAGCAGAAGCAAAACATTCTTTCACTGCAGAAAAAGCTTGTAATGGTGCATCAGACCAGACTGAGACATCCAAACCTTTCCTAGTCATGTCCGTTAAAGGTTTAACCACAGTCGAGTAGTTGAAAATGAATTTACGGTAGTAGTTGGTGAACCCCAATAACCGCATAAGCGCTTTCAGATTTTCGGGTCGATCCCAGTCCAACACAGCACGGACCTTCTCTGGATCCATACGAAAACCTGAAGATGAGAGTAGGTAACCCAGGAATTGCACTTCCTGTATTGAAAATACACACTTCTCCATTTTAGCATACAATTTATTCTCTCTTAGGATATGTAACACCTGTCTCACATGATCCTGATGAGTCTCCATATCTGGAGAATAAATTAGTATGTCATCCAGATATACAACAACAAACCTCCCCACCAAATGATGAAAGATATTATGTTTAATCATATTTTATTATTTTGAAAAAAAATATGAAGTACGTTACAGCAAAAGAAACGCCTACACACTAGGCGCTCTTTATATAATCATAACAATTCTGAGACATGAAGGTACAATATGGGTTCACAGAAAAAACATATGATAAGTCAGTTTTCATGTATCCAAAAAACAATCCATAAACCGACTTGGCCTTAGATCCATAGTTTATAAAGCTAAAGGCGGAGAAAGAAAGAAAAGAAAGAAAAGGAAAGAGAGAAAGGCAAAAGTGGAAGGGGAGGGGGAAAAGGGGGAGGAAAAGGGTGGAGGATGGTGAGTTGAGTACATTATGGGTCTCTAGCACTTGAAGAGAGCCATACCGTTAAGTACACCGTATACTTAATAAAGTTTTATACAGCCAGTAAAGCAAGAAAATCAGGAGATTCTAAAGCATTTATCCAAGACGCCCAGACCTTACACTATTTAGTAGACAAATCATTTGCGTCGGCCGAAATTTCTTCCATCCTAGCAATCTGTTGCATTTCTTGGAACCATTCCCTCATAGTGGGGGCATGTGTCGAACGCCAATATCTAGGAATCACTGTTCTAGCGGCCGTAATAAAAAATCTAAGGAGGGACCCCTTTTGAGATGATATTGAACCCGGCAGGATGGAGAGGAGTGCTATTTGAGGAGACCCATCCACCTGTCTTGGTGAGATCTTATTAAAGGTCTCAAATACTGAGTCCCAAAAGGGTTGGATTAAGTCGCATCCCCACCAAATATGAAGCATCGAGCCTCTATCCTTACAACAGCGCCTGCAGAGCTCCGTCACTGAAGGGAAAATTCTATGGAGTCTCACTGGGTATGTATACCACCGAGATAAAATCTTATAATTCTTTTCTTGAGCGGCACATGCCATGGAGAGCTTGTGAGAGTATAAGAATGCTTTTTGCCAGTCAGCTTCTCCTAAGACAATACCTAACTCTGATTCCCAACCTCTAATGAAATTAGGACGGCCCTCGTGAGAGCATGTAAGAAGCATCTGGTAAAGAAGTGAAAGGAGATGAGTCGGTGGAGAAGTTAATGTGAACAATTTTTCGAACTCTGTTAGTGTGGCTCCAAAAGAACACTGAGCACCGCTGGACAAAACGAAGGATTTAATTTGTTCATATTCTAGCCAGGAGATCCGTGTATTTGGGAATTTAGATGAGATGGAAGCAAGGGAAGGGAATGTATTCCCTGCCATCAAGTGGTAAAAGCGAGGATCATCTGTAATTTTCAAGCCTAAGAATGAGTCTTTCCCCATTCCGGCAGGAAATGCTGGATTTTGGATAATGGGAGTAAGCAGACTAAGTCTTCTGGTGCCCACCCCCCTGCGGGTCAAAGAGTCCCAAATTTTGAATGTATGTTGAAATAATAAGTGATGGCTAAGCATCCGAGGGTGGTCCACAGGTGGTAGCCACGGAATATGTTTGAGTGGGAGAGGGCATAAGGTCTGTTCTAACCCCGCCCACTGTTTTGTGCTTTCATTGTGCTTCCAATCTAGTACTCTGGTGAGTATTGTGGCCGTATGATATAATTTTAGGTCAGGAAGACCCACACCCCCAAGGAGTTTTGATCTAACCAGAATGGAATGACCTATTCTCGGACTACCCCGTCCCCATATGAAGCGCGAAAAAGCAGTTTTAGCTTTCCTAAAAAAGGAGGGTGGTGGAACTAGTGGAACTGTCTGAAATATGTATAATAATTTGGGCAGAGTGTCCATTTTTAATGCGTTGATTCATCCAAACCACGATAACTCTTTTTTATTAAAAGCCTCAAGATCCTTCAGTATCCTATCTAGTAAAGGAAAATAATTAAGTTTCAGTAAATGTTTACTATCGGCCGGTATATAGATACCTAGGTATTTAATGGCAGATGGTTGATGTTTGAATTTGAAGGAGGACAATAACCTAGCAAATTCGCTGTGTGGAACCGTTACATTGAGAATTTCAGACTTGGTGTAATTGACTTTAAAATTACTTAAGTGACCAAACCGTTCAAATTCCTTTAGGATCGAAGGGATGGAAATATGTGGCTGAGTGATATACAGTAGAAGGTCGTCGGCATATAAGGCCGTCTTGTACTGTTTACCATAAACTGCAAGGCCATGACAAGATGAATTTTTACGGAGGGCTGTGGCCAGGTGTTCCATCACTAGCACGTATAATAGTGGAGAGAGGGGGCAACCCTGTCTAGTTCCATTCCGAATTGGTATGGATGAAGACAAGAGTCCATTGATTCGTACCTTAGCAGTGGGGTCTGAATATAATGCACGAATACTATTCAAAACTTTGGGGCCAATCCCGATTTGTTGTAAAGTACGATTGAGAAAAGACCAATGGACCCTATCAAAGGCCTTCTCCGCATCAATTGATAGTAGGCAGAGGGGAGAGGCACTATTTCTCGCTATGTCTGTGAGGAGCAGAGTTTTGATCGTGTTGTCTCGCGCTTCTCTCCCACAAACAAATCCAACCTGGTCTGTATGCACAATGCTGGGAATTAAAGGGGCCAATCTATCCGCGAGTATTTTAGAGTATAGTTTGAAATCTATATTGATCAATGAGATTGGCCGGAAATTCGAGGAGAGGGAGTGGTCCTTTCCTGGCTTGGGTAGTACACTAATATGAGCTTCTAGCGATTGCCTGGTGAATAGAGTGTCTGAGCCAATGCTGTTGAAAACCCTTGCAAGGAAAGGGGACAAGAGATCCGTTAGTTGTTTATAAAAGGCCGTTGTAAAGCCGTCGGGGCCTGGGCATTTCCCTGCAGGAGAATTTTTAATAGCATGTCTAACATCTCCCTCAGTGAAGTCAGAGTCTAGTGAGTCTCTATCCGAAGTGGAAATTGTAGGTAAAGCAGTTTCTGCAATATAGTCTTCGATCCGCTTTTCTAAAGAAGTTGGCGACATGTCAGAGAACTGGCCTTTAAGGTTATATAACTTAGAATAATAATCCCGAAAGACCTCTAAGATGTCCTTAGGATTATGGGTGTTATGACCACTTCCATTTTTAATGAATGGTATAAAAGTTTGCGGGCCTCTGGGATGTAATAATGGCGATAGATAGTGTCTGTTTATGTAGTGTCTCAAGCTCATGAGCTTGAGAAAGTAACTTCGTAAGCGATAGCGCATTTTATTTTTTTAATCTGGAGCCATGTTTTATGAATGTGCCTCTAAGGACGCATTTCAATGCCTCCCATTGGATCGGAAGGGGAGTGGGGTCGGAGGAGTGAATTTGTAAGAATTCATTGATGACAATTCGCACGTCCGCCATGCACACCACATCCTTCAGGATATTATTGTTTAGTCTCCAATTCCATGGTTTGGCCAAAGAATTGGGCAACTATGAAAGATATTATTAACAAAATGCTGGAAAACCGCAGGAACATTAGTTAACCCAAACGGCATGACCAGACTGTCAAAATGACCCTCTGGGGTATGAAACGCCGTCTTCCATTCACCCCCTTCCTTAATCCTGACCAGATGATATGCCCCCCTTAGGTCCAACTTGGAGAACACATTGGTACCAACAATCTGGTTAAACAAGTCCGAAATCAAAGGCAGGGGGTACGGATCACGAACTGTAATCCGATTGAGTTCACGACATGTAACATGACCTAAGAGTTCTGTCTTTCTTCTTTACAAAGAAAACCCCTGCTGCCACTGGGGACTTGGAAGGTCTAATATGTCTCTTAGCCAAACTTTCGGCAATATACTCTCGTATGGCCAGTCTTTCGGGTTCAGAAAGGTTATATAACCTAGATTTTGGCAACTTCGCTCCGGGAATAAGATTGATAGGACAATCATATTCCCGGTGTGGGGGTAAACTCTGGCAACCACTCTCAGAAAATACATCAGAAAAATCAGAAATGAAAGAGGGAACGGCTTTAGTGGTCAAGACAGAAAGAGATGTATTAAGACAGTTGTCCATGCAATAATCACTCCAATCGAGAATCTGTCTCGCTTGCCAGTCAATGGTAGGATTATGTTTGCTCAACCATGGTAAAACCAGAACCAACGGAGCAGGCAGACCCTCCAGTACAAAACACGAAATGGATTCCTGATTAAAATCACCCACTCTTAAACGGATGCCCTGCACCATCTGTGACAAACATTTCTGAGTAAGTGGTGCGGAGTCTATTGCAAACACCGAAATATTTTTCTCTAATGCACTTGTAAACCCATGCATACAGATGAACTGACCATCGACTAGGTTAACCCCTGCCCCACTGTCAATAAACACCTAAATTCCCAGTTTTGGACTCTAGCGCCACCTCAGCAGGCAGGAGAAATCGGGTACTACCAGTAAATGACAAAAGTAAGTTCCCTGACTCCCCACCCACACCACCAAGAGTAAGATGGGAATTGAAAGATTTTTGCTTTTTCACCTTGACGCTAAACGTAAGGACAAACATTAACAAAATGTCCCCTTTTTCCACAGAAAAATCATACTCCCTTCTTATGACTAAAACTCTTGCAAGCAGGCCCAGAGGTAGCTCCCTCTAACTGCATAGCTTCGTCACCAGGCATAAACTCAGGAGTCTCTCCACCCAAGGTATCAGAGAAAGCCGCCACGTAGGGCTGAAACGATTCATCGATTTAATCGATGTAATCGAGGCAAAAAAATCCTCAATGCAGGGCATTTAAATCACATGACCACCGAGAGCGTGAGTGAAGTGAAGCTTCTGACTCACCACTCTGTGGCCTCCCCACTCGGCACTGCGCTGCACTGCCCAGGGCCTTGCGTGCACACATCAGCGCGCTGGCTGACGCTGTGTGTGACGTTAGGTCCCTTCCAGTGCATGCTGGGATGAAGACGCGTCTCCTGCGGACTCCATGTGTCAGCGCACGCCGCACTGACCGGACAGGTCAGTATACAGTTAGCGGCGGGGGGATCCTGTTATGGCAGGGGGCACCTGTGATTTGGCATGGAGGGCCTGATCTGATGGGAGTGGGGGACATGATGGCATGGAGGCACTGGGGAAGGGGGACATCATGGCAATCTGGATGGCATGGAGGGGCTGATGGCAGTGCCATCATGGGGGCACTGGGGGACATGGCATGGAGGGGCTGATCTGATTGCACAGAGGCACTGGGGAAGGGGGACATCATGGCAATCTGGATGGCATGGAGGGGCCGATGGCAGTGCCATTGTGGGGGCACTGGGGGACATGGCATGAAAGGGCTGATCTGATGGCTCTGGGGGAGGCTCTGGGGGAGTGGGGTCTGATTGCAGCAAGGGAGGGTCTGATGATGGCAGCCTGGGGGTCTGATCATGGAGGCATAGGGGCCTGATTGCGGGCTTGCGGCATGGGGGGACTGATTTGAGGGCAAGGCTGACTGACTTGGCAGGGGTCCTATTAAAATGCTATGTCACTGTGCAGCATTTTTTGTCCGGATCCCCATTACAGTCAATGGGCATCCAGCTATGACAGATGTTGCCAGTAAACTCCGGCAGTCTGATCCTCTACCGGAGCAAACTGCCGGAGTTCACAACATAACCTTAGATACACATTCTGGCAGAAGAACAGCCTGCTGGAGTATACCGTATTGGGTATAGCCGGATACAACCAGCTATATGCTCTCATTGACTATACTGTGGTCCAAGGACATCTGGCCATGTTCTGGCATACATGCTGGGTATCGTCCAAAGCTTTTTTTTTTTGTCCGGTCAAAACCCAGCTTGAATGCTGCAACAAGGCCGGACCCCATTACAGTCAATCGCTGACGCAGCCGGCAGATAATCCAGCTATACCCACTATGGTACATTCTGGCTGTTCTTGCAGCTGTGAAAGAAGCCTTTTGTTTTTTCAATTATGTGCTATACCACTGTAAGAAATACAAATATTGTTTTTATAAAGAAATACGTTATTTTAAGAAGGTTTTTCTTATTAGAGTACTTGATTAATCGTAAAAATAATCAATAGAATACTCGATTACTAAAATAATTGTTTACTGCAGCCCTACCGCCACGTTATATGATAGTTCATCCTGAGAGTGAGGGACCTTAGATCTCTCTCTCAGGCGTCTATCCATACGATTATCTGCCGGCGTTCCTTCTCCCAGACTGTGAGATCTGCGCTGCAATTGGACAACGCTACAGCCTGGAAGAAGGAACGCCCAGGGTGAAACAGGGCAGACTCCGCTTAGTCGAACCAATTCAGTGAAGATACCGGAGGACACAGCGGGCGGAGCGGCGCCCAGTGATAATAGTAAGTGCAGTGAGATCCCTGGGCGCCGCTCTATGTAGCCTGATAATTATCTTACAATGTTTGGACCGATGAAAGGTCCTCTTTAAAGGGCTTCTACCACCAGATTTGGTCCTATTTAGCTGACTGACACTAGCGATCTGCTAGTGTCAGCAGTCCATAACAGTGTTCTTATCATGTGTCTGCTGCCGTTCACCTTAAAAACATTCTTTTATAGATATGCTAATAAGCCTCTAGGTGCTATGTGGGCGTCTATTCAGCACCTAGAGGCTCCGTCCACTAACCATTTCAGCCGCCCATCGCGTCCTTCCAGCCCGCCCCGCTCCTGTTGATTGGCGTGAAACTTCTTTGTATCTCGTACCAATTCCTGCACCTGCGCTTCTGTATTCGGCGCAGGCGCAGTGAGTGAATGCCGCGCTCCTGGTGCCGGCTTCCTCACTGTAACGTAGTTGGCGCAGTGAGGAAGCCGGCGCCGGGAATTGGTACGAGATACTGAGAAGTTTCACGTCAATCAACAGGAGCAGGGCGGGCTGGAGGGACGCGATGGGCGGCTGAAATGGTTAGTGGACGGAGCCTCTAGGTGCTGACCAGACGCCCACATAGCACCTAGAGGCTCATTAGCATATCTATAAAAGAATGTTTTTAAGGTGAACGGCAGCAGACACATGATAAGTAAGAACACTGTTATGGACTGCTGACACTAGAAGATCGCTACTGTCAGTCAGCTAAATAGGACCAAATCTGGTGGTAGAAGCCCTTTAAGCTAAACCTGAGACAAGAGATGTGGTCATAACCAGTAAAGGATGAAAAATGTAATTTATGCAGGCTGACTTCACAAGTTATGTTGATTATTTCATATGTAAACTGTAATATGGGGTCTTGAGGTGAATATTCCCTTTAAGATACACTTTTATGTTCAGTGCACTCTGACACTTTGGATCCCGGTGACTACTCCAGCGTTATATCCGGTCAAATATAAGCGCGTGACGCAGGCAGCCAGCAAGAGCGACTATAGTTCTCTGCAGTCATGCGTATTAGAGACCATCGATCCGCTCGGCACTCGACTGCTAAAAGAACACTTACATAGCGCATGCGTGGCGGCTTCCTCTTCCTTTCAGCCATCTGAGGTCGCCATGGCTCCTTTGGTCAGTATCGAGCTCATCACGTTGTATCTTCGGCTTGGGCCTTTGTACGGCCGGTAGCGGCTCCCCAGCTCCTCGCTGCTTTCCTGCGATACCGTGACGCTTCCGCAATGAACGCGCTTGACGTTCCGGGAGTGTGACAGCGGAGAAAAGCAGCGTGTGCAGCGTGCGGAGCCGCGGCCTGGGCGCAGCCTGTACCGGGTGCGGGGGGAGGTGGCTGCGGCTGCTAGATGTGTGGGGCCCAAGAGCTGTAGGGAAGAGGCGATGTGTCCGGGTAACCGGCAGGGGGGCCCCCGGGGGTCCAGAGGCCTCATTCCCCCCCCCCCCCCAACCCCGATCATGTAATAGAAGTGATAATGTACAGAGTTCCACAACCAGTGTGATCTGTTATACATTATAATGTACGGGCCTCCACAACCAGTGTAATCTGTTATACATTATAATGTACAGAGCTCCACAACCAGTCTGATCTGTTATATACATTATAATGTACAGAGCTCCACAACCAGTCTGATCTGTTATATACATTATAATGTACGGGGCTCCACAGCCAGTCTGATCTGTTATATACATTATAATGTACGGGCCTCCACAACCAGTCTGATCTGTTATATACATTATAATGTACGGGGCTCCACAACCAGTCTGATCTGTTATATACATTATAATGTACGGGGCTCCACAGCCAGTCTGATCTGTTATATACATTATAATGTACGGGGCTCCACAGCCAGTCGGATCTGTTATATACATTATAATGTACGGGGCTCCACAGCCAGTCGGATCTGTTATATACATTATAATGTACGGGGCTCCACAGCCAGTCGGATCTGTTATATACAGTTATCGAATAATCTGGAGTGGGTGGTCAGGTCCAGTAAATCCCGCTAAGGCCAGTTGCCCGCTGTATAATGTGCCCTGCTAAGGGCTCATGCTGCCACTGTTACTGCCACATTGCCACAGTGTCCCAGGCCTTTGCACATTGCTATACACATGGGGGTATGTGCAAAGCATTGCACCCTAGTGTCTGTAGTGCAGACATGATGATGCATATGCTCTTCCCAGTCTGCACATACCCCCATGTGTATAGTAGGAGTGTACATACAAGGGTATACAGGCTAGTTTTATTAAAATGTAAATAAGCCCCTCCCTCAATAAAAATTAGTCCCCCTTTTTTCAAAAAAGTGTAAAAACGAAATAAAAAAAATTAACATATTTGATATTGCCGTGTGGGTAACTGTCTGAATGATTTCATTATAATGTTAATGATGCTCTACAGCAACCGGCGTCAACGTAAAAAAAAGTTCAAAATTGCTGCTTTTTAATCACGTCCTAGAAAAATGAAATACATGATTAAAAAGTCACATATACGCAAAGGTGTAACCAATAAAAACTTGTCTATCCCAAGTACATCCACACCATCGGAACGCCTCTTCTTACAGGCAGCATAGCGTGTAAGGCTACTTTCACACTGGCGTTTCTGGGTCCGCCTGTGAGATCCGTTCAGGGCTCTCACAATTGGCCCAAAACGGATCAGTTCACCCCCAATGCATTCTGAATGGATAAGGATCCGCTCAGAATGCATCAATTTGGTTCCGTTCAGCCTCCATTCCGCTCTGAGGCGGACATCAAAACGCTGCTTGCAGCGTTTTTCTGTCAGTCCTGGGATGCGGAGCGAGGCGGATCCGTCCTGACACACAATGTAAGTCAATGGGGACGGATCCGTTTTTACTGACACAATATGGTGCAATTGAAAACGGATCCGCCTCCCATTGACTTTCAATGTAAGTCAAAACGGATCAGTTTGAAATATCATGAACAAAAAAAGCTTTTTTTTTTTTTGTTCATGGTAATGCAAACTGATCCGTTCTGAACGGATACAAGCGCTTGCATTATAGGTGCAGATCCGTCTGTGCAGATACAAGACGGATCTGCACCTAACGCAGGTGGGAAAGTAGCCTAAGAAGAGAGCTAGCCTCAGCCCTGACCATGTGGACATGTAGTACTTTTATTCAGGCTGCCTCTTGGTGTGCGCTGGCGCCGGAACGCCGCCCCCATTGTAGTCCGTGGGCACACGTGCACTAGCGGCAGGACGGATCCGACAGGCTGTTCATCCGCCGGAGTCCCTTGCTGCTAGTGTAAAACTAGCCTTATAATACTCCATACATTATAATACACTGAGCTCTTGGCGGTTACCGTCGGTGTGTTGTAGGCTGATAATCTGCATTAGTAGTCCGGATCAAGGACCTCCAGGTGTTATAGACAGGAGCTCCCAGCATCCTCTGTTAGCCTGCCATCTTCAGTAATATTACATCTTTGGCCCCGCCCATTGGCCAAATCTAATTACCGCTTGTTCTTGGTTTCTCTAGAAAAAGTCCACAACCAAGGGCAGCAAGAAGAAGAAGCAGCTGCTGAAGTTCACCTTGGACTGCACACACCCTGTGGAAGATGGCATCATGGATGCTGCTAACTTTGTGAGTACAGCTTGTGCCCGAAGAATGCCTAAAATACCTTTCTGCTTGCTGTCAGTGAAGTAACACGTTTACTTTCGCACCCTGTGCCAAGTCCTGCTCTCAGCTGAGCAGGGGACAGTTGCATCCAGTCTAGCTAAGGCTACTTTCACACTTGCGTTCAGAGCGGATCCGTCTGCATTATAGTTCAGAAAAAATTGTAAGTGTGAAAGTTAGTCAGACGGATCCGTCCAGACTTTACATTGAAAGTCAATGGGGGACGGATCCGTTTGAAATTGCACCATATTGTGTCAACTTCAAACCGATCCGTCCCCATTGACTTACATTCTAAGTCTGGACGGATCCGTTTGGCTCCGCACGGCCAGGCGGACACCCGAACGCTGCCAGACTGATGCATTCTGAGCGGATCCGCATCCACTCAGAATGCATTGGGGCTCTACGGATCCGTTCGGGGCCGCTTGTGAGAGCCTTCAAACTGAGTTCACAAGCGGAACCCCGAACGCTAGTGTGAAAGTAGCCTTAGCAGCCTGATACATTGTAGCAAATCACCAGAGATTTGTGCAGAGGCTGCCAGAGCACTGTTTAGACTGGATACAAGTGTATTTGCCCCTCAGAATACCAAAGGAGTGTCCCCATTCACTGACAGCATGCAGAATTATCGAAAATGGTAAGTAATTGAAGCACAAACTATCAGTCAGTGGTCGTAGTAAAGCAGGCCATACCTGGGACAGGCTGACCCTCGGATGCGTATTAGGGAATGGCAGGTCTGCGATAGATAAGACGCGCTGTTTATTTGAATCTCCCTGGAATGTCCTGTAATCCGTGCTGGCGTGTGAGCCTCCATGTACATGCATCATACTAAGCTTTACTGGTGGTCTCCGTATGGGACATCTGTGCTCACATCTCAGAGTGTGATTCTTACCCTTCATCCTCTAGAGCAGGGGTGCACAACCTGCAGCCCTCAAAGCCATATTGTGTGGCCCCCAACCATCTGGTTACAGACATGTATGTCTTGTGGCTGCTCATATCTATCTTTCATGCATTCTCTCATTAGATGGGAGTCCTGGAGGTGTAACTATACATTAATGGTATATACTGTATGTTCAATATGCCATAAATATAGTATTTCAGTTTTTAATACCCCTTTAAAATTTATTTTCGGCCCTCGTCATTGGTTTAGCCTGCCAATGTGGCCCCCAACCAGAAAATGTTGTGCACCCCTGCTCTAGAGGGACTGGTCCTTAAGGAAGTCATGGAGGGTACCCCCTAAAGCCCCGGCTGTGGTAGACTCAAGCTGCCCATGTATTTGTATGGACAGTCAGTTATCTGAACGGCTGCCATGTAATACTGCTGGTACAGCTTTGTAGTGTCCACAGGGATTGTACCTTCCCTTCTCCTACATTGTAAATGGGGATGGGGTAGCTCTTCCTCTTCTGCTCCCTCGGGCTCTGCATTGCTGTCCAATTCTGAATCTTCATAATCCATTACAGGAGCAGTTCTTGCACGATCGCATCAAAGTGAATGGGAAGGTTGGCAACCTAGGTGGTGGTGTTGTCACCATCGAAAGAAGCAAGAGCAAAATCACAGTGACGTCAGAAGTACCATTTTCCAAGAGGTGAGTGGTTTGAAGAGCAGTATTTTCATGAGGTTCCTGGTGGTGTATTGGCATCTTCATAGTAACATAGTACGTAAGGCCGAAAAAAGACATCTGTCCATCCAGTTCGGCCTGTCATCCTGCAAGTTGATCCAGAGAGAGGCAAAAAAAAAACTGAGGTAGAAGCCAATTTTCCCCACTTTAGGGGAATAAAAAAATTTCTTCCCGACTCCAATCAGGCAATCAGAATAACTCCCTGGATCAACAACCCCTCTCTAGTAGCTATAGCCTGTAATATTATTACGCTCCAGAAATACATCCAGGCCCCTCTTGAATTCCTTTATTGTACTCACCATCACCACCTCCTCAGGCAGAGAATTCCATAGTCTCACTGCTCTTACCGTAAAGAATCCTCTTCTATGTTTGTGTACAAACCTTCTTTCCTCCAGACGCAGAGGATGTTCCCTCGTCACAGTCACAGTCCTGGGGATAAATAGATGATGGGAGAGATCTCTGTACTGACCCCTGATATATTTATACATAGTAATTAGATCTCCTCTCAGTCGTCTTTTTTTGAATAACCCTAATTTTGATAATCTTTCAGGGTACTGTAGTTCCCTCATTGCAGTTATTACTTTAGTTGCCCTCCTCTGGACCCTCTCCAGCTCTGCTATGTCTGCCTTGTTTACAGGAGCCCAGAACTGTACACAGTACTCCATGTGTGGTCTGACTAGCGATTTGTAAAGTGGTAGGACTATGTTCTTATCACGGGCATCTGTGCCCCTTTTGATGAAACCCATTATCTTATTGGCAGCTGCCTGACACTGGTTTTTGCAGCTTAGTTTGCTGTTTATTAAAATTCCTAGATCCTTTTCCATGTCAGTGTTACAGAGTGTTTTACCAATATTCAGAGGTCGTGCTATATTTTTTCTTGAAGAGTAAAAATACTCCTTACCATTTTCTAAGGAGTATTTTTAGGCGAGGAGGAGTACGAACTTTTCAGTAATAGTAAATAACTAATACGTAGTCCTACATAATGTTAAGGGCTTGTCCACATCTGCATTGTACGGGGCTCTGTCGCAGATTCTGTCAAAGACTGGAGAAAATAGCCTTACATGCGGGACTTTTTTGTATGGTAAACAGAATCCTGAGCAAAAACTGAATGGACTCCATAATAGTCAATGGAGTCTGTTCAGTTCTGGTTGGGTCAGTTATGTCCGATCCAGCACTTGCGTTATTTTCGTTGTTCTGCTCATCTAACAGAGCAGAACAACAGAAAAAAATTGTGGTGGTGTGAACGTGCCCAAAGAGGTGGGTATTTATGCCAGGGTACTATTACTTGTTACGGCAGGCAATTATAACTAAGTGATAAAGTACAGTTCAATATAGTGGATCTTCCCCGTACTTAATCAGACAGTCAGACAGGTCAGTCATAAAAGGGACGGCTTCCCTGACAGAAAGAGTAGGCTGCAACAGCCCTCTGGTTATAGGTGGCATACAACTGCATGTAGGTCTATGGGATCTACAGGCAGGGTCCCATTAGCACTGGATCCTGTCCTTGTCCAAACCAGTGGATCCTATGACATGTCACACAGGAGTGAAGCAGAGCTTTACTTCCAGCCTTCAGAAAGACCTGAGAGCCACAGCAGGGCATTGCCTGCCTCTCACAAACCCCACAACACCACATGTACAGAACACCCATCCTGGAGGCTGCAGTGCCACAGCTCCTTCTGTGCCCATACACCATGGATGAATACACACACTGTGGAGTTGACAGCTGGTGCCCCCCTACCCACAGCGCCTCTCACCACAGGAGAAGAGGAGTTAACTTACTGGGCTCATCCTGAGCAGCAGCAGCTGGGACCGGAGGACAAACACTGCTCTAGTTTCTGCGCATGGTGCTCCGGGTGCTGTAGAGTGTGCAGATGGTGTGCACATATAGATAGATCGTGCGCTGCAGCTTTACAGTAGCGGGCCGAATGGTCGGCAGCCCGCTCAAAGCAACCAATAACAAAGCTTCTTGCTGTAAGGAGCTTTGTTATTGGTTATGTCGGGCACAGGCAGCATCGCTGCGCTGCCTGTGCTGTCCACTGCGTGCCCTGAGCTTCTGAATGTAGGGGGAAAGTCAAAGGCATATTGGTACACCTTAGACTTTTTTCAAGGAGTAAAATGGTCTGAACAGACGTCTATGACGCTTGTACAGGCGTTATTGCGACCTCTGCCCATATTATACATGTACTTGTTCTGGATAGTTTTCCGTCCGGACACGATGCATGCGCACATTATATACAACACGCATCCTTCGCTGGTCACATGGTGATATCACACCGCTAGCCGGCAGAGTGTAAATAGGGGGGGGCCATGGCAGCCATGTGGTCTGCTTCCATTGGGAGTATGCCACTGGCTCTCTCATTTATCCAGCAGAGCGCTGTATTGCGACTTGTGCATACATCATTTTTACGGTAGTAGCTCTTAGCATTTTTGAGGAGTATTTTTATTCAAGGAGGAGTACGAAATTTGCTGTAATTCAAATAATTTCAAATATCTGACATTATACACTAAACATAACGCCACAGCCACCATAACAGAGCCATACACGGTGCGGCCTAGCAGAGCGTAGCCACTGAGCCACTTCACTGGCAATATTGGTGAAGTTAGCAAAGCCACAGCACATGTGTCCTCTACAGTGCCCTAAGGGGTGTGGGAAATGCCCTGCAGCCTGCCCAAATTACTAGCAGCCTCCTTACTAATAACAATCACGATATGCTCTGTACTATATGCACACTCAATTCAGAGCTCTGCTGTATAGACATTACATACACAGCTCTGCTATGTACACATTACGAACGCAGCTCCACTTTATGCTCAATACACAGATAGCTGTACTATATGCACATTACATACACAGCTCTACTCAATAGCCTTTTATATGCACTTGAGCTATAGAGCTCTACTACATGCAGTTACATAGATGGCCTACTATACACACATTACACATAGAAAACTCTACAATAGGCTCATCACACATACATATCCCTGCTTCATACACACCCTCTATACATAAGGTACCTTATTTCTCCAGCGCAGTCCTACATGACTTCTCCCCTGACCACCACAGGTCCTGTAACCATACGTTTACTGCTGGTAAGCAATGTGTCACAGTGAGGGGAAAGTGCTGGGCCTCCTACACCTCAGGCTAGAATGGGGGCTTGTGCCAGACCTTGCAGGCTAGGCATAGGACATCAATATCAGATCGGCAGGGGTCAGGCACCCCCGCCGATCAGCTGGTTGAAGAGAAGGCTGTGCGTCGTCCAAGCACAGCCTTCTCTTCATTGTTTCCCTGCTCGCCGTTGACATCGCAGCGGCGTAATTACAAGAAGCCGTCCCATTCACTTCTATGGGACGACTGAACACAATCCCAGACAAAACTGCCTGAACTTTCTTGCAAAATGGTGCAAGTTTCCATATTGTTTGTGTGAAAGAGGCCTAAGGAAGCAGTCGGGGAGGTCTGGCACTGCTGGACCTCTCTGACTGCAGAATGCAAGACACAGGCACTTTTTAGCAAGTGTTTTTTTTTTTGTTTTGTTTTTTTATTGCTAGAAAGTGCATCTTATAGTCCAAAAATAGTTATATATTTTTTTCTTTCTGTTTTGCTTTAAAATGAAATAAAAAATCTTATAGGAATAAATGCTTTATGGTGTCATTTTCTGACACCCTTAACCTTTTTTTCTGTCAGTTGAGTGATGTAGGTTTTTTTGTATGGGGAGAGCTGTAGTTTTCATGTGTACCATTCTGGATGATAGATTAGGAAAAGGGAGGTTTCCTGAATTTTAAATATTTAAATACAAACAGCTGATCCGTGTGGTTGCCAGGGGTGCCGGTTTGATACTGATGACCTGTCCTAAGGATTGGTCATCAGTATTGTGAAACGGACAACCCCTTTATGTCCTATATATATTTTCTAGGTCAGGCTTTGTTTAATCGCACCAATCACAGCAAAAGCAGATTGTCTCAGTAATCAATTATCAGGTTTTTTTCCCAGCCCTGCGGCACTGTGCCTTTTAAAAATCGGGACATTTGTTTATATAAGATGATCTCCTGGATCAGATACAATGAGCGTTTGAGTTGTCAGGAATTCAGAGATAAGGGCTGTACATCTAGTTGTCAAAAGAGCAACCTGATGGCTCTGTGGAGCTGAAAGTAAGATAATTTGCAGAAGGGCTGGAACTTTACCCTGCAATACAAAAACTGTTGAAAATGTTTAATAAAGACCAATTGAAGAGAAAAAAAAAAAACCTTTTTGTCCCAGAATGAGTAAAATGCAATCATAAAGAAATTGCCCCCAAAGGTGTTCGTAGCCTGTAGTCTGTAATACCAGATGCTGCCTATTATTAAGGCCTCATGCGCTCGACCGTTCCGTTTTTTGCGATAGCGGCCGTCAATATAAATGCCTATTCTTGTCCGCAAAGCGCGGACAAGAAAAGGACATGTTATATTTTTTTAGCGGGGCCGCGGAACGGAGAAACGGATGTGGACAGCACACAGAGTACTGTCCGCATCTTTTGTGGCCCCATTGAAGTGAATGGGTCTGCATCCGAGCTGCAAACAACGCCCGTGTGCATGAGGCCTAAGGGTGGTGCATTTCCTCTCACTGAGGGATTAGTGGTGTGTTTTTATTTTTTTTATTTATTTTTTTTGTTTTGTTTTTTATGAGGACTTCCTGTATTTAGTTTCAGTGCATTATAAAATAAATCTTTCTTTTAATAGGTACTTAAAATACTTGACCAAGAAATACCTGAAGAAGAACAGCCTGCGAGATTGGCTGCGCGTGGTTGCCAACACTAAGGAAAGCTATGAATTAAGATATTTCCAGATCAACCAGGATGAGGAGGAGGAAGAGGACGAAGATTAATCTTTTAGATCTGGATATGTTTTGTATTACCCACAATAAACATGGGAACTCATTGGTTTCTTTCAGTATTTTTTATTTTTTTAACCTTTTACAGCATTTTCATCACACTAAGGACTGATGCACACCGTATGTCGGCTGATCCCATATTGCGGCTTGTTCACTTGCGGACCCACGGGCAATTTGAGGTCCGCAGCACGGGCCTGGCTGGCAAACGGTGACATGCTTGAGCCCTAAGCATCAGTTAATTTGCGAAAAAGAAAAAGTACTGTATTCATTGTAGTCACTGAAGTAGTTTCGGACTAAGGGCTCATTCAGATGGCCGTGTGAATAAGAATGCACCCGCTCCGCAATTTTGCAGAACGGGTGCGGACCCATTCATTTCAATGGGGCCGCAAAGGATGCGGACAACATCTGTGGTTCCGCTCCGCGGAAGGGATAGAACATGTCCTATTCTTGTCCGCAATTGTCTGAATGGGCCTTAAAGGGTTTCTATCACTTCGTTTCACATAATTAGCTGTCAGACACTAGCGATCCGCTAGTGTCTGCTCTGCCAAACCATCCTAATATAATTGCTTTTGGGGCAGCCGTTTTGCAAAAAAAAAGAACTTTTATTAATATGCTAATGAGCCTCTAGGTGCTATGGGGGTGTGATTAGCACCTAGAGGCTCCGTCTACCTTCACAAACTGCCGCCGCCCAGCGCGTCCCTCCAGCCCGCCCATCTCCTCCTGAATGCGATCCTCCCTGTGATCGCCTGTATTCGGTGCATGCGCAGTGAATGTCTGACCGCTTCCCTGCTCAGACATCTCCACTGCGCCTGTTCTTCGGAGCACTATGACGTCATCGGCGCAGGCGCAGTGGAGATGTCTGAGCAGGGAAGCGGTCAGACATTCACTGCGCATGCGCCGAATACATACGCTCACAGGGAGGATCGCATTCCGGAGGAGATGGGCGGGCTGGAGGGACGTGCTGGGCGGCGGCAGTTTGTGAAGGTAGACGGAGCCTCTAGGTGCTAATGACGCCCACATAGCACCTAGAGGCTCATTAGCATATTAATAGAAGTTCTTTTTTTAGCAAAACGGCAGGACAATAAGCTCTTATATTAGGATGGTTTGGCAGAGCAGACACTAGCGGATCGCTAGTGTCTGACAGCTAATTATGTGAAACGAAGTGATAGAAACCCTTTTAAGTGGGCCTGTATTTATATATATTAGGGAATTCTTTGTGTGTGTGTGTGTGTGTGTGTGTGTGTGTTTTTTTTTTTTTTTTTGTCAAATAATTTGACATCTCTGATCCTGGTTCTTTTGCAGTACAGGTGATGTGAGATTATTGGAAATTTACCACAAGATTATTGATTAAATGAGATTCAGTATTCTCTACCAATGCCCTGTAATCCCTATGCATATAACCTGATGTGACACTGTTGTTTTCACATCAGTTGCTGTTGCACTCAGGCACTGTTCATCTTCGTTCTCAGCCGTTCCCCCACCGCTTTGATGGACAGGAACAGGCAGTGAAGATGTATTCATGCCTGGTCCTGAAGTTTCACAATGGCGCATTTGGCACCAAGGGGCTAATTTGTGGGTTATTCTCAGAATTAGGAAATGGATAAAGATGGGAGCAAAAAACATTAGTGTGCTAACAAGCGTACATCAGATGGATTCGTATGAAGTGACAGATTCCTATTAAAGCCAAGATTTCTATGGCCTTTAAAGGGGTTATGCCATGATTGATGTAAGAAAAGAAAAAAAAAACAGACATCATGTAGTATTTGACAATCTTTCTAACCAGGCTAGAACCAAGCCTGTACCTCGCATGGATCCAGAAACCTACCCAGCCATTACTCTGCTTAATTCTCTTCAGGCTAGCAGCTCAGGAGGCATGTCCTTTCTACTGCAGCTTTCTCCTTATAAAACCCTGCCAACAGCATATCTGCAAAACACGGGCAGTGGCAGTGTTCACCCCGCATCATGGTGCACACCCTACTGACTTCCATGGGTCTAAAATCTTCATGTTGCAGACAAAGGAGATGTCCTATCTTTTGCGGCACGTCTGCTTGGACACAGCAGCCCTTGCATGTGCTTACCAGGTCCACGTGGCCATGGCGCAAAAGGACATGTTATATCTAGAGTTGTTGTGATACCAAATTTTTGATTCGATTTCGATACCATAAAAAAGTATTGCAATACTCGATACCACGTGAAAAAAATAAAACTCCAAAAAAGACACTTTCATTCTGCTTTTTTAAAAATGGCGAATCGCGCAGTTTTTTCTTTTCAGCCCTGGCGTTCAACGCATAATTTTTTTAATAGTTTGGACTTTTCGGACGTGGCAATATGTTTATTTATTGTTTATATATTTTAGATGTAAAATTGGGAAAGGGGGTGATTTATACTTTAGAGGAAATCGTTTTTATTGGCATTTTCTGTAAATTGGCAAGATGAGCCATAATTCGCAATATTTCAAAGTATAACAATACGTGCCCACGCAGTAGGCTTGCTCATAAGACAATAGTATACGAGTATAAATTGCATATCTGGTGAGGTCTGTAACAAATAGACCATAACGTTGAGGGGTAAGGGGGGGGAGGAAAAAAGGGGAGGAAAGAAGGGGTTTGGGATGATCCCTAACGCAGTCTACCCGAGTTCGAGAGACCTGTGTCCACTAGGCGTACTCTACTGTCTTCACTCTCAGTGCAGGAACGTCTTGGTTATTCAGGGGGAATAGTTGGAGTTATGGAACCATGGATCCCAAGTGAGTATCCTGGATTTAAGGGAGATAACCGTGGGAGGCAGTAAACTCTCATATCTACATGACTTGTTAATCTCCTGTATAACCTCTGCTATAGTCGGTGAAATAGATTGCTTCCAATAACGAGTAACAATCAGTTTAGCGCTAAGTAGGACGTGGCCTACCAGGTTCCTACAATCTAAGGCGATGGTGTGTATACCCAGGAACAAGAGAGCCAACTCAGGGCAAGGATCCACAGCCCGAGCTAGTATCCCAGAGATCAGGTCAAAAACACTGTGCCAGTAAGGGGTAATTACGGGGCATGCCCATAGGATATGGAGTAAAGAACCTCTAGAACCGCATCCTCTCCAGCAATTGGGGGAGGATGTAGGGTAAATCGTATTTAGTCTCTGTGGGGTGAAATACCAGTGTAGGAGGGTCTTCAACCCCGCTTCGTAGTGGGTAACGCATTTGAAATTAGAAACCAGAAATCTGATAGCTTGTGCCCAATCTTCCTCTGGAAATGACTTCCCCAGTTCTGTTTCCCATTTTTGGATAGGTAAGGTTTTAGCAAAAGTGGCTTTGTCCCCCAGAACATCGTATACATATCGCGTGGTATGTTTTTTTAAAAAGGAGCGGGAACTGGAATAATCTCAATATGTCGGAATTTATTGAGGGTGGATTCTGCGTAATCTGCGCAATAAAGTGTCTAATCCTAAGGAAATTATAGAATTCAGTATGCGGCAATGCGAATAAACTGTGAATAGAGTCAAAGGGGAGAAGACAGCCATCCGACAAAATTTGAGATATAGAAGTAATCCCTTTTTCCCGCCAATTTGTCAAATTGATGTCCGGAATGGTTAATTCCAGTGTTCTCATAGTGGCGTGCGTTAAGAGGGTAGACGTCGTGTCTTTCTGAACAGTGTGAATCGTGGACCACAGGTTACAAACATGCTGTATCGTGAGCAGATTCCCACGCGACTGGGATGGATTCCACAGTTGTTGAATTAAGTAATCTTTCAAAGAAGCGTGCTTTATAGTGGATGATTCAATCTGAATCCAGGCCTTTGTGTCATCAGGGATCCACCATTCCCGGGCAAAGGAAAGCGCTACCGCTCGAAAGTAGTCCCTAATATCAGGAAGGCCTAGTCCGCCAGCATGCTTTTTCTTAGAGAGTAATGCTCTCGCTACTCTGGGTTTGGTCGGACCCCATATGTATTTACCTAAGTTCAACTGCGCTTTCTTGAAAAATGTCATAGGGATCGGGATTGGGAGAGCTCTAAATATATATATAAACTTAGGAAGGGTCATCATTTGAAATGATGCCACTCTACCCACCCAGGATAATGCTTTCATAGAAAAGCTGTTGAGATCGCTCAACATAGTATCTAGGAGAGGAAGGTAGTTCCTATTGTACAGTAGAGAGCAAGGAGAGGTAATCTTTACCCCCAAATACGGGAGCTCTGATGTTTGCCAGTCCAAATCATGAGAGGATTTTAAAGAGGCCACCTCCGCTAGTGGCATATTAATAGGGAGAGCTTGAGATTTGGCATTGTTGATTTTATAATATGAAAGGGACCCATAATCTGCAATCATTGAAAGGGCAGCGTCTAGTGAGTTACTGGGGTCAGTTAACATGAGAATAATGTCATCCGCGTATAGCGTGATTTTGTGAGACTTGTTACCTATTTCCATTCCAGCTATTAAAGGTGAATTCCTAACAGATTGCGCCAAGGGTTCCAGTGCCAACACGAACAATAGAGGCGATAGGGGGCAGCCCTGTCTGGATCCGTTAGTAATTCTAAATGGATCTGACACCACTCCATTAACCCATACCTTCGCAGACGGAGAAGAATATAGGCTATGAATAGTCTGTAATATTTGCCCTGAGAATCCCATTTGACGGAGTGTAGAGAATGTGTAGTCCCAATGCAAGCGATCAAATGCTTTCTCTGCATCTAATGTGATTGCCAGCATTGGGAGGTTATGCAACTCAGCATAATTGAATAAGTCTACAATTCTTCTAGTGTTGTCAGATGCTTGCCGACCAGACACAAACCCAGTCTGGTCAGGGTGGATCAGGGAAGGGAGAAGAGGAGCTAATCTATTGGCGATCATTTTGGCAAAGATTTTTATGTCGGAGTTAAGCAACGAGATAGGGCGGAAATTTTGGGGTACATCAGGCACTTTGCCAGGCTTTGGGATAGTAACTATTAGGGCTTCTAACATGTCCGAGGGGAAAGAGTGTCCATCTTGCACCAATTTAAACATCTCGTGCATGTAAGGAGCAAGGATATGCTGAAAGTGGCGGTAGTATTCATTAGAGAGTCCGTCAGGACCCGGGGATTTACCCAGCTGGAGAGACATAACAACCTTTTGAATTTCTGTAAGTGAGAATGGTGCATTGAGGGATTGCAATTGTGTTTGAGTGAGTGTAGGGAGAGCCGCTTGTGAGAGAAAATTCTCCACCAAGACAGAATAATTGTCAGGAAGAGGAGTGCTATCTTTAAGGTTATAAAGAGATTGGTAATATAATTTAAATTGGTTGGCAATCTCGCGGGGATCTATCAGTTTTGCTTTATTTATGGGGTGGATCAAGTGTGATATTTTAGACTTTGCCTGTTGGGTTTTTAGTTGTTGCGCCAAGAGTCTACCTGCTTTATTGCTCTGAGAGTAGTATTTGGAGCGGAGCCGTAGGAGTGATTTTTGGTAATTTTGGGAGAGTAGACTACTAAGTCTATTACGTGCGTCCCGAAGTGCAGTAGAACATTGAGAGGTAGGAGCGGGCTTATTTGTGGCCTCTAAGTTAGCAATGTGTTCTAGGGCTTGGGTGATATCTCGCTCTCTGAGCTTTCTCACAGTAGAATTAAGTTTAATCAAAGAGCCCCGCATGTACGCTTTGTGGGCCTGCCACAAGATAAACTTGCTCGAAACTGAGCCGTCGTTAAATTGAAAATACTCATTCAACTGCGTAGAGAGCTCTGACACATAGTTTGGGTTGTTAAAGAGAAATGTATTATTCCTCCAAATAGGGGGTCTAGTCGATTGAAACTGTTCCTCTAGGGTAATGGTAATCGGGGCGTGATCTGACCACTTAATAAGGCCTATCTCAGTGGAAATTGTTTGAAGCAGAGCAGTGTGGTCTACCATAAACATGTCTATTCGCGAGTAGGACATATGTATTGGGGAGAAAAAGGTAAAATCCTTTTCGAGGCTATGCTGCGCTCTCCACATGTCCGTAAGGCCCTCAGAATGTAAGAAGGAGGTAACCCCTGCATCTGATCGCCTGGTAGGAGAAGTGGAGTCAATAGTGGGGTGTAAGACGGTGTTAAAATCTCCGCAGAGGATTACCTTCCCCTGTTTGAGTTTATTCACATTGCGCATAAGTTTACGTAAAAAAAACCAACTGATGAGAGTTAGGAGCGTATAGGTTAACTATAGTGTACGTAATGTTGTTGATGGAGCAAACTAGAATAACATAACGACCTTGTGGGTCTGTTCTAGACTTAATCAGGGTATAGGCAACAGTGTTTTTGACTGCGATCAGGGTACCTCTCTTCTTGTCACAGTGCGAATGCAGGACCACAGGAAACAGGCGGTGGTGTATTCTATCAGCGTCTGCTTGCAGTAAGTGAGTTTCCTGTATACACAAAACATCAATGTTAGCTGTCAGAGCTTCTTTCCACATATAAGACCTCTTCTGAGGGCAGTTGAGGCCCTTAACATTAAGGGACATAATTTTAAGACCTATAATGTCAAAGGGAACTGCTAAGTCGACCTCTAGGTTAAGTAGGGGAATACAATGTTTTGCTTCAAGATCAATAAGGCAGAGTTTCAGGCACTAAGGTTATGGAGGGAAGAGGGAGGAGGAGAGTGGTAGGGAGGAAAGAACAACAATCAAACAAACAAATGAGACGGAGGTAACCGCCTGAAACTTTGTAGGTATTGAACAGGACGGAAACAACCGTCTAGGCAGAGAAAGGGCGAAAGTTCAATGCTAGAATTGAAATAAATCAAAAATTAAATGGTGACAGAGGACCTGCACCCAACATGAAAAGTACTGTTCCAGCGCCCAGGTAGGGTAATACGGAAGGAGTCTCAGCATAATAGACAGAACAGTGTATCGCCACACCGGTAATTCCCAATTCTTGACTGTCAGGTATAGGGGAGACCCTCAGACGTGCGTGGGGTAGCAGGAACTCTAGTAGCAATGTCCGCATCCACATTATTGGAGGACAATGGGATCTGCCAGAGATGGAGTAGTTGCTTCCCTTCTTCCAGGGTCTTGATGGCATGCGTCTGTCCGTTTCTACGGATAAGGATTTTTAATGGGTAACCCCATTTGTAGGGGAAGTCATTATCCCTGAGGGCACTAGTAATAGGTTGTAGTGCTCTGCGCCGGCGGAGGGTGACCATGGAGAGGTCCGTGTAGAGTTTGATCTTCTGATACGGAGCAGGTAGCGAAGGCGTATTCCGTGCTGCCATCATGAGTGCTTCTTTAGTATGGAAAAAATGGATACGCGCCAGAGTATCACGTGGAATATCAGGACCCAGGTGTGGGGGTTTAGGAAGTCTATGGGCCCTGTCAATAATCATATCAGGGATTGGGATCTGTGGCATTAGTGCCCTTATTAACCCTTTCAGGTAAGTTTGCAGTTCCTGGGGAGCAACTTCTTCAGGAATACCCCTGAATTTCACATTATTCCGTCGGGATCGGTCTTCCAGGTCCGCCATTTTCAACTTGACAGCTTCCAGCTCATCAGCCATATCATTATGGGCATCAATAATAGCATTTTGTGAAGCTGCAAATTCAGCCATTTTCACTTCCATATGCTGCACCTTGTCCTCTGTAGTCTGCAGTCTGGCCGAGAGAGGGTTAATCAGTCCGGCTATGTCTGTCTGCAGGGAGGATTTCAGGGCTAATAACATGGCCTTAAGGGAGTCCTCAGTAACAGGCTTATCTGAGGTGGGAAGCATTTGGAAGGGATCCAGGGGTGGAACATTGTGAGAGGTGTACTCACTCAGCTGTGGATGGCCTCCGGTACGTCCGACATGCGGCTGGGTATGCTGGAGACTGAGCGGTTGTTCCCGCTGCGCCATAGGACGGGCGCCATCTTGGATCCCATGCTGCAATTGCCCTGGAGCTCTGGCCTCTTCAGGAGTCGGCGGGAGCGACGGAGGCGACACATGCAGCAGGTTAGTGCTGCCAGAGATGTCCGGTGGGGAGGGAGAGCGGACTGTGAGCGCTGGTGACATCGCGCTGATAGGGGATCCCCGTGCTGCCTTGTCCGTTCCATCGGCGCCATCTTTGAATCGCCCCCAGTCAAAGTAGCTCTCTAAGTTCCCGTCCTGTACTTTCTGCAAGTGCTTTCTGTTCTTCCCCATATTGTCGGCAGGGGAGTAGTGCATCTGAGGGGGTCGGCAAATGCTGCTGTATGCTGTATTAAGACGGGCTTGCGAGGTTACAGTCGCTGAGGTGCAGGAGCTCTTCACTCAAGCGGCCATCTCTTTCGGCAGCCCAGCCACGCCCCCGGGGTGATTTATACTTAATAATTTGGTGTTATTTATATATTTTTTTTTTACTTTTTATTTAATAACTATTAGCCCCCTTAGGGGCTAGAACCTGGGATCTTTTCATCCCCTGTCCTATTCACCCTAACAGATCTCTCTTAGGGTGAATAGGATCTCACACTCTCCCTGCTGCCCTGTGCATAGTACACACAGCAGCAGGGAGGTTACCATGGAAGGCTTCAGCAGCGTCCTGGCTACCATGGTAACCGATCGGAGCCCCAGGATTACACTGATGGTGCTCTGATCAGAAGCTGCCACTGCCACCAATGAGAAGGGGAGGACCCCTGTTGCCACTGACACCAATTATTTTAATACTGGGGGGGTTGAGGGGATCGGGCGCACTGCGCCACCAATGATAATTAACCTTTTAATAAAGGGGGTGGGTGCCGGCAGCAGATCAGCGGCAGGGTGCCGACTATTTGATTCTGCAGCCGGCACCTGCCTCCTGTATTAAAAGTTAAAGACTACCTTTCATGGGTCCGGATATTAAGTAGCAGGCTACATAGAGCGGCGCCCAGGGATCTCCCTGCACTTAATATTCTATCTGGTCGGCGCACCGTTCACTTGCTGTGCCCCCGTTACCGTCTCCTGCTTCGTATGCTAATTATTACTATCGGCGCAATGGGGAGGAGACATCAGCTTCTCTCCTGGGCGTTCCTTCTCCCTGTGACGTTCTGTGCTGCGATTGGACAGTGCTACAGCCAGGGAGCAGGAACTCCCAGGAGAGAATCTGATGTCTCCTCCCCATTGCTCTGATGGTAGTAATTAGCATACGGAGTCGGTAACTGGTGCACAGCGGGCGAACGGAGTGGCTCCCAGATATAATAGTAAGTGCAGGGAGATCCCGCTCATGTTCTGTGATACTAGAATGCGCAGCCCAGTATCGAAAAAATTTAAATCCCGGTATCGTATCGGTACGGGACAAAAGTATCGATTGGGTGTCGATATTTCGATACCCGCAACAACCCTAGTTCTATCTTTATCTGTAAACTGACTTCCAATATACAGTCGAGACGCATTATGACCTTCATCTAATATCCACTATGTGTAGCATGGAGTCAATAAGGTCTTGGCTGGTTGTCACAGGTTTCTGGGGCCATGCTGACTGCATTGCATCCTACAGCTGCTGGAGGGTGTGTGGGGATTATACACAGAGCGAACACAACCATCGAGGTGGTCCCACAGAAGCTGAATTAGGTTTGAGTCTAGGGAATTGGTGGGCCAGGGTAGTACTTGGAAGTTTTGGTCATGCTCTTCTATTCGTGTGACATGTCGCATTGTCTTGCTGGGAGATCCCATTTGCCCCAGGGAAGACAGTATGTGTTGTTTGTGAGCTGCAAAGATGGATTCATACCCAAATTGGTTTATAGTGCCTTTGACATCGATGAGCAGGCCCAGAAAATGCCACAAAAACATTCCCCAGACCATAATGCTGCCACCATCGGCTTGTGTTCTTCCAGCAATGGTTGCAGGGTGTTTGTTCTCTGATGTTTCTCGCCTTACATGCCAACGTCCATCCATTCGATGAAGCAGAAAACGTGACTCATTGGAGAAGGTAACCCTTTGCCAATCAGTGGAGGACCAGTTCCGATACTGCTGCAGAAATTGAAGCCTTTTCTGCCAATGCAACTTCATCAGCAGAGGTGCGGTGACTAGAGTTGAGCGAACACCTGGATGTTCGGGTTCGAGAAGTTCGGCCGAACTTCCCGGAAATGTTCATGTTCGGGATCCGAACCCGACCCGAACTTCGTCCCGAACCCGAACCCCATTGAAGTCAATGGGGACCCGAACTTTTCGGCACTAAAAAGGCTGTAAAACAGCCCAGGAAAGAGCTAGAGGGCTGCAAAAGGCAGCAACATGTAGGTAAATCCCCTGCAAACAAATGTGGATAGGGAAATGAATTAAAATAAAAATAAAATATATAAAAATAAACCAATATCAATTGGAGAGAGGTCCCATAGCAGAGAATCTGGCTTCACGTCAGCAGAGAATCAGTCTTCATGCTATAGCAGAGAATCTGGCTTCACGTCACCCACCACTGTAACAGTCCATTGTCATATATTTAGGCACCCAGGCAGAGGAGAGAGGTCCCGTAACAGAGAATCTGGCTTCATGTCAGCAGAGAATCAGTCTGCATGTCATAGCAGAGAATCAGGCTTCACGTCACCCAACACTGGAACAGTCCATTGTCCGATATTTAGGCCCAGGCAGAGGAGAGAGGTCCCGTAACAGAGAATCTGGCTTCATGTCAGCAGAGAATCAGGCTTCACGTCACCCACCACTGGAACAGGCCACTGTCACACATTTAGGCCCAGGCACCCAGGCAGAGGAGAGAGGTCCCATAACAGAGATTCAGGCTTCATGTCAGCAGAGAATCAGTCTTCATGTCATAGCAGAGAATCAGGCTTCACGTCACCCACCACTGGAACAGGCCACTGTCACATATTTAGGCCCAGGCACCCAGACAGAGGAGAGAGGTCCCGTAACAGAGAATCTGACTTCATGTCAGCACAGAATCAGTCTTCATGTCATAGCAGAGAATCAGGCTTCACGTCACCACTGGAACAGGCCACTGTCACACATTTAGGCCCTGGCACCCAGACAGAGGAGAGAGGTCCCGTAACAGAGAATCTGGCTTCATGTCAGCACAGAATCAGTCTTCATGTCATAGCAGAGAATCAGGCTTCACGTCACCCACCACTGGAACAGGCCACTGTCACATATTTAGGCCCCGGCACCCAGACAGAGGAGAGAGGTCCCGTAACAGAGAATCTGGCTTCATGTCATAGCAGAGAATCAGGCTTCACGTCACCCACCACTGGAACAGGCCACTGTCACATATTTAGGCCCAGGCAGAGGAGAGAGGTCCCATAACAGAGATTCAGGCTTCATGTCAGCAGAGAATCAGTCTTCATGTCATAGCAGAGAATCAGGCTTCACGTCACCCACCACTGGAACAGGCCACTGTCACATATTTAGGCCCAGGCACCCAGGCACAGGAGAGAGGTCCCATAACAGAGATTCAGGCTTCATGTCAGCAGAGAATCAGTCTTCATGTCATAGCAGAGAATCAGGCTTCACGTCACCCACCACTGGAACAGGTCACTGTCACATATTTAGGCCCAGGCACCCAGGCAGAGGAGAGAGGTCCCATAACAGAGATTCAGGCTTCATGTCAGTAGAGAATCAGTCTTCATGTCATAGCAGAGAATCAGGCTTCACGTCACCCACCACTGGAACAGGCCACTGTCACATATTTAGGCCCAGGCACCCAGGCAGAGGAGAGAGGTCCCGTAACAGAGAATCTGGCTTCATGTCAGCACAGAATCAGTCTTCATGTCATAGCAGAGAATCAGGCTTCACGTCACCCACCACTGGAACAGGCCACTGTCACATATTTAGGCCCAGGCACCTAGGCAGAGGAGAGAGGTCGCGTAACAGAGAATCTGGCTTCATGTCAGCACAGAATCAGTCTTCATGTCATAGCAGAGAATCAGGCTTCACGTCACCCACCACTGGAACAGGCCACTGTCACACATTTAGGCCCCGGCACCCAGACAGAGGAGAGGTTCATTCAACTTTGGGTTGCCCTGCAATATAATGGTAAAATGAAAATAAAAATAGGATTGAATGAGGAAGTGCCCTGGAGTACAATAATATATTGTTAAGGGGAGGTAGTTAATGTCTAATCTGCACAAGGGATGGACAGGTCCTGAATGTCAGCTTGTCCACATTGGCTGTAGACAGGCGGCTGCGTTTGTCTGTAATGACGCCCCCTGCCGTGCTGAATACACGTTCAGACAAAACGCTGGCCGCCGGGCAGGCCAGCACCTCCAAGGCATAAAAGGCTAGCTCTGGCCACGTGGACAATTTGGAGACCCAGAAGTTGAATGGGGCCGAACCATCAGTCAGTACGTGGAGGGGTGTGCACAGGTACTGTTCCACCATGTTAGTGAAATGTTGCCTCCTGCTAACACGTTCCGTATCAGGTGGTGGTGCAGTTAGCTGTGGCGTGGTGACAAAACTTTTCCACATCTCTGCCATGCTAACCCTGCCCTCAGAGGAGCTGGCCGTGACACAGCTGCGTTGGCGACCTCTTTCTCCTCCTCTGCCTTCGCCTTGGGCTTCCACTGGTTCCCCTGTGACATTTGGGAATGCTCTCAGTAGCGCGTCTACCAACGTGCGCTTGTACTCGCGCATCTTCCTATCACGCTCCAGTGTAGGAAGTAAGGTGGGCACATTGTCTTTGTACCGGGGATCCTGCAGGGTGGCAACCCAGTAGTCCGCACACGTTAAAATGTGGGCAACTCTGCTGTCGTTGCGCAGGCACTGCAGCATGTAGTCGCTCATGTGTGCCAGTCTGCCCAGAGGTAAGGACAAGCTGTCCTCTGTGGGAGGCGTATCGTCATCGTCCTGTGTTTCCCCCCAGCCACGCACCAGTGATGGGCCCGAGCTGCTTTGGGTGCCACCCCGCTGTGAACATGCTTCATCCTCATCCTCCTCCTCCTCGTCCTCCAGTAGTGGGCCATGTCTGGCCAGTTCTATACCCCGCCACAACTCCTGTGCGGTGTGGGGCCTGTCCCCCAAACATATGAGTTTCAGAATGGCCTGCTGACGTTTACCCCGGGCTGTGCTGAAGTTGGTGGTGAAGGTGTGTGGCTGACTGGATGAGCAGGTGGAAGAAGAGGAGGAGGAAGCTGAGTAGGAGTAGGAGGAGACAGGAGGCAAAGAATGTTGCCCTGCGATCCTTGGCGGCGGAAGGACGTGCGCCAAACAGCTCTCCTCCTGGGGCCCAGCCGCCACTACATTTACCCAGTGTGCAGTTAGGGAGATATAGCGTCCCTGGCCGTGCTTACTGGTCCACGTATCTGTGGTTAGGTGGACCTTGCCACAGATGGCGTTGCGCAGTGCACACTTGATTTTATCGGACACTTGGTTGTGCAGGGAAGGCACGGCTCTCTTGGAGAAGTAGTGCCGGCTGGGAACAACATACTGTGGGACAGCAAGCGACATGAGCTGTTTGAAGCTGTCTGTGTCCACCAGCCTAAATGACAGCATTTCATAGGCCAGTAGTTTAGAAATGCTGGCATTCAGGGCCAGGGATCGAGGGTGGCTATGTGGGAATTTACGCTTTCTCTCAAATGTTTGTGAGATGGAGAGCTGAACGCTGCCGTGTGACATGGTTGAGATGCTTGGTGACGCAGGTGGTGGTGTTGGTGGTACATCCCATGTTTGCTGGGTGGCAGGTGCCAACGTTCCTCCAGAGGCGGAGGAAGAGGCCGAGGCTGCAGCAGCAGAAGAGGCCGAGGCAGCAGCAGCAGAAGAGGTAGCAGGGGGAGCCTGAGTGACTTCCTTGTTTTTAAGGTGTTTACTCCACTGCAGTTCATGCTTTGCATGCAGGTGCCTGGTCATGCAGGTTGTGCTAAGGTTCAGAACGTTAATGCCTCGCTTCAGGCTCTGATGGCACAGCGTGCAAACCACTCGGGTCTTGTCGTCAGCACATTGTTTGAAGAAGTGCCATGCCAGGGAACTCCTTGAAGCTGCCTTTGGGGTGCTCGGTCCCAGATGACGGCGGTCAGTAGCAGGCGGAGTCTCTTGGCGGCGGGTGTTCTGATTTTGCCCACTGCTCCCTCTTTTGCTACGTTGTTGGCTCGGTCTCACCACTGCCTCTTCCTCCGAACTGTGAAAGTCAGTGGCACGACCTTCATTCCATGTGGGGTCTAGGACCTCATCGTCCCCTGCATCGTCTTCCACCCAGTCTTGATCCCTGACCTCCTGTTCAGTCTGCACACTGCAGAAAGACGCAGCAGTTGGCACCTGTGTTTCGTCATCATCAGAGACGTGCTGAGGTGGTATTCCCATGTCCTCATCATCAGGAAACATAAGTGGTTGTGCGTTAGTGCATTCTATCTCTTCCACCCCTGGGGAAGGGCTAGGTGGATGCCCTTGGGAAACCCTGGCAGCAGAGTCTTCAAACAGCATAAGAGACTGCTGCATAACTTGAGGCTCAGACAGTTTCCCTGATATGCATGGGGGTGATGTGACAGACTGATGGGCTTGGTTTTCATGCGCCATCTGTGCGCTTTCTGCAGAAGACTGGGTGGGAGATAATGTGAATGTGCTGGATGCACTGTCGGCCACCCAATTGACTAATGCCTGTACCTGCTCAGGCCTTACCATCCTTAGAACGGCATTGGGCCCCACCAAATATCCCTGTAAATTCTGGCGGCTACTGGGACCTGAGGTAGTTGGTACACTAGGACGTGTGGCTGTGGCAGAACGGCCGCGTCCTCTCCCAGCACCAGAGGGTCCACTAACACCACCACGACCATGTCCACGTCCGCGTCCCTTACTAGTTGTTTTCCTCATTGTTACCGTTCACCACAATAAGAAAAATATTATTCGGGCCAATGTATTGAATTAAAATTCAGGCCTTTTTTTTACAGACACCTAACACTGTCTGGCTATCTATTTAGGTACCGTATTACACTAATACAGGCACACAAGTAATGACAGATTTGGTTGAATATAAATGTGAGGCCTATTTTTTACGCGCTGTGTGACAGATATACCTTTAATCACAGAATTAGACTTGTATCTGCACTGTAGCGTGTGTGTTAAGTTTTTCAGAATGACACTATCAGCACCTTCAATCTAAGATATCCTTTTTGGGATAGATTTAAAGTAGGCCTGATATAGCAGAAACTACTAATTTTGAGAATGGCAAATTTGGGAATAGTTTTTCAACCCAGAACAAAAACTGTGCTTTTACGGTCGCTACAAATAATTTGACCAGCTAAAACAGTACAGATTTGGTTGAATATAAATGTGAGGCCTATTTTTTACGCGCTGTGTGACAGATATACCTTTAATCACAGAATTAGACTTGTATCTGCACTGTAGCGTGTGTGTTAAGTTTTTCAGAATGACACTATCAGCACCTTCAATCTAAGATATCCTTTTTGGGATAGATTTAAAGTAGGCCTGATATAGCAGAAACTACTAATTTTGAGAATGGCAAATTTGGGAATAGTTTTTCAACCCAGAACAAAAACTGTGCTTTTACGGTCACTAAATATAACTTGACCAGCTAAAACTGTACTGATTTGGAGGAATAGAAATGTCAGGCCTATTTTTTAGGCGCTGGGTGACAGGCTCAACTTGCCCCTGATGTAGTATATGGCCAAAAAATAACCACACTATTGATGGTTAAATGCACTTGGGTGACACAGGCTCAGCCTGCACCTGATGTAGTATATGGCCAAAAAATAACCACACTGTTGATGGTTAAATGCACTTGGGTGACACAGGCTCAGCCTGCACCTGATGTAGTATATGGCCAAAAAATAACCACACTGTTGATGGTTAAATGCACTTGGGTGACACAGGCTCAGCCTGCACCTGATGTAGGATATAGCAAAAAATAACCACACTATTGATGGTTAAATGCACTTGGTGGTAGCTTGTGCTGGCGCACCACAAGCCACAAAATGGCCGCCGATCACCCCAGAAAAAAGTGATATAAAAACGCTCTGGGCAGCCTAAAAAAAGTGAGCAATTCAATATCAGCACTTCAATGATCCACAGCTGGAGATCGATCACTGAATTAAGTCTTTTGGAGGAGTTAATCTGCCTAATCTCGCCCTAACGTCGCAGCAGCAACCTCTCCCTATGCTTGAATCAGCAGAGTGACGTGCAGCGCTACGTGACCCAAGCTTATATAGAGGCTGGGTCACATGCTGCACTGGCCAATCACAGCCATGCCAATAGTAGGCAAGGCTGTGATGGCCTCTTGGGGCAAGTAGTATGACGCTTGTTGATTGGCTGCTTTGCAGCCTTTCAAAAAGCGCCAAGAAAGCGCCGAACACTGAACCCGGACTTTTACGAAAATGTTCGGGTTCGTGTCCAAGTCACGGACACCCCAAAATTCGGTACGAACCCGAACTATACAGTTCGGGTTCGCTCATCCCTAGCGGTGACCATTCTACTGCTTCGGAGCCCCATACGCAGTAACGTTTCGCTGAACTGTTGTTTTAGACACACATCTGGTGGCTCCGTGGTTCATTTTGGCGGTGAGCTGCTCCATTGTAGCGTTTTGGTCTGCTCTCACACACCTTTGTAGCTAACATTCACATGAATGGCACATGGTGCTCTGCAGTTTCCGCGTTGCTTATTCACAATAGTGCAATTTGACCACTCGCCATACACTTTCACCACAGCAGCACCTGAACTGTTCACACACCACAAAGAAATACTGCCACCTTTTCCCTGAAAGCCAATAATCATCCCTTTTTACAACTCTGATAAATCGCTCATGACCGGAATGAGAGATAGGTTATCTGCACACATCACACACCTTACATACCCGCCAAGCCCTCTCTCAAAACGTCACTTCCGTCATGAGCTACTTGCTGATGATGTTGAAAGTAAGAAATGGTCATAATAATTGACTGTGTATTACCTTCATGATAAATTCCCTCCAATGACTTCAATGTGTTCATGAGTGTTCTTCAGGCAGGATTTCATTTGCTTGAGTAGCTTTTGACAAAGGACAAGAACTTTGCCATTTTGGAGATGTCTTTGGTCACTCTACAAATGGGCAACTGTACAGGTGCCTCTAAATACCGGTAAATTAGAATATCATCGAAAGGTTACTTTATTTCAGCAATTCAATTAAAAAGTGAAATATATATATATAATATAGATTTATTACACACAGAGTGATCTATTTCAAGAGTTTATTTTAATGTTGATTACAGCTAAAAACAAAAACAAAGGTCAGTATCTCAGAAAATTTGAATATTGTGGAAAAGTTCAATATGGTAGACTCATGGTGTCGCACCGTAATCAGCTAATCAACACAAAACACCTGCAAAGATTTCCAACCTCCACAAGGAGGATAAGCCACAAAAGGTGATTGGTAAAGAAGCTGGCTGTTCATAGTGCTGAATCCAAGCATATAAATGGAAGGTTGAGTGGAAGGAAAAAATGTGGTAGAAAAAGGTGCACAAGTAACGGATAACCGCAGCCTTGAAAGGATTGTCAAGAAAGTCATTCAAGAATTTGGGGGAGATTCACAAGGACTGGATTACGGCTGGAGTCAGTGCTTCAAAAGCCACCACACACAGACATATCCAGGACATGGGCTACATCTGTCACATTCTTTTTTTCAAGCAGCTTATGGCCCAGAGACAACGTCAGAAGCGTCTTACCTGGGCTAAGGAGAAAAGGACTGGACTGTTGCTCAGTGGTCCAAAGTCCTTATTTCAGGTGAAAGTAAGTTTTGCATTTAATTTGGAAGCCAAGGTCCCAGACTCTGGAGGAAGAGTAGAGATGCACACAATCCAAGTTGCTTGAGGTCCAGTGTGAAGTTTCCACAGTCAGTGATGGTTTGGGGAGCCATGTCATCTGCTGGTGTTGGATCACTGTTATATCAAGTTCAAAGTCAGCACAGCCGTCTACCAGGAATATTAGACTTCATGCTTCCCTCTGCTGACAAGCTTTATGGAGGCACTGATTTAATTTTCCAACAAGCAGCGTTTTGGTGTCCGTCTCCAAAGCGGAATGGGGACTGAACTGATGCATTCTGAGCTGATCCTTTTCCATTTAGAATGCAAACTGATCCGTTTTGGACCACTTGTGAGATCCCTAAGCGGATCTCACAAACGGAAAGCCAAAACACGAGTGTGAAAGTAGACTAATGAAAACCTACAGGTGAAACTCGAAAAATTTGAATATTGTGCAAAGTTCATATATTTCAGTAATGCAACTTAAAAGGTGAAACTAACATATGAGATAGACTCATTACATGCAAAGCGAGATATTTCAAGCCTTTATTTGTTATAATTTGGATGATTATGGCTTACAGCTTAAGAAACCCCAAAGTCACAATCTCAGGTACCCTTTGCTCCGGGGGTATGGATTAATTAGCTGACTAGAGTGTGACACTTTGAGCCTAGAATATTGAACCTTTTCACAAAATTCGAATTTTAAGCTGCATTAATGCAATTCCTTTTAATTTGCATTACTGAAATAAATGGACTTTTGCACGATATTCTAATTTTTCGGGTTTCACCTGTAAAAGTCAGTTTCTCAGAAAATTAGAATATTGTGAAAAAGTTTAATCTCTCAGACTCATGGTGTCACACTGTAATCAGCTAATCAACACAAAACACCTGCAATGGTTTCCTAAGCCTTTAAATGTCCCCTCAGTCTGGTTCTGTAGGCTACACAATCATGGGGTAGACTGCTGACTTCACAGTTGTCCAGAAGACATTGAAACCCACCACAAGGAGGATAAGCCACAAAAAGTCATTGCTAAAGAAGCTGGCTGTTCACAGTGTGAGTGCAGTGGGAAGTTGAGTGGAAGGAAAAAGTGATGTAGGAAAAGGTGCACAAGCAACAGGGATAACCGCAGCCTTGAAACTGCTTGAGTTAGTGCTTCAAAAGCCACCACACACAGACGTATCCAGGACATGAGCTACAACTGTTGCATTCCTTGTGGCAAGCCACTCATGACCCAGAGACCACGTCGGAAACGTCTTACCTGACGTCTTACCTGAGTTAAGGAGAAAAAGGACTGGACTGTTGCTCAGTTGTCCAAAGTCCTGTTTTCAGATGAAAGTAAATTTGGCATTTCATTTAGAAATCAAGGTCCCAGAGTCTGGAGGAGCAGCGGAGTTGCTTGAGGTCCAGTGTGAATTTTCCACAGTCAGTCATGGTTTGAGGAGCCATGTCATCTGCTGGTGTTGATCCACTATCTTATATCAAGTCAAAAGTCAGCCAACTTTATGCTTCCCTCTGCTGACAAGCTTTATGGAGATGCTGATTTCATTTTCCAACAGGACTTAGCACCTGCCCACACTGCCAAAAGTACCAATACCTGGTTTAATAACCATGGTATCACTGTGCTTGATTGGCCAGCAAACTCGCCTGACCTGAACCCCATACAGAATCTATTGGGTGTTGTTAAGAGGATCATGATGCAGACGAGCTGAAGGCCGCTATTAAAACAACCTGGGCTTCCATAACGCCTCAGCAGTGCCACAGGCACACCACATTGTTTCAGTAATTCATATAAAAGGACCCCTAACCAAGTATTGAGTGCATATACAGTACATACTTTTAGATCGGCAAACATTTCTGTATTAAAAATCTTTTTTTGAATTGGTCTTATATAATATTAAAATTTTCTGAGTGTACCTGAGTTAAAAAAAAAAAAGAAGCATAATAGCTGTGCTTCCTTGTACAATCATAACTGTGAAGGGACATCTGTGTTTCCCTAATGTTTTTTTTTCCCAGCCATATTATTTGCTGTTTCAGCTGCACAGCTAGATGCATTTCTCTTAGAAGCAGGGGGTGTCTCCCTTCTTTGGAATCTGCCAGCACTGTACTGCTGTGATGTCCTTTCCCTTAATTCCCACTATGTCTGTTTTCAGCTCTGGAGCATACAGAACAGATAAGAAGGAATAAATGACACTTACAAACACACAGGATGCTCCTGTGAATTCAGAAGCAGTTATTTTCTCAGGGTCAGGATCTCAGCTAGCTCTGACACCCCCCCCCCCCCCCCCCCCATTTCTTCTCAGCCATTTTCTGAGTCTCTGTTACTAGCAGAGGCATACATAAAAATCATTGGGCCCCCATGTCCGGATGCGATAGATCCAACACTACTGTGATTTTCGTTGTTGTGCTCCTATGACAGAGCAAAACAGCGAACGTCACTAGCGCAGATGTGAACAAACCTTTATATACACCTCAGCTGCTTCAGAACATCATAATTGTTAGGAGAACTACAAGTCTCATCATGACCAGTTTTGCTGTTCACCCTGTCGGATCCGTCCTTCCGCTATTTCGCCGTGCCGCCGCTCCGTCCCCATTGACTATAATGGGGACGGGGCGGAGCTTCCGCGCAGTACGGCAGTTCGCGGTGAGAGGCCGCTGGACTAAAAAGTCGGACATGCAGGACTTTTAGTCCGGTGGCCTTTCGCCGTGCACTGCCGGAGCTCCGCCCCCGTCCCCATTATAGTCAATGGGGCCTGAGCGGCGGCACGGCGAAATAGCGGAAGGACGGATCCGACAGGGTGAACAGCCTGTCGGATCCGTCCTGCCGCAAGTGTGAAAGTAGCCTAAATTGACGTGGATTTAAAAGCAGGTCAATTTATGCTGTGGATGACAACTGCTAAAATCTCCTCCTCCAGGAAACTTCCCTCGGCCTACAGCAGGGCATGATGGGATTTGTAGTTTTACAACAGCTGGAGAGCCCCAGTTTGCCCATCCCTGCCCTAAGGGTATCTGCACAAAATATAGAAATTTTTTGCACAGTTTTTCATGCGCATTTCGGTCAGTTTCCGCAGCAAATCCCCACCAAAAACTGCACGTGTTACTTGATTTGATGCGGTTTTGCAGATCTCACCCTTCCATTGAAAAGGATGAAATACACACCAAAAAATGCACAAACAATTGACAAGCTGCAGATTTCAAAATCCGCACAGCAGGTCAATTTCTGCATAGGAATAAAAGGCATAGTGCACATGGGATTTGTCCTACACTCCTACACTTTGCTGAACTGTATTACGCTGCAGTTTTTCTGCACGATACTCTATACAGAAAAACAGCCTGTAATCTGCGCTGTGTGCAGGTGGCCTAATGGAGGAGTTTCTGAGATTTTATTTCTGCTTATTGTACATTTCGATTTCCTGTAATAATTTAGGGAAATCTTGACAATATTTTTTGCAGCCAGCAGATGTCGCTGTGGCAGCATTCAGCAGAGTGGTTTAGATTTGTGATATTCGTGTTGTAATCTCTCAGTGGTGGTCGCTCTGAAATCTAACCACTAAGGCCCCTTTCACACGAGCGAGTTTTCCGCGCGGGTGCAATGGGTGGCGTGAACGCATAGCACCCTCACTGAATCCTGACCCATTCATTTCAATAGTTGCTTGAAAAACGCAGCATGTTCTATATTCTGCGTTTTTCACGCAGCCCTGGCCCCATAGCCCTCTTTCACACGAGCGTGATGGATTTGCTCCGGATGCATTTAGGATTCGTTCAGTGAAACTCGCACCATTTTGCAAGCAGTTGTTGCGTTCAGTTGTTTAGTTTTTTTCGCGCGGGTGCGATGCGTTTTAATGCATTTTTCACGCGCGTGATAAAAAACGGAAGGTTTACAAACAACATCTCTTAGCAACCATCAGTGAAAAACGCATCGCACCTGCACTTGCTTGCGGATGCAATGCGTTTTTCACTGAAGCCCCATTCACTTCTATGGGGCCAGGGCTGCGTGAAAAACGCAGAATATAGAACATGCTGCGTTTTCCACGCAACGCAGAACTAATGCGTGAAAAAAACGCTCATGTACACAGACCCATTGAAATGAATAGGTCAGGATTCAGTGAGGGTGCTATGCGTTCACGTCACGGGGCCATAGAAGTGAAAGGGGCTTCAGTGAAAAACGCATCCAGAAGCAGGTGTGGGTGCGATTTTTCACTGATGGTTGCTAAGAGATGTTGTTTGTAAACCTTCAGTTTTATATCATGCTGGTGAAAAACGCATCAAAACGCAGGAACAACTGAACGCAATCGCAGACAAAACTGACTGAACTTGCTTGGCACGAGTTTCACATAACGCATCCTGAAGGCATCCGGAGCTAATCCGTCATGCTCGTGTGAAAGAGGCCTAAGGACCTATTGAGGCTGAAGAGCCCAATGCATTCTGGGAACACTCTTTGCTGATGAGTATCCAAAAATGGCTATGTTCACGTTACCACCACAGATTGTTCATTTCTGCATTTTTTTCCCCAGTAAGGCCTCATGCACACGACCGTTGTTGTGTTCCGTGTCCGTTGTTCCATTTTCCGTGATTTTCTGCGGACCCATTGACTTTCGCGTCCGTCATCCGTGTTTCCAGTCCGTCAAAAAAATATGACCTGTCCTATTTTTTTCACGGACAACGGTTCGCGGACCCATTCAAGTGAATGGGTCCGTGAAAAAACACGGAGGCACACAAGATTGTCATCCGCGTCCGTGATCCGTGTCCGTTTTTTTCCTATCATTTGCAAGGCAAACTTGACTTAGATTTTTTTTTCACTTTTCATGTCTGGTGATCCTCCAAAAATCAAGGAAGAAAAACGGAAACGGATCACGGAACAACGGAACCCCGTTTTGCGGACCGTGAAAAAATACTGCTGTGTGCATGAGGCCTAACTCAAACGACAAGTCTGCGTGTCAAGATACCCTAGCCTCTGAAGCGAGCCTCCATATTTTGACACTCTGCAAATGTAACATCTATACCTGTCTAATATTCCATCCTTTTTTGTGAAGTGAAGAAAAGAAAATCTGTTGCCTGGAAACCATCAACAAGCAGGGCAGAACATTTCAGCACATCAAAATTTTATTTTTTAAACTAAGAAATCAAGATAACATCTTGGGTTGTAACAAGAATGTACAGGATCCGCAAAGCAGCGCAACTACTTAAAGGGACCTGAACCTTTGCTGAAACCATAGTAGTGCCGCAGCGCTTCTCAGATCTGCACCTTCAGGTTTCTCCAGCTATCAGCATACAGAGTAAGGATCCATAGACACTATATGGGACCTGTACTGCTGAGCAGAGCTGACGAAACACAAAAGTGCAGAGCCATCTGAAAATCGTTGCTGCACCTTTGTGGTTTCAGCACTGGTTTAGGTCCCCTTTAAGCAAAGAGTGGATTGTTCTGTCATACATCAGATCTTCTGCACAAAAACAAGCCCATCCAAATCCAAAAAGTAATCAAACGGTCAAGAAGCTCATGATAATACACATCTATAACACTATCAGTGACTCCGATTATGCAGCTAGTTTTTCTAATGTCAGAAAACGACAGCATCCAGTGTTTTTTTTGTTTTTTTTTATATACTGCATGCGGTTTCTATAGCATTTTTAGCAGTTTTTTTTTTTTTTCTAAACAACTGTGTGGAGCTGGAGTTTTTACCACAAAAAATATAAATCACCAAAAAAGATCTGTGCAGGCAGTAGTGAATGCTAGAGGATTACAGCACAACAATGAATGCAGCTCTGGAGTATAATACAGCCTTTAATACAGCATTAGTGCAAGATAAGTATTGTATTCACACTGTGACTCCACCAGCAGAACAGTGAGTGCAGCTCTGGAGTATAATACAGGATGTATCTCAGGATCTGTGCAGGATAAGTAATGTAATGTATGTATACAGTGACTCCACCTGCAGAACAGTGAGTGCAGCTCTGGAGTATAATACAGGATGTATCTCAGGATCTGTACAGTATTAATAATGTAATGTTTATGGGAGAGGCTTAAGGCTACAGACGAGGAGAACCGCTTACCCCTGACCTAAGCTGGCTGTGTTGTGCCGGGAGCCAGGAGCGAGGGTAAGTCTAGCAGTGGGCGTACCCTAAAGGGAGTTTAAAGAAAACAGGGGGGGGGGGGGGAAGGCGGGTATGAACAGAAGCGCCCTGAGGAGCTGGGGGCTAGAGCTTAAGAAGGTCAGATGCCCCTCCCACAAATTCAGGCTGACTTTTCAGCCTTCCAACTTATGGGAGATGCTTAAGGCTACAGACGAGGAGAAGCGCTTACCCCTGACGTAAGCTGTCTGTGTTGTGCCGGGAGCCAGGAGCGAGGGTAAGCCTAGCAGTGGGCAAAAAGAGACGAGGAGAGCAGAGTAGTGTCCAAAACATTTAATTTCTCTCAGAGAACGAGGTTACAGAAAGCCTGGGAAATCTCGACGTTCGGGTTTGCAATGTACCTCGTAAGACAAGACGAACGCCAGCGACCCATGCTTTTGATCACGTGCGCCGGGACCCCGTTTTTTTTTTCATCCCCCTCCTGCCGGCTGTCTACGGCAGGAGGGGGATGCCCGCTCTTCTGGATTCCCCTAAGGGCAGCCTTGACTGCCTGCACTGAGAAAATGGAACCTCCGTTCGGATTACGAAGCATGGCGCAGTGCTGTATCCCGGCTAAGTACAGCTTGATGGTGTTGTATGACAGCCTGAGGTTGCGATGACAGTGGGCTATGAACGCCAGGGTGTAGGAGATATCGTCCAAGCAACCTTGCGGGTGGGACCTGGAGAAAACTTCATAAACCTTAAAGCCGGCTTGGTAGTTCCTGATGGTATTGGAGGAGAGGGAATGTTGTACCAGGTTCCTGGCGTGGGAAAGGAGGGACTCTAATCCATCACCAGGGAATGGAAGACCGGGAGAGGAGACACCGTGGGATCCGCTCCTGGCAGCACCTGGAAAAAGAGGGGGAAATTAAATCGAGACAGGGCATCCGCCGCTACATTCTCGACCCCTGGGATGTGGCTGCAGAACACATGGAAGTTATGGGTGAGAGAGAGCCAAACCAGTCTGCGCAGGAGGGACATGATCCTGAAAGATTTCGCCCGACCTTTCGAGATAATGTCCACCAATGCTTGGTTATCGGTGATGAACATCACCGGTATGTTTGCCCACCGATGACCCTATACCTGAGCCGCCGCCACAATGGGGTAAAGCTCCAGGAGGGAAGACGAGCTCAGACTTTCGGGGACTGACCGGACTTCTACGGGCCACTGACCAGCCATCCAATGGGACCCGAAAATAGCGGCATACCCCCGGGATGCTGCTGCGTCCGAAAAAACGGTGGGGTATGACGGCGCCCATGACGGCACAAAAAGAGAAATACCGTTCCAGGAGGATAGGAACAGGGACCACATGGCCAAGTCCGCCCTGGCATGGCTGTCCAAATGAACGATGCTGTCCTGGTCAGGAGCCGAAGGCAACAGCTGGAGCAGCCTGGAGGTGAATGCCCTGCCCTGGGGCATGAATCTGAAGGCGGAGTTGAAACGCCCCAGCAGGGATTGGAGCTCCACCCTGGACAGATAGCCCACGGACATGGCGTGGGAAATTGCCGCTCGGCAACTAGCCAGTTTCTCCTCCGGGAGGCTGGCCTCCATCCGGATGGAATCCAGAATGACGCCTAGGAACGTCACCCTATTGGGACCTGTAGGCTGGAAAAAATTTGGAGAAGAGTAGCCAGGTTGCCCGACCCGCCGTGTGGACCCTCGATGATCAAGAAATCATCGAGGTAGTGGATGACCGTAGGTAAACCTCCATGGTGGACGAGGATCCAATGCAAGGCCTTGGCAAATTGGTCGAACAACCATGGGCTACTCTTCGAACCAAAGGTGAGCCTGTTCGCAAAATAATAGCGATCGACCCATCTAAGCCCGTAGTAACCCCATAAGTGTGGTTTAACAGGAAGGTACTTAAAGGCGTCTGTGATATCCTCTTTCGCCAACCAGGAGCCCCTGCCGGAGTTCACAATGTCCTTAATTGCCTCATCTATAGAGGAATACTGCATGGAGAACTCCTCGGATGGGATAAGCGAGTTGAGGCTGGGAACGGCAGAGGCATGAGGCGCGGACAGGTCGTAGATTAACCGCTTTTTATTTTAAGTTTTCTTAGACACCAGGCCAATGGGGTTAATGCGCCAGGAATAAAATGGTATGGACTCAAGCGGGCCGATGAGGAAACCCTTGTCGACTTCGGATTGGAGCAACTCCTCAACTGCCGCCGGGTCCTCAGAAGCAGACCTCAGGTTGCCACCTTCCCAAGACGTCTGCGGCAGGGCAATAAGGCCCGTGTGGAAGCCCTCCGCGAAGCCAGACAGCAAAAATTGCACGAACCCTCAGTCGGGGTGATCCCGCAGAAGGACGCCAAGTAGGTCGAGGTCAATGTCGGCTAGTCATGACTGTTTCGCAGACCTTTTGGGACAGACGGGACGAGGGTGAGCCCTGAAGCACAACGAGCAGATGTGGAGAGCCCTGCAACCGTTGAAGACGCAACCGTTAAACGCGTTAAAATTGCTTCAGACCTGGCTCTTACCCAGGTACACTATGGGCCGACCCAGCTTGTCAACCCCGGGGGCGCCCAGTTGGAGACCTGAGGGACCGGGCAAGGACCTATCCTGGATGGGATTGACCGAGTTAGGACACCAGTCTGAGGAATGGAAAATGGACTGGCACCCTGAACAAGACGGGGCCCTAAGACCCGCAAAGTGGGGGCAAAACAGCTCCATATCGATGTTGGCCCAGTTGGTGATAAACTGGAATTGAACCAGGGCAGCAGCCGCCTTAGCCGAAAAGGAGCAGTGGTAGTCATAAAATGACGAGCCACCATACTTGTCGGTGACCAAGTAGATGTACGAATCTAATTCCTCCCTCCTTCTAGGCTGGGCCGAGCACACAATATCCCTGAACAGGCTAAATGCCAACACAAATCCGGGATGGTGAGCTTCCTGTTAAGCCTTGCGTCCTTGGCCTTCAGGACGAGGGAGACAACACCACAGTTGATGACCCTGTTCTCAGGGAGATCTTGTGAGGCGATAAGGATGGACGCCAGGTTCATATCCTTCCCAGCCAGGATATCTTTTTTAATACCGTCCAGGATGAAATGGGCCGGGCCACCTGGGGAGTGAAAATAGTAATACCTAGCGAGGACCCCTGAGGAACAACAGACTCAGCCGGAGGGTGGGACGCCTGGGGGAAGCCGGGGCCCGAGATTTCAGCACCGACACCCTGGACTGAGCGTCAGCCACCGCGCAGACCAGAGAGTCAATGGAGGCTTGTAGGTGTGTCAGCGACTGCTGAATGTCCGTGGTCCCTGGCTGGACACCTGACGGACTCGGGGTCGTCATCAATAGTTTGTATAGTTCTGCTTTGCGAGCAGAGGCCGGATGAGGGATGCCTCTCCTATTAAGTTCCGTGATGAGCCTGGGAATCGTCCAGCTTCTCAGGGACACGGTGCCGGCCTGGCCTGAGACGGACGTTCCAGGGAGTGACATGGTGTGCTCCACATCTGAAGCATGCGACATGCTTAACCTGCAAAGAAAGAAATGGACCCGGATAACTATATGTGACCGGAATGTAGCATGACCGGTGCCCACGAAAAGGCTTGTGTCAGTCTGGGTAACGTACCTGAGATTAATGGCTAATACCTGTTTTGGGTCACCTGACCTCGGTCAAATGTCGGGTAAGTGAAACGGTCAAGAATACGTTCCTGGGAGAACAAATCCATAAGAGTCGGAAGGGAGAATAGCTGGGGAGGATGACAGGCCTGGGCGAACCAGGAGACAGAGGCAGGTGTGAGCCTGGGCGATCTAGGAGACAGAGGCAGGTGTGAGCCTGGGCGATCCAGGAGACAGAGGCAGGTGTGAGCCTGGGCGATCCAGGAGACAGAGGCAGGTGTGAGCCTGGGCGATCCAGGAGACAGAGGCATTTGTGAGCCTGGGCGATCCAGGAGACAGAGGTAGGTGTGAGCCTGGGCGATCCAGGAGACAGAGGCAGGTGTGAGCCTGGGCGATCCAGGAGACGGGGGTAGGTATGAACCTGGGCAATCCAGGAGACGGGGGCAGGTATGAGCCTGGGGGATCCAGGAGACGGGGCAGGTATGAGCCTGGGCGATCCAGGAGACGGGGGCCGGTATGAGCCTGGGCGATCCAGGAGACAGAGGTAGGTATGAGCCTGGGCGAAATCAGCGGCAATAAATGAACATACACATACAGAACGGTCCTGCTACCACTACGTATCCGTACAGATGACGGCAGGCGAGCGGTCAGAGTGCAGTGACTGCGCATGGAGTTTAGGCTGAGGCTGTGTGTCTGCCACCCGGGTGAGTCGTACTCGTGGAAAACACAGCCCAGCGTGCGCTCCATCGTAAGGCTTTGGCATTGTATGACCAGCTCCTAGCAACACAACAAGGCACAGAGGAAGTTTGGGCAGCAACGACATAGTACCAAACCAAGACACCCTCTGTAATTCACAACACGCACATCCGGCTCGATGTTAACACCGATAGAGGTCAATTTCAAAAAGGAAACCAAGCCGTAATACGAGAGACCGTCTCAGCTACATCTAGACGTGTCCTCCAGAACTCATACCGTATGACACACTACATGGACTCAATATCCTAGCCTACATCTGCCCGTGCCCTCCTGATCTCCCCATGTCGCGCCGCATGGAATCCCTGACGTAGAATACATCCGCCTGTGTCCCCCAGCCTAAATATTTCAAATAGTATGTACTAATTGCCCTAGACTAGATCTACCTGTGTCCTCCAGATCGCATAAATCATGGGGCACATGACATGGGGCACAGTGAACAGTTTAACAGCTTAGAAATTAACCATAACATTAAGCCTTTGGTGGACTAAACTATTAACCCTTTAGCAGTGGACCAGCGGGTCACTGCACCGAAAAAGCACATAACAATCAGCACCATTACCCTGCCAGACTGTCAGCAGTATACAGACCATCATTCATGGCTGTCTGGCTCATTGAGCTATACCACCGCTACATGTGACCTACAGGCCATAACAAAACACCTTACATGGACACACCGCCCCATACTAGAGCTACCACAGTGTTTCCCGGCATGCGTTCCACGCTGGAACGCACGCCGACCCTGCAACCGGAAGCAGGTAAAAAACCCAGAGGACGGATCGATAGGGTCCTGGGGGGGGGGGGGGGGGGGCGGATCATGCCCGTCCCGAAGCAGCATGGGAGTGGTGGGACACACGGGGCCGGGAGCGAGTATCGACGTGCGTTCCACGCTGAAACGCACGCCGACCCCGCGACCGGACGCACCAAAGCCCAGAGGATAGGTCGGGTGAGGCCCTGTGGAGGGGGTGACCTGCAAGCCGGATCTTACCCATTCTGACGCCGCATGAGAGTGGTGAGGCACTCTGATCCGGGAGCGAATATCGACGTGCGTTCCACGCTGGAACGCACGCCGACCCCGCGAGCCGGAAGCATGTGACCGCTGCTCGGAGGAGCCCTGTGGAGTGGACGGAACAGCGTGCATTAGTTACCTGTCCTGGGGACGTGGACCAGCGATGTATGGGTGGCGAACGTATCGGTTGTAGCAGAGCTCACGACGTGCAAGGGTGTAGCACAAGAGCGAGGCGACTTCTTATCCAGATTATGAACAGAAGCGCCCTGAGGAGCTGGGGGCTGGAGCTTAAGAAGGTCAGATGCCCCTCCCACAAATTCAGGGTGACTTTTCAGCCTTCCAACATGTACACAGTGACTCCACCTGCAGAACAGTGAGTGCAGCTCTGGAGTATAATACAGCCTTTAATACAGCATTAGTGCAAGATAAGTATTGTATTCACACAGTGACTCCACCAGCAGAACAGTGAGTGCAGCTCTGGAATATAATACAGGATGTATCTCAGGATCCGTACAGGATAAGTAATGTAATGTATTCACACAGTGACTCCACCAGCAGAACAGTGAGTGCAGCTCTGGAGTATAATACAGGATATAACTCAGGATCTGTACAGGATAAATAATGTAATGTATGTACACAGTGACTCCACCAGCAGAACAATGAGTGCAGCCCTAGAGTATAAGTGCAAAATATATTTGTTCAGTGTTAGAGAGTAAATAGAAGATAAAATAGTGGTTGATACTTTTAATGGCTAACTGAAAAGATGATGACACAATTGCAAACTATCAAGACTACTTAGGTCTCTTCAAAGACGCCTTAGGAAGAGGCATACGTAGTCTTGAAAGCTTGCAATTGTGTCACCATCTTTTCAGCTAGCCATTAAAAGCTCTAAGTATAAGACAGGATGTAACTCAGGATCATTACAAGATAAATAATGTAATGTATATATACTGTGACTTCACCATCAGAATGGTGAGTGCAGCTCTGGAGTATAATACAGGATGTAACTCAGGATCATTACAGGATAAGTAATGTAATGTATATATACTGTGACTTCACCAGCAGAATGGTGAGTGCAGCTCTGGAGTATAATACAGGATGTAACTCAGGATCAATACAGGATAAGTAATGTAATGTATGTACACAGTGACTCCACCAGCAGAATGGTGAGTGCAGCTCTGGAGTGTAATATAGGATGTAACTCAGGATAAGTAAAGTAATGTATGTATATAGTGCACTCCAGCTGTTGAGAAATTACAACTCCCAGCATGCATACTTGCTCTGCTCTTCTAAGAACTCACATAGAAATTAATGGAGCATGCTGGGAATTGTAGTTTCAAAACAGCTGATATAGTGAGACCACCAGCAGAATAGTGAGTGCAGCTCTGGAGTATAATACAGGATGTAACTCAGGATCATTACTAGATAAGTAATGTGTATGCACTGACTCCACCAGCAGAATAGTGAGTGCAGCTCTGGAGTATAATACAGTGTATAACAGGCATCCTCAAACTGCGGCCCTCCAGCTGTTGCAAAACTACAACTCCCAGCATGCCTGATCAGCCTACAGCAGGGCATTGTGGAAGTTGTAGTTTTACAACAGCTGGAGGGCCGCAGTTTGAGGATGCCTGGTCTATAACATTGGATCAGTACAGGATAAGTAATGTATTTAGAAAGTGACTCAGCTTTTCATGTAGATTAGTGATACAGTATATGTAAACTCGTGTTTAAAGGGGAACATATTCTTAAATCTACAGCTCACGCTATGTCACGCTATAGAATTTAGACAGAATCTGAACAAAAGGCGATGATGTAATTAGTTGCTGTATGTAACATAGTAACATAGTACATAAGGCCGAAAAAAGACATTTGTCCATCCAGTTCGGCCTGTCATCCTGCAAGTTGATCCAGAGGAAGGCAAAAAAAAAACCTGTGAGGTAGAAGCCAATTTTCCCCACTTTAGGGGAATAAAAAATTCCTTCCCGACTCCAATCAGGCAATCAGAATAACTCCCTGGATCAACGACCCCTCTCTAGTAGCTATAGCCTGTAATATTATTACGCTCCAGAAATACACCCAGGCCCCTCTTGAATTCCTTTATTGTACTCACCATCACCACCTCCTCAGGCAGAGAGTTCCATAGTCTCACTGCTCTTACCGTAAAGAATGCTCTTCTATGTTTGTGTACAAACCTTCTTTCCTCCAGACGCAGAGGATGTCCCCTCGTCACAGTCACAGTCCTGGGGATAAATAGATGATGGAAGTGATCTCTGTACTGACCCCTGATATATTTATACATAGTAATTAGATCTCCCCTCAGTTGTCTTTTTTCTAAAGTGAATAACCCTAATTTTGATAATCTTTCAGGGTACTGTAGTTGCCCCATTCCAGTTATTACTTTAGTTGCCCTCCTCTGGACCCTCTCCAGCTCTGCTATGTCTGCCTTGTTTACAGGAGCCCAGAACTGTACACAGTACTCCATGTGTGGTCTGACTAGCGATTTGTAAAGTGGTAGGACTATGTTCTTATCACGGGCATCTATGTACATTGTATTATTCTTGCACTTGGTCATGGAGAAGTCAATTATGCTTGTCACGATTCATATTCTTCTTTGTGGTGCCAGGTATATTTTCTATTAATGTTGTGATCATTCCATTTCTATTCAAATATGAGAAGCGGCCTTAATTTTAGAATCTTAGATTGAGCGCAGAATGACAGAATCCTCAGCTTTGAACATCAGTGACTCCATTTTATTACATATGAATTACATTACAGAGAATTGCTCCAGGCGGCTTCCAGAACATTGGTGAGGTTAAAACATGTCAGCGCATAGATAAACACAATGAAAAATGTCCGAGGACTGTTCCGGAAGCAATTTAAGCAGAGCTCTGGATTGGAAGAAAATGTTTCAATTTTCTTCTGTGAACGCTTTATATCCCTTTGATTTAGAATTATTCAATATCTCGTATCCATTGCAGGGCTAATGAAATTTAGGCTTTGAAAGTGGTTTGGATTTGATGGTATTCCTCATAGTGACTGAACAGAGATACTGTGCTGGAATCCGCCTTAAGATCATTTCCTTGAAGAACATTCACAATAAAGGATTTATAGGAATGCGCCAAAATGACACTAACGGGAGTGCTTAATGTGAGTCAGCTCCAAAATCAGTCTCAAAGTAAGCATAACACAATGCAGGGTAGGTTCCCCAAAACGTAACCTCCCTTTCTTGTGAAAATCCAATCCTAATCCTGAGTTTTTTTATTTTAATTTTTTAAATACATATAAGGTTTTTAGTGCACCATGGACGAAGCCACTCTATGGTGCACCAACGATCCGCCATTACCGCCATCCAGGCTTCCTATTCTTGTTTAATTGACAGCCCCTACAATTTCAGAGCTGGTAATGATGACGTAGGTGCACCAAAGGTAGGCATCCTGTCCATGGTGCACCAAAAAACATATTTGCATAAGATAAAAAGAAAGGAATTTCTGAGGAACAGAGGACTAGATTTTAACAAGAAAGGTTGGTTATGTTTCCAGGCACTTACCCTATATGGCGGCATGTTTACGTTGAAACTGATTTTGGAGGTGACAGACTTCCTTTAATGTAATGTATGTACTTAAAGGAATGCATTTAAGGGGGCGTTACTTTAAGGGGGTCTCCACTTTGTTCAATATACAAATTTGTTAGAAAGATCCTGTGGCTGTAATCTGAGGGGAAACTTGGCATCAAATCTTAAATTTCCTTACAGCACCACCTTATGTCAAAAGAAGCAGTGTATGGTCAGAGTGGGTCCTCAGGGGGGTGCTCTTTGTATACAAAGGTCTTAAATGAGGGTCTGCCTTTTTTTAAGTCACAGAGCGGCACGCAGCAGCCGCAGCAACACACACTGAGCTACGAGACCCTGGTGTATTTAAATCTCATTTAGCATGTCTTTCAGAAAAGTTTATCCTGGGATTCGAACTCGCAACCTTTCACATCAGAGGCAAGGCATTTACCCACACAGCTATGACAGCTGTATAACCAGTTACTTAAAAAAATAAATAAAAAAAATAAGACTTCTACTGTAGGTAACTTTGATACCTAGTGTACATACACATGACAGCTGCCCCAGCACAATGTGTATGGATGTAGCAGAGCTGGGTGTGTTGGGGCAACTGTCATGTGTATGGTTGTACACTAGGTATCAAAGTTATCTACAGTAGAAGTCTTATATATATTTTTTTAAGTAACTGGCTATACAGCTCTCACAGCTGTGTGGGTAAGTGCTTTGCCTCTGATACATGGGTTCAAATCCCATCATAAACTTTTCTGAAAGACAGGCTAAATAAGAACACGAGCACCAAATCTTCAACACTAGAGGCTGGTGGGAACACAGGCCGGAAGAGGAAGAGGCCTGCATCGCATCGCTGACATGGAGGTAAGTATAAAAGTTTTTTTGTTTTTTTTTTAAATACCAGACTGTTACTTTACTGCCACTGGAGGGGGGCATGGGGGCTATTGGCGCCATGATACTGGCACATGGAGGGGGGAGGAGAGAGGCACTTGATACTGGCACATTAGGGGGCAGGGGGAGAGGATGGCACTATGATATTGGCACATGGGGGGGCAAGAAATGGACATGAATCATGAGGGGCAGAAATGTAAAATGAGGGTGGGGGCAAGAAATGGATATGAATCATGAGGGGCAGAAATGTGAAATGATGGGGGGGCAAGAAATGGACATGAATCATGAGGGGCAGAAACGTGAAATGATGGTCGGGGGGCAAGAAATGGACATGAATCATGAGGGGCAGAAATGTGAAATGATGGGGGGGGGGGCAAGAAATGGATTAGAATCATGAGGGGCAGAAATGTGAAATGATGGGGGGGCAAGAAATGGACATGAATCATGAGGGGCAGAAATGTGAAATGATTGGGGGGGCAAGAAATGGACATGAATCATGAGGGGCAGAAATGTGAAATGATGGTGGGGGGCAAGAAATGGATATGAATCACGAGGGGCAGAAATGTGAAATAATGGGGGGCAAGAAATGGACATGAATCATGAGGGGCAGAAATGTGAAATGATGGGGGGGGGGGGGGGGGGGCAAAAAATGTAGATCCGCTTGTGTTGACAAAAATCCTTGCACCGGCCCTGGTCGTGGCTTCATTGCCAGACTATATTCATCCACCCACTATCGAGTGTGTCCCCTTGTTAGAGTCTCATGTAAGTACTGTAGGGTGGGGAAAAAACACAAATGCATTGTATGGAAATTACTAATGCATCTTTAATTCATATTCTGGATCGTTTTCTAAATTATTGAAGCCACCACCCCACTTGGCGCTCCCATCCAAAAAATGTCTGCAGATAGAGGAGCATGTTCCTAAACACATCATCATGCCTCCTCCAATTTAACACAGTGCACTTGACTCCTGATTTCAAGGCCTATGCATGCACAAATCCCAGGTTCACTGGGGAAGGGGAATTTATCATTCCCCCCAACCCTAGTCTTTTGGCATCAAAAAAAAGTAAAAAACACCATTGTGCCTAAATTTAGATGCATGTGGCATTTCTACACTGCCCTTTCCTGAAAAGGGGGCAGGGTGAGGACAGGGGCCAGCGGGCCAGTTTTCTGGCGTAAAAGAAGACTGTACTCTACGTCAGCTATGAACTGGCATAGATTTCAGTTTAGGTGCATGGACTGCCAGAGGATGTGCCTAATTTACAGGGACTTGAAAAAGTATTCATATCCTTTAAACTTAGGGCTCTTTCACACTTGCGTTATTGTCTTCCGGCATAGAGTTCCGTCGTCGGGGCTCTATGCCGGAAGAATCCTGATCAGGATTATCCTAATGCATTCTGAATGGAGAGAAATCCGTTCAGGATGCATCAGGATGTCTTCAGTTCCGGAACGGAACGTTTGTTGGCCGGAGAAAATACTGCAGCATGCTGCGCTTTTTGCTCCGGCCAAAAATCCGGAACACTTGCCGCAAGGCCGGATCAGGAATTAATGCCCATTGGAAGGCATTGATCCGGATCCGGCCTTAAGCTAAACGTTGTTTCGGCGCATTGCCGGAGCCGACATTTAGCTTTTTCAGAGTGGTTACCATGGCTGCCGGGACGCTAAAGTCCTGGCAGCCATGGTAAAGTGTAGCGGGGAGCGGGGGAGCAGCATACTTACCGTCCGTGCGGCTCCCCGGGCTCTCCAGAGTGACGTCAGGGCGCCCCAAGCGCATGGATCACGTGATCGCATGGATCACGTGCTCCATGCGCATGGGGCGCTCTGACGTCATTCTGGAGCGCCCCGGGAGCCACACGGACTGTAAGTATACCGCTCCCCTGCTCCCCGCTCCTACTATGGCAACCAGGACTTTAATAGCGTCCTGGGTGCCATAGTAACACTGAAAGCATTTGGAAGACGGTTCCGTCTTCAAATGCTTTCAGTACACTTGCGTTTTTCCGGATCCGGCGGGCACCTCCGGCAACGGAAGTGCATGCCGGATCCCAACAACGCAGTGTGAAAGAGGCCTTATCCACATTTTTTCACATTGGATAGACCAACACAAAGTAGCAAGTATGTGTGAAATGAAAAGAAAACGATACATGGTTTTGAAAATTTTTAATAAATAAAAATCTGAAAAGCGTGGCGTGCATTTGTATTCAGTCCCCTGTACTCTGATATCCCTACATAAAATCCCGTGTGACTAATTACCTTCAGAAGTCACGTAATTAGTAAATAGAGTCCACTTGTGAGTAATTTCTCAGGATAACTACAGTTGTTCTGTAAAGGTCTCAGAGGTTTTTGAGAATATTATTGAGCAAACAGCATCATGAAGTTGTGGAGAAGTGTAAAGGTAGGTTAGTTTATAAAAAAATATCCCAAGCATTAAACATCTCGAGGAGCACTGTTCAATCCATCATCCAAAAATGGAGGGGCACATCTGCAAACCGGCAAAGACATGGCCTCCACCTTAACTGACAGCCCAGGCAAGGAGAGCACCAATTAGGGAAGCAGCCAAGAAGCCTATGGTTATTCTGGAGGAGCTGCAGAGATCCACAGATCTCCTCCTGGGAGAATCTGTCCACAGGGCAACTACCGCGTTTCCCCGAAAATAAGACCTAGCCCTATTTTGCAGGGTTTTGGGAGTAGGGCTTAAATATAAGCCCTACTCCAAAAATAAGCCCTAGATGAATTTTTTATTTATGGATTCAGTAGCGCTTACTAATGGCTCCTGAGCTGCCAGGGCGGGCGGGCAGGACCTCGGCACTCTCCCAGCTGATCGGAGGCGGGCAGGAGTTACAGTACAGCAGCGCAGGCTACCAACACTTAGCCTTCAGTGAAGCCGCTAGCCCGCACATACATTGCGGCTGGCGGCTTCACTAAATACAAAATTATGCCGGCAGCTGCGCTTCCATCTACGGTACCGAGCGGGTACATCGCTGGGCGGGCTGGACGGCTTCTCTACCCTGTACTGCAGCCAGCCCGCACGTTCTAACTTACCCGTACCATAGCTGAATGAGGCAGCAGGAGGATGTCCTTCTCCTCTCTGCTGCCTGGAGTTGGAGGTGCTGATTGGTGGTGAGCGCGTCCTGCTCCCTCCCCCGCCTCCACCAATCAGCAGCCTGTCATCTCTTGCACCAGATCTCCCTGGTAACATACCGTACACATTGCTGCCTAGGGGCTCAGGGGCAGTGTACGTACGGTACCAGAAAGAAATGTGGCATTGCCTGCCAGAGTACTGTACCGGTATCATACCGTAGTACTGTGCCACCCACTGTGATTATACTGTATTTAAATAAATAAGCCCTAACCCTATTTTCGGAGAAAAAATTTATATAAGACCCTGTCTTATTTTCAGAGACACACGGTATTTTATTGATGACATTTTGAATGTACAGACATACCGTGAGGAGATCCTGAAGGCCCATTGTTGTGCCATTCATCCACGACCACCACCTCATGTTGCAGCATGATAATGCACGGCCCCATATTGCAAGGATCTGTACACAATTTCTGGAAGCTGAAAACATCCCAGTTCTTGCATGGCCAGCATACTCACCGGACAGGTCACCCATTGAGCATGTTTGGGATGCTCTGGATCGGCGTATACGACAGTGTGTTCCAGTTCCTGCCAATATTCTGCAACTTCGCAGAGCTATTGAAGAGGAGTGGACCAACATTCCACAGGCTACAATCAACAACCTGATCAACTCTAAGAGACGGAGATGTTCTGCACTGCGTGAGGCAAATGGTGGCCACACCAGATACTGACTGGTTTTCTGACTCCCCCCCCCCCTTCCTCCCAGTAAGGCAAAACTGTACACATTTCAGAGTGGTAGTCTAAGGCACACCTGTGCAATATTCATGCTGTCTAATCAGCACCTTGATATGCCACACCTGTGAGGTGGGATGGATTGTCTCGGCAAAGGAGAAGTGCTCACTAACACAGATTTAGACAGATTTGTGAATAATATTTGAGAGTAATGGGTCTTTTGTGTACAGTCGTGGCCAAAAGTTTTGAGAATGACACAAATATTAGTTTTCACAAAGTTTACTGCTAAACTGCTTTTAGATCTTTGTTTCAGTTGTTTCTGTGATGTAGTGAAATATAATTACACGCACTTCATACGTTTCAAAGGCTTTTATCGACAATAACATGACATTTATGCAAAGAGTCAGTATTTGCAGTGTTGGCCCTTCTTTTTCAGGACCTCTGCAATTCGACTGGGCATGCTCTCAATCAACTTCTGGGCCAATTCCTGACTGATAGCAACCCATTCTTTCATAATCACTTCTTGGAGTTTGTCAGAATTAGTGGGTTTTTGTTTGTCCACCCGCCTCTTGAGGATTGACCACAAGTTCTCAATGGGATTAAGATCTGGGGAGTTTCTAGGCCATGGACCCAAAATGTCAACGTTTTGGTCCCCGAGCCACTTAGTTATCACTTTTGCCTTATGGCACGGTGCTCCATCGTGCTGGAATATGCATTGTTCTTCACCAAACTGTTGTTGGATTGTTGGAAGAAGTTGCTGTTGGAGGGTGTTTTGGTACCATTCTTTATTCATGGCTCTTGTTTTTGGGCAAAATTATGAGTGAGCTCACTCCCTTGGATGAGAAGCAACCCCACACATTAATGGCCTCAGGATGCTTTACTGTTGGCATGACACAGGACTGATGGTAGCGCTCACCTTTTCTTCTCCGGACAAGCCTTTTTCCAGATGCTCCAAACAATCGGAAAGAGGCTTCATGGGAGAATATAACTTTGCCCCAGTCCTCAGCAGTCCATTCACCATACTTTCTGCAGAAGATTATTCTGTCCCTGATGTTTTTTTTTGGAGAGAAGTGGCTTCTTTGCTGCCCTTCTTGACACCAGGCCATCTTCCAAAAGTCTTCGCATCACTATGCATGCAGAAGCGCTCACACCTGCCTGCTGCCATTCCTGAGCAAGCTCTGCACTGGTGGCACTCCGATCCCGCAGCTGAATCCTCTTTAGGAGACGATCCTGGCGCTTGCTGGACTTTCTTGGTCGCCCTGAAGCCTTCTTAACAAGAATTGAACCTCTTTCCTTGACGTTCTTGATGATCCTATAAATTGTTGATTGAGGTGCAATCTTAGTAGCCACAATATCCTTGCCTGTGAAGCCATTTTTATGCAACGCAATGATGGCTGCACGCGTTTCTTTGCAGGTCACCATGGTTAACAATGGAAGAACAATGATTTCAAGCATCACCCTCCTTTTAACATGTCAAGTCTGCCATTTTAACCCAATCAGCCTGACATAATGATCTCCAGCCTTGTGCTCGTCAACATTCTCACCTGAGTTAACAAGACGATTACTGAAATGATCTCAGCAGGTCCTTCAATGACAGCAATGAAAAGCAGTGGAAAGGTTTTTTTGGGATTAAGTTAATTTTCATGGCAAAGAAGGACTATGCAATTCATCTGATCACTCTTCATAACATTCTGGAGTATATGCAAATTGCTATTATAAAAACTTAAGCAGCAACTTTTCCAATTTCCAATATTTATGTAATTCTCAAAACTTTTGGCCACGACTGTATATAGAAAATGTTTCAGATCTTTGAATTCAGCTCATGCTAAATGGGAGCAAAACCGAAAGTGTTGCGTTTATATTTATGTTCAGTGTAGTATACTGTAGTATGGCAAGAAGGGGGGTGGGGGGCCTTATATACTGGCACATTATGGGGGGGCACTGTGGGAGCCCTATATACTGGCACATTATGGGAGTTCTATGGAGAAGGGGGGAGCACTATGGGGGCATCTACTGGGGGGCCCTATATACTGGCACATTATGGGGGTCACTATAGAGAAGGGGGGAAGAAGCACTATGGGGCCATCTATTGGGGGCCCTATATACTGGCACATTACATAGGTACTATGGAGAAGGGGGGAGCACTAAGGGGGCATCTACTGGGGGCCCTATATACTGGCACGCATTATGGGGGGCACTAGGGAGAAGTGGGAGGGAAAGGAGCACTATGGGGGCATCTACTGGGGGGTCTATACACTGGAGCACTATGGGGGGACACTGGGGGCATTATATAGGGGAATTTAATACTGGCACCCATTTTGGTGCCACTATGAGGAGGGGGGAGAGGAGCATTATAGGGGCATCTATGTGAGGTAGTCTATAGGGGAATTTTATACTGGCACACTATGGAGGGCACTATGGGGACTAGGGAGGAGCACTATGGGGGCATCTTCTGCGGGCACTATATAGGAGTATTTTATACTGGCACAAAATTCTAGGGGCACTATGGGCACCTAAGCTCAACTGGGGGCACTAAGTGTTTTTTTGTAGTGGCACACAGTACAAGTCATTCAAACACATGAGGGCACTCTAGGGAAATTGGCTCTACTGGCAGTGTTTTTTTTTACTGCCAGAAAACGGGGCATTTTTTGTACTGGCGCACATTATAAGGAGGTGTTTTTCTACTGTCACACATTATAAAGAGAATTACTACTACCAGGGGCTTTATGGTGGCCTTTATTGCAACTGGGGGATTATGATAGCATTTTTACTTCTGGGACACAATTACTGTTAGGGGAACTGTAGGGGCACTATTACTACTAAGTGCACTCTTGCACAGAATTATTACTATTGTTGGGATTTTGGGGAGCACTGTTACTGTGGAGGCACCCTGGCACAGTATCCGCTTAGCACAGTTCTTTTTGGGGGACATCATGTTTACACGATTATTGTCAGGGGCACTATTTGCTGGGTACATTTATTTTTAGGGCATTGTGTTCAAATAATTATTGAAGGGGGCACTATCTGTGTGTAACTAGTATTTTCAGGGGGTTTATCTGTTCCTGCAGTATAGTATTGGGGAGTACAGCATCTCAGTATCGGGGGTGCATGATGAGATGCTGAGAAGGTGGGAGGATGATGGGAAACTAAGATGTCTGTCTGTCAAACTCTGCAGAGATGAGAGATGGCTGAAAGAAATCATCATGGCGGTCTGTTCTGAATGGAGAAGATGAAGAAAGAGAACATCTACATTGTCAGGGATATAAACCAAATGCTTTATATAAAAGAAAGGATCAAAGGAAAAATTTCAAAGGGAATTGATTCTAGAGGTGGACATATAAAACACCACAAATTTTTTTTACTGTGCAATCAGTAAAACATGAAACAAGCGTGTATGAAAAAATATAAAATATTTATTATACAATAACTTAGAATACAATCAAAGCTTAATCAATATAAAATTCAATAATATGCAATAACACGCAGTAATATGTAGTGCCCTAAATTCGCCACTAGATGGCTCTAGCATAAATACCAGCGTTCCTTATTACCTCTTAAACATAAAAGGTAATACAACCGTCTTGACCACAATTATGAGATATACTCTCAGTTGACACAGTAAACTCGATAGTGATTAGCAGGGGCGGATTAAGTGCATGATAGGCCCGGGGCTGTCTACCCAACTTGGGCCCCTCCCTCAATTTTAGTTTAGTCTTTTTTGCATGAAGAGGCCGCGGTGCTTCATGAGCGCCACAGTCTCTTCCTAGGCCATATGACATCTTCAGACAAAAAAAAAGTACCCCAAATTACCCCAAATTGGGTCCTAAACTGAAAAATTTGGTCACCAAATTTAAAATACATATAATTATAATAAAAAAGACATGGAGAATACAGCACCACATACCTCTTACATCCAGTGACATCTCCTGTCATGTAGAACTTCTCTTTCCTCTTCTCCTCCATTTGACCCAGACCACCATGGCTAATAGACATAATTGGAGTAATTTATAAAAACTGGTGTAAAGTAGAACTGGATTTCCAAAAGAGCTCTCAAAAATGAATGGTGGAACTTGATTGGCTGCTGTGGGCAACTAAGCCAGTTTTGCTTTACAACAATTTGATAAATTACCCCAAATGTTCCTATAGTGTCCACAGCAGCTATAATGTCCCCTAGAGTGCCCCCAGTAATAATAACACCCTATATTGTGCTACAGACAATAATCCCTGTACAGTGTCCCCAAAAATAATAGAATTGCCCCTACAGTGCTTCCCCAATAGCAACACCCCATATAGTAATTTCCACCACACTGCCCCTACATAGTAATCCCATCCCCCATAGTAATTTCCCCCAAACTGCCCCATATAGTAGTTTGCCCCCACACAGTAATTTCCCCTACATAGTAATTTGCCCCACACTGCCCCTACATAGTAATTTCCACCACACTGCCCCCACATAGTAATTTCCCCCACACTGCCGAATATAGTAATTTTCCCCCACATAGCAATTTCCCCACACTGTCCCCACATAGCAATTTACCCGCACTGTCCCCACATAGTAATTTCCCCCACACTACCCCCACACAATAGTTCCCCCCACACTGCCCCCACATAGTAATTTGCCCCCACACTGCCCCATATAGTAATTTGCCCCCACACTGCCCCATATAGTAATTTGCCCCCACATAGTAGTCCATCCCATAATAATTTGGCACCACACAGCCCCCACATTTCCCCCCCGATGTACTCGATGTCTCTTCACTAATATGTCCTCCTGTGTGTCCCCCCCACATGTCCCCCAAAGTAGGCACATTAAATAAAAAAATTTAAAAAAAATTAAGGATTCAGCCCTATTTCACCTTAAGGACTTGGTCATTTTTTGCAAATCTCACCAGTGTCACTTTAAGTGGTGATAACTTTAAAACGCTTTGACTTATCCAGGCCATTCTGGGATTGTTATTTCGTCACATATTGTACTTCATGACACTGGTAAAATAGCTAATTTCCAAGTTTCAATTTCTCTACTTCTATAATACATAGTAATACCTCCAAAAATAGTTATTACTTTACATTCCCCATATGTCTACTTCATTTTTGGAAACAAGTAAATAGAAAATCCACAGCACTCCTCAGTTCTGGTGAAAAAGCCGGTTACTTTATTGGTAACAGCAGCATATAGAAAGCAACGTTTCAACCATCTCTGGTCTTTCTCAAGCTAGAGAAAGACCAGAGATGGTTGAAACGTTGCTTTCTATATGCTGCTGTTACCAATAATGTAACCAGCTTTTTCACCAGAACTTAGGAGTGCTGTGGATTTTCTATTTATTTGTAACCTTATGGGACCCCCAGCCAGGATCCCCATCCGCAGGCAGCATCTAATCTATTTTTCTACTGACAACTGTCCCCAGATTGGGACCTGGAGTGCTGCTTAACCCAATTTTTTTTGTCTACTTCATGATTGGATCATTTTGGGAATGATATTTTATTTTTTGGGGATGTTACAAGGCTTAGAAGTTTAGAAGCAAATCTTGAAATTTTTCAGAACTTTTCAAAAACTGAATTTTTAGGGACCAGTTCAGGTCTGAAGTCACTTTGCGAGGCTTACATAATAGAAACCACACAAAAAAGACCCCAGTCTATAAACTACACCCCTCAAGGTATTCACAACTGATTTGACAAACTTTGTTAACCCTTTAGGTGTTCCACAAGAATTAATGGAAAATAGAGATACAATTTCAAAATTTCACTTTTTTGGCAGATTTTCCATTTTAATAATTTTTTTACAGTTACAAAGCAAGGGTTAACAGCCAAACCAGACTCAATATTTATGGCCCTGATTCTGTAGTTTACAGAAACACCCCATATGTGGTCGTAAACCGCTGTACAGGCACACGGCAGGGCGCAGAAGGAAAGGAATGCCATACGGTTTTTGGAAGGCAGATTTTGCTGGACTTTTTTTTTTGACACCATGTCTCATTTGAAGCCCCCCTGATGCACCCCTAGAGTAGAAACTCCATAAAAGTGACCCCATCTAAGAAACTACACCTCTCAAGGTATTCAAAACAGATTTTACAAACATTGTTAACCCTTTAGGTGTTCCACAAGAATTAATGGAAAATAGAGATACAATTTCTAAATTTCACTTTTTTGGCAGATTTTCCATTTTAATATTTTTTTTTAATTTTACAAAGCAAGGGTTAACAGCCAAACAAAACTCAATATTTATGACCATGATTCTGTAGTTTACAGAAACACCCCATACGTGGTCGTAAACCGCTGTACAGGCACACGGCAGGGCGCTGAAGGAAAGGAATGCCATACAGTTTTTGGAAGGCAGATTTTGCTGGACTGTTTTTTTTTACACCATGTCCCATTTGAAGCCCCCCTGATGCAACCATAGAGTAGAAACTCCATAAAAGTGACCCCATCTAAGAAACTACACCCCTCAAGGTATTCAAAACTGATTTTACAAACGTCGTTAACCCTTTTGGTGTTCCACAAGAGTTATTGGCAAATGGAGATGAAATTTCAGAATTTCAATTTTTTGGCAAATTTTCCATTTTAATCCATTTTCCCCAGTAACAAAGCAAGGGTTAACAGCCAAACCAAACTCAATATTTATGGCCCTGATTCTGTAGTTTACAGAAACACCCCATATGTGGCCGTAAACCGCTGTACGGGCACACGGCAGGGCGCAGAAGGAAAGGAATGCCATACGGTTTTTGGAAGGCAGATTTTGCTGGACTGTTTTTTTTTGACACAATGTCCCATTTGAAGCCCCCCTGATGCACCCCTAGTGTAGAAACTCAAAAAAAGTGGCTCCATTTTAGAAACTACGGGATAGGGTGGCAGTATGGTTGGTACTATTTTAGGGCACATATGATTTTTGGTTGCTCTATATTACACTTTTTGTGAGGCAAGATAACAAGAAATAGCTGTTTTGGCACCGTTTTTATTTTTTGTTATTTACAACAATCGATCATGTGATATTTTTATAGACCAGGTTGTCACGGATGCGGCGATACCTAATGATGTAAGGTGACAAAAAATGGTTTATTTTGCACAGTTTTTATTAAAAAAATTTTACGGTGTTCATCTGAGAGGTTAGGTCATGTGATATTTTTATAGAGCCGGTCGATACGGATGCGGCGATACCTAATATGTATACTTTTTTTTATTTATGTAAGTTTTACACAATAATATCATTTTTGAAACAAAAATAAAATCATGTTCTAGTGTCTCCATAATCTGAGAGCCATAGTTTTTTCAGTTTTTGGGCGATTATCTTAGGTAAGGTCTCATTTTTTGCGGGATGAGATGACGGTTTGATTGGCACTATTTTGGGGTGCATCTGACTTTTTGATCGCTTGCAATTACACTTTTTGTGATGTAAGGTGAGAAAAAATTGTTTATTTAGCACAGTTTTTATTTTTTTTTTTTTACGGTGTTCATCTGAGGGGTTAGGTCATGTGATATTTTTATAGAGCCGGTCGATACGAATGCGGCGATACCAAATATGTATACTTTTTATTTATTTATTTAAGTTTTACACAATAACAGCTATTTAAAAAAAAAAAAAGATGTTTTAGTGTCTCCATATTCTGAGCCATAGTTTTTTTTATTTTTTGGGCGATTGTCTCAGGTAGGTGCTCATTTTTTGCGGGATTAGGTGACGGCTATATTGGTATTATTTTGGTGGGCAAACGCCTTTTTGATCGCTTGCTGTTGTACTTTTTGTGATGTAAGGTGACAAAAAAATGTTTATTTAGCACAGTTTTTATTTTTTACGGTGTTCATCTGAGGGGTTAGGTCATGTGATATGTTTATAGAGCCGGTCGTTACGGACGCGGTGATACTTAATATGTATACTCCCCCCCCCCCCTCCCTATTTTTTACCTTTTTTAACTTTATTTGGGGAAAATGATGTTTTTGTTTATTTTTACTTAAAACTTTTAATTTTTTGGGGGGAAAACTTTATTGTTTCAACTTTTTTTTCACTTTATTTTTTGTCCCACTTTGGGACTTGAACTTTTGGGGGTCTAATCCTTTACAATGCATTCCAATACTTCTGTATTGGAATGCATTGGCTGTATGACTAATACTGTGTGTATTACTCATACAGCTTCCGGCCTGTGAGATCCAGGGGGCTGGATCTCACAGGCTCTTCACCGGAAGGCAGCGCGATGCCTTCCTTAGACATCGCGCTGCCTTCCATGCCATCGGGTCCCCCCTACAGCTGCATGGGAACCCGATGGCACCGCCGCAACCGCTGAATTGACCTGCGGTTTGTGGCGATTTACTGATACGGGGGGGTCACATGACACCCCCCCCCCCGGCGTTGTGACAGGATGCCCGCTGAATGATTTCAGCGGGCATCCTGTTCCTATTAACTAGGGATCGACCGATTATCGGCCGATATTGAGGATTTTGAACGTTATCGGTATCGGCATCTATTTTGCCGATATACCGATAACGTATTGGGAACACAGATCACGCTGCTCTCAGCGCGTTCTGTGTTCCCTCCGCAGCACAGGGGAGAAGGAAGCAGTGTCTCCTCCCCCTGTGATGCTGCTGCCGCTGCCAATGGCAGGAGAGGAGACAAGAGGAGGGGAGGGGCTGTGGCCGCTGCGCCACCAATGAAGATGAGTCTTTCATTAATTCATATACAGGAGGCGGGAGCTGGCTGCAGAATCACATAGCCGGCTCCCGACCTCTATGAACGGCAGCTGCGGTCCGTGGTAGTTAACCCCTTAGGTGCCGCGGATCGCAGCTACCGCTCATAGAGGTCGGGAGCCGGCTATGTGACTCTGCAGCCAGCTCCCGCCTCCTGTATGTGAAAGAGAGGTATCTTCATTGGTGGCGCAGTGCGCCCCCCCCCCTCAAGCCCCCTAGTATTAATCATTGGTGGCGCAGTGCGCCCCCCCCCCCTCCCAATAGTAAAAACATTGGTGGCGCAGTGCGCCCCCCCCCCCCAGTATTAATCGTTGGTGGCAGTGGCCACAGGATCCCCTCTCGCCTGCTCCTCCGATCGGTGCCCCAGCTGTGTAATCCTGGGGCTCCGATCGGTTACCATGGCAGCCAGGACGCTATTGAAGCCCTGGCTTCCATGGTAAGCTCCATGCTGCTGTGTGCACAGAGCAGCAGGGACAGTGTGAGCTCCTATTCACCCTGATAGAGATCTATCAGGGTGAATAGGACAAGGGTTCTAGTCCCTAAGGGGGCTAAAAGTTAGTAAAAAAATAAAAAACACAAAAATATTAGGTATAAATGAAAAAGATTTACAAAAAAAATAAAATAATAATACACGTTAACAATAAACATTAATTTTCAGCAGATTTGTGTTTCCCTCAAAAATAAAAATACCCAGAATATCGGTATAAATTATCGGCTATCGGCCTGAAAGTTGACAAATTATCGGTATCGGTATCGGCCCTAAAAAATCAATATCGGTCGATCCCTACTATTAACCCCCGCCGTGCCGCAATGTCTGTTTAAAGTTAGGACGTACTGGTACGCCCTAAGTCCCTAAGGGGTTAAAGCTAAATACTCACCTATGTCCAGGGCCAGGCGCTTGCTTGCAGTGGAAGGCAGGATGAGGCAGGCGTGCACACGTCACAGTGCTGCGTCCTGGCACAGGCACGCAATGACGTCATCACGCCCGCCTGCACCGGGATTTCACTACCGCATAGGCCTCAGGCCTATTAGGCCTGAAGCCTATGGCGGTGATCGGCGACGGGACAGGGAGCTATGCGCTCCCATGCCCCGCCGCAGTATGTGGGCGTTCGGGTCGGCGTTGGGCCCCCCAGCGGTGCTGGGCCCGGGGCTGCCGAACCGAATGTCCCTATTGTAATCCGCCACTGGTGATTAGGGTAGATACGAACCCTTGCTCTGCTCGAACTATGACCAATCTCGGATATCGGGTAGTATTGCAACACAACTTAAATTATCAGGCCTGATATTGACTATGGAATGTGAATATTCTAATCAGAGAGTTTCTCCGATATCAATAGTAGATCTTTTATTCAGTAATATGCATCTTTACTAAATAGTGATAATATTGATGTTGCACTTTTACTCACAAATTTTTTATTAGAAAATCAGAGCATACAACATCTTCCATAGTGTCACAGTACAATGAAATACAATATAATTTGCGCATCACAGTACAGACTCATAAAATAGAAGACATTGGATGAGAAGTTTACACTTATATAAGAAGAAACAAGGCCGTGAAGAGACGGCCAACAAATAGTAATTAAAACTGCACCACATTTAAAATCAATTAGTAGAAATGAAATATCTAACTCAGATCCGGTAAAGAAGGATAGTTTCTGGATATGTACGATGCCCATTTTTGCCACCTGACGCTAACACAAGACAACCGGCATAGTTTTTTCGAAGTCAGTAGTTCCATGCCATAATTATAGTGGACTTTAGCAATGATTTCTGGTATGGCTGGGAGTTCCCTGCTCTTCCACCTCTTAGCTATTGCAACTCTCGTTACCGTTAGTATATGAAAAGCAATAGTTAGGTCTGCTATACTTAAACATTCCAGCCCCAAGGAGAGCAAAGCTATTTCCGGGGAGAATGGGAGTGCCACCCCAATTACAGCATCTACAAGTGACAATATGTTGGACCAGAAACGGTGAACAGTGGGACAAGTCCACCAGATGTGCAGTAAGCTTCCAGTGGCTGATAGGCATCGCCAACAAACATTCAAGGTAGTTGGGTATATAATGGATAGGCGATAAGGGGTGTAATACCACCTATAAAGGAGTTTTCTTGAGGCTTCTAGGTGGCTGACACATTTCGAGGTTCTAGCGCTGAGGGAGAATACGAAGGCCCATTGTGCTGGCGTGAAAGTTTTATTTAGGTCTTTCTCCCATTTAATCTGGAACGGGAATTTTGATATAGTAACCGAGAGTTGTAACCCCCTATAAGCCTCAGAAATACCTCCTTTCCGTATCAGAGGGTTCTGGAAAAATACAGCAAACACAGAGGATTTAGAGGAATGCGTAATGTTCTTAGATGCTAGAAGGTGACGTAATTGAAGATATTTATAAAAATCAGACCACTGGATTTGATACCGCTCTCTTAACTCTGTGAATGATATCAGGGCTCCATTAGAAAAAATTTGAGACACTGAAAGGATCCCTTTAGATTCCCATTGTGAGAAATCAGTATCCGGCAAGCAAGCACTGAAAGCTGACAACGGAGCATCTATAATCCTGAATGGAAGAATTTTCGCTATAAGGGGACATTTGGTCCACAAAGACATTCCAGCCTGAATAGTGACCGATGGAGATCGAGGAGGTGTTTTGGAGAGTATTCCTTGCCAAAGTAAATGCTGCAATGAGGGTGCACGAGTTAACCTAGATTCCATATGTACCCATTTTTTTGCGGTGTCATTAATCCACCAGCTTTTGAGTTGGTCGAGCACAGTAGCTTGGTAATAGGTAAAAAGGCACGGACACCCCAGCCCCCCCAGCTTAACAGGCCTGTATAGGATATCTGCCGCCACTCTCGCCCTCTGTTTTTTCCATATAAATTGCAATATAAGGGCTTGAAGCGAGGCAATATATCTGCGTGGCACAATGACAGGCAGGTTCCTAAATAAGTACAGAATCTTAGGCAAAAGGAACATTTTGGTCGCTGTAATTCGGCCCACCCAAGAGAGAGGGTATTGCGAATAAGCCAAAGTGTCATTTTTAATTTGAGTGATGATAGCATTATAGTTAACTGACTGGAGGTTACTAAGGGGGAACGTGAGGGTGATACCCAAGTAAGGAATACTACCTTCTGCCCATTTGAAAGGGAACTCAGCTGAGATGGCACCTTTAGTATCTGACGAGAGCCACATTCCTAACATAAGCGATTTGTGAGAGTTAATTTTATAGTAGCTCACCCGACTAAATTGATCGATGATATCTGAAACAGCTACTAAGGAGGATAAGGGGTCTATAACTGAAATAATGACGTCGTCCGCAAAAAGACCTATTTTATGCTCTGTTTTGCCAATAGTGATACCCTTAATATTTGGGGACAGCCTGATTCGATGAGCTAGAGGTTCCATCAACAGAGCAAATAGGAGGGGAGAAAGGGGACACCCCTGCCTAGTGCCATTAGTGATCATAAAAGGTGTGGAGAGGGCTCCTGAGGAATATACTCTGGCCGAGGGTTTAGAGTATAACACTAAAATTGAAGACAGAAGCCTTGGGGGAAAACCAAAAAACACTGCCTCAAGATAGCCCCAGTGGATCCGGTCAAACGCCTTCTCGGCGTCCAATGATAGGAGCAGAGAAGGCGCTCGACCTTCAGCCACCACTGACATAATATTCAAGAATCTGCGTGTACCATCTACCGTCTGCCGGTCCTTGACAAATCCAACTTGATCAGCGTCAATTAACGTTGGGAGAACATTTGTCAAGCGGGTCGCAATCACCTTAGCGTAGATTTTTAGGTCCACGTTAAGGAGAGATATTGGCCGAAAATTAGAGGGAACATCTGGGGATTTCCCAGGTTTTGGCAGGGTGACTATCAATGCACTTAGCATTTCTTCAGGTAATGAACCTGAGGACACAGCATCATTAAATAGCCTAGTTAAGTAAGGAACTAGTAGGTCTTTATGGGCTTTGTAAAATTCATTAGTGAGACCGTCCGGGCCTGGTGATTTGCCAACTTTTAGGGTTTTAATTGCTGCAGAAATTTCCTCCGGAGAGAAAACAGAGGATGCGTCTAGTTTCTGACTATCTGTCAATGAGGGCAAATTGAGATGGCTTAAAAACATTTGTATAGAGGGTAAAGAAGGTTGAAGTGTGGATGCGTCATCTGAAAGGTTGTACAGTGAGGCATAGTATTTAGCAAACTCATCAGCAATGCCTTGCGGATCAAGCACCCTAGACCCATCAGAGCAGGATAGATAAGAAATTCTATTTTTGACACCGCGCGACTTCAATTGTTTAGCAAGTAATGCCCCCCCTTTATTACCTTGCCAGTAATGTTGGAGCTTAAGCTTCCGTAGCATCAAGTCATACTGGTAAGAATTTAGTTCATGCAAGCGAGATTGAATTAACGTTATTTCTGCTGCCCTATGGGGCAAGTAGGAAGATTTATTTAATCGATGCAGATCAGCTAGTCTAGATTGTAACTGGAGTAACAACCGAGTTCTGCATTTTTTATCATAGGAAGATTGTTTAATAAAATGACCCCTGAGAGTCGCTTTCATTGCACACCACAAAATACCATCAGAAAAGTCACCAGTGTCGTTCTCCCTAAAATAATTGTGCAAACACTCGATGGTTTGAGGTGAGTAACGCAGACTCCGCAGTATAAAGTTATTAAGCCTCCATATGGAGTGGTGTGCAGTAGCATATTGTTCTGTTATTTCAATTGCAATGGGCGCATGGTCAGACCAAGTAATGGTATAGACATTTGAGGAGGCCACGCAGGGCAGTAATTGCCTGCTGACCAAAAAGTAATCAATCCTAGTGTACACCCTATGGGCAGCAGAAAAAAAGGTGAAATCACGCTCTGTGGGGTGTTGGATCCGCCAGGCGTCATATAGATCATGTGCTTGTGCAAGCTTAGCTATCGCCGAGGGTTCCTTAGCATCAGTTAAGGAGGTAGAGTCCATGGAAGGCCACATCACCGTATTAAAGTCTCCCAACACAATGAGACGTCCTTTCTGAACTTTAGACACTTTGCGCAGAAGAGAATTACAGAAAGCAGAGGGGCGCCGATTAGGTGCATATAAAGAGACAATTGTGTATTGGACATTGTTAATAAGGCCGATCACAATGACAAATCTCCCACCGCTATCCACCTCAACCTTCTCCATTTGAAATGCAATAGAATCTTTTAATGCAATGGATACCCCCCTTTTTTTCCTCCCAACTGCGGGTGCTGAGAATATATGAGGGAAATTTTTGTGCTTTACATCGACGGGCAATAAGTGCGTTTCTTGTACGCAGAGTATGTCAGCTTGAAGGTGCTTAGTTTCTTTCCATAATAAAGACGGGGGGTGAAACAATCTTAAATACCATAGTGAAAACCAATCGAGGGAGTGTTTAGCCGCATTATCTCATATGAGAAGACCCCACATCGTAGAGGTACAGGATCAATCATAGGAGATGCAGAGTACACCTGAGAAGAGGAAAAATGTGGCGCTGCAAACAGAGAAATGAATCAAGACAATAACATAACTAAGAGAACAGATGGCGGTGGTAACCGCTCGGGTACAGAGAAGTAGGAATAATATACAAAACTTCAGTAAGAAGGGTAATTGCAACATAGGGGCAGTATACAAAAATACTGGTCATATTCACGAGCTAGGATCGGCCTGAATCAGCCCAAGTAGTGCCCTGCAAGGGAAATTAGCAGGATATAAGGGGAGGCAAAAAACAGGCACAAATTGAATAGCAGTGACGAGCGAGATTTCTCACCCATCCAATAATCATACAGTTTTTCGCTTGCGACGTTCCACGGGGAACCATTCCACTTCAATGCCCGGGATCGGCGAATGCTGATGACGGTCGCCATGAGATTCAGGGTCGGATAGGCCCCATTCTTGACAAAGTTTCAGCGCAGAAGCGGGAGAGGAGGCCACTTTCAGAGTGCCGCTGTAAGTAATGAGCAACTTAACGGGGAACCCCATCTGTAAGGGATCGCATGCTTACGCAGTAAAGCAGTGCTGGAAGTGAATTCCCGACGCCTCGCCAAGGTAGCCGCTGATAAATCGGCGAAAATGGAAATGTCCTTAAACCGCTCCGGTAGAGCAGGGGAGTTTCTTGCTGCTTTCAGGATCTGTTCTTTAGCATGGAAAAAGTGGATGCGCGCAATAGTGTCACGCCGTACAGAGGTAGGCAGAGATTTGGGCTTGGGTAGCCTATGTGCTCTATCTATGAGCAAATCTGCAATTGGAGCCTGAGGTAGCATGCATGTGAAGAATTATTTTAGGAAAGCTGCAAGATCTTCACCTTTCACAGTCTCCGGAATTCCGCGGAAACGCACATTGTTCCTGCGTGAACGGTCCTCCATGTCTGTGATTTTAAGTTTCAACGCTGCTATTTCTTCTTCATGGGAATTAGTAGTGTCCACAATCTCGTTATGTGCAGAGGTCAATTCCGCCATTTTAGATTCCACATGTGCGGTTCTAGACCCTAAAGCTGAGATATCATGTTGAATTTGGGTAATAGCGTCCCTGAGGTCCTGTTTTAAGGACTTCTGTAAATCTGCCATGAGAACTTTCATCCCCTTCAACACTGCATCAGTGATTGGAGCAGGATTTGATTCCCCTCCTGCCATCTCCAGCAAGGCAGCTGAGGCAAGCTGTTTAACTTTGCTATGTGAGGCACTGTGTGCCCGATGTGATGGAGGGTCCTGCTGCACAGAAAGGTCATGCTGAGGAGAATATGTGACCTGTAGAGGAGATATCGATGCAGAGGAGGAGGCTGGGGAACTTCCTGAGGTCTGAGGAGACACAGGCTGCGCTGAGGACGGGGATGATGCCGCTCTGACTGCAGCTGGGGCGCGAGAGTCGCCATCTTGGAGCGCGCTCACAGCAGGTAAGAAGCTGGTGAGTTTTGCCGGGCTACGGCGCCTCTTACCCCTCGGCATGGCTGATCTTGTTACCGCTTGTAGCAGGGTGCTTGGGCAGTCCTCCAGTGCTCACAGCAGGGAGATGCACGGACTTGCAGGGCTGTTTTTTGCCGATTTTGGTGCCGATGGCTCAGGAGCTCAGAGCTCAGCCGCCTGTCTCCATGCGCCGCTAGCCCCGCCCCCCTTGATGTTGCACTTTTAACATTATGCATCCGCACTAAAACAGGGAGTTACTAAATATCAGGCCAATTAATTCAATCAATACTACACATAATAAAGTTGTACGTTACCTGAGAATGCAGATGATATGCAGAGTCTAAGGGAAGTCAGCTCTAAAGTCCATTCTGATCATTGGGATTTTTCTCCTGGGGTCTCTTCTTTCTTTCTTTTTCCTCCGTTTCTTGTGTGTGGTTTATTATAAAAAACGTATCAGTTAGACACACCTTCCCAACTAGGAGTTTTCCATTCATTGTCGGTTAGGTGTGTACATATGATAATGACTGTGATGTCACTGTATTACCCAGAATGCATTTCTGCTGTTGGTGTAATGTTACTTATTTATACCTACAGTATGTGGCACTATTGCATAAGCTATTAGCATCATTACTAGTAATAGTTAAATGTCCAGGTCTGACTTCCTCTTACATTCCATACACATAACATATGGAATCCTAAATCAGATCTACAGGAATTAACTTTGACACATGTACCAATTAAAGCATAGACATTAAGGTACCAGTTTAGACATCTCCCAATCTATCAAATTTATGGTATTGATAAGAATATAATAGACCTTGTACTCTCACAGACATGTGCGTCTTTCCTGTCACTTCAATGTGTGATTAATTGTTAGTTAAAATAACACCGCCTTCCCTGAACCGAGACTCATTAACAAAGTCTATACTTAAAATTTTTCTCATCATATTTTAGGAGTACATGCGTTCCTAGTAAACAATATATAAGATAATAGATGCATTGATGTCCTTCATAATATTTAACAATATAAAACTATACATATGTCCTATTGATTATTTTATACAAAAAAGACTAAGGTTCATTGTATGTGTATACAGACACAACAGATTTTCTGCTTCACCAATAGACATCAACTGTAGGGGAAATTAGTACCAAATATGTCTTATGATATTTAGATATAAATGTTATATACCTATAAAAAAGCCCAACATCAAAGGAGACGTCACTGGATGTACGAGGTATGTGGCGCTGTATTAGGCTACCTTCACATCTGCGTTAGTGATTCTGGCAGGCTGTTCCAGCTGAGAACAGCCTGCTGGAATTCACTGGATCTGGCACTGCTGGATGTAGACTTAATGCCCGCTGGACCCATTAACTATAATTGGGTTCAGCAGAAATCCGGGCCACAATCTGGCAAAAATGCTGAGAATCAGCGGGACACAAACAAAGGTTGAGAATTTTGAATGGGGGGGGGGGGGGGGGGGGGGGGCAGGCGCATTCTTTGCACAGGGGCCCTCTGCTGTCTGTTTCCGCCCCTGGGCTCAGTCAAAGTCCAGATTTAAATCCCATTGAGGATCTGTGGCAAGACTTGAAAATTGTCTTTCACAGACACTCTACATCCAGTCTGAATGAGCTTGAGCTATTTTGCAAAGAAAAATGGGCAAGAATTTCGGCCTCTTGATGTGCAAAGCTGGTAGAGACATACCCCTAAAGACTTGTAGCTGTAATTGCAGTGAAAGGTGGTCCTACAAAGTACTGACTCAGGGGGACTGAATACAAATGCACGCCACACTTTCCAGATTTTTATTTATTAAAAATGTTGAAAACCATGTATCATTTTCTTTTCACTTCACACATACATGCTACTTTGTGTTGGTCTATAACATAAAATCTCCCAAAAATACATTTAAATTTGTGGGTGTAATGTGAAAAAATGTGGAAACGTTTAAGGTGTATGCCCATCGTCATAAATTAGGCTCATCCTCCAACAGCACAGGGGAGATCATAGACTGACATAAAAATGTAGTGTATGATAAATTCCCCCCAGTGTGATTTACATGTTTGGTCACATGTGCAGTGGCCCGAGAGGAGGATGGGAGCAGTAGTGGCCCTAGGGCTCCCTAGGGCCGTGCAGTGACTTGGGACACACCATGTTCTAGGGCTCCTGCCTGATAGTAGTTGGAATCCTAAGTGTTTGTATCAGTGCAAGGCAGGGCAGGTGGGGTGCAATGACCAGTATAGGATGTAGGAGTCAGTAACAAAGCCACAGGTAGAAGAATAACCATCTCTTTTACTCAAGTGCAAAATGGGAGTTGCAGTACCTACAATTATAGCAGACACAGTTCCGATTGAACACAGTGCAATTCTCTCCCAGATAGTGATGTATGGATTTAGGCAAGGATGGGAGTTATGGTCCTCTCTATTTGGCTATAGTTTCTCTCAAGTAGAATCTATGGCGGGCAAAAGAACTCGTGCAATAATGTCTGTAATGTCTACTGAGGGATACAGGGTTTTGAAGGCACGTCTGACCAGGACATTTCCAAGTGTGAAGGGTGTGTCCCTCACAGCAGTAAAGTCTAAATAGCTGAAGAAGAGGCTTACCTTACCGAGTCCAACACTCCATGCAAATTCTAGTTCTCCAATTCTCTCCTTTGTCTTTATCCTTCTGTAGATCATGCAGAGATTGGTGAGTCTCTGTAGCTTTTTGGGCCTAACCTCCTGCAATGGTTGAGCCAGAAATGTTAACCCTGGCCTTTTCATCCATAAATAGCTATGCTAGGTACACATTACATAACAATAAAATACAAACGGAAAATGCAAATGTGATCGCACACTACATCCAGCACTCTGCCCTCCATGCTGGACGAGACATTGGTTTATATTTTGGCCAAAGCATAGTAAGCCACTCACCGCGTCAAGGCTGTCTCATGAGTGGTCCCTAACTCTTGTTCCTACCTGTTCATGGGCCATGACAGCCACATAAAATCCAGGGAATGCAGGTCAGCATGCAAGCCAAGTACACTTTGCTTGTAACCCCGTCCGGTGCCATTACAGCTTTCATCGGATCCAGGGATGCAAGTACCAACATGCATGCTGAACCCACCATATACTTCTCCTGGAGCCAAATGGCTAATGGTAGGTTCTAAACAAGCAGACTCAGTTTTATACTGACTTTAAAACCAGCCTCAAGGACAGATTAACTGGTCAGGTGTGCAATGACTCCAAGGAGATCGCCACGCCTCCAATATATACTACAAAGAAAAAAATAAGGGGTTGGGTCAGCACAACCTGCCTGTAGGTGCAGATCGCTATGGCGAAATACATATACAAACGGAAAATGCAAATGTGATCGCACACTACATCCAGCACTCTGCCCTCCATGCTGGACGAGACATTGGTTTATATTTTGGCCAAAGCATAGTAAGCCACTCACCGCGTCAAGGCTGTCTCATGAGTGGTCCCTAACTCTTGTTCCTACCTGTAATGGCACCGGACGGGGTTACAAGCAAAGTGTACTTGGCTTGCATGCTGACCTGCATTCCCTGGATTTTATGTGGCTGTCATGGCCCATGAACAGGTAGGAACAAGAGTTAGGGACCACTCATGAGACAGCCTTGACGCGGTGAGTGGCTTACTATGCTTTGGCCAAAATATAAACCAATGTCTCGTCCAGCATGGAGGGCAGAGTGCTGGATGTAGTGTGCGATCACATTTGCATTTTCCGTTTGTATATGTATTTCACCATAGCGATCTGCACCTACAGGCAGGTTGTGCTGACCCAACCCCTTATTTTTTTCTTTGTAACAATAAAATACAGTAGATAACAAACCATTACCCCTGCTCTGGGGTACTGCACAAGCCCTTCCATCGGGAGACATTTTATTATGGAAGCACTGTCCGAGCAGTCTTAGCTTCAATCATCTAGAAAATGGCGCAAAATAAAGATACATTAGTAAGTGATATCAGTAAATGTGACCAGGCCCGGTTCTATAATAAGGCAGACCAAGCGGCCGCCTTAGGGCGCTGAGAAGGGGGGACGGAAAAATGAAACTTTTTTTTATTAATCACTTGCATGCCGCCGGCCTCCTGCGGCTGTTCTCCTCTGTGTGGTGGTCCTCATATCTTCCCTCTGGGATCCCGAGTCCTGACAAGTTGTTTGAGGAACTTTCCTACTCTGCCAATCAGTGGCCGCAGCTGTGTCACGTGTCAGGGCAGTGATTTCCCGCTGAGCCAATCTCTGGTCTGACACATTACACAGCTGCAGCCACTGATTGGCTGAGTGGGAAAGGTCCTCAAAGTCTTGTCGGGAGCACAGAGAGAAGATACCAGGACCACACAGAGGAGAAGGGTAGCTGCTGCAGGCGGGAACAGGCCCAGGTGAGGAGCATAATGTTTATTTTTACAAAACATTAATAGAGGGGGGAAATGTGCCATGGAGGGGGAGAAATGTGACATGGAGGGGGTTGAAATGTGACATGGAGGGGGTTGAAATGTGACATGGGGGGAGAAATGTGACACAAAGGGGGTGATGTAAAAAGCAGGGGGTGATGTGACATGGAGGGGGAGATATGTCACATTTCTCCCCCTCCATGTCACATCACCCCCCTATGTCACATTTCTCATCCCCCTCCATGTCACATTACTCATCCCCCTCCATGTCACATTTCAACCCCCTCCATGTCACATTTCAACCCCCTCCATGTCACATTTCAACCCCCTCCATGTCACATTTCAACCCCCTCCATGTCACATTTCAACCCCCTCCATGTCACATTTCAACCCTCTCCATGTTCCATTTTAACCCCCTCCATGTCACATTTCTCACCCTTCTCCATGTCACATTTCTCCCCCCACCATGTCACATTTCTCATCCCCCTCCATGTCACATCACGCCCTCCTTTTTACATTACCCCCACTGAGTTGTGGGGGGGGGGGGGGGGCGCCAAAATGTAGCTTCGCTTGTGTGTGCAAAAATCCTTGCACCGGCCCTGAATGTGACAGGTAAATACATTCTCTATAATTCTCCTTTATTTCTATTAAGCCTCATTCACACGTCAGTGTTTCACTGACGTGTGCTGTACGTGTTCTCCACGGACAGCACACGTCTCCATTCATTTTAATGTGTGTATTCAGACATCAGTGTTTTAGCACGGTCCGTGGGTCCGTGTTTTTAGCATGGATGCATGCTCTATTTTGTCCGTGTTCACAGATCCATCACGTCCATTATAGTGTATGGGTCCGTGAAAACCACAGATGTTATCTGTGATGCTTTGAAAATTATTTTTCAGCTGCTCAGTGTCAGTGAAACACGGATGGCACACGGACAGCAAAAAACGGACTCACGGATCCTTCACGGAAAGCTTTACGGATGCATCACTGACCACCTGCTCACAGGTTTGAGCATGGACACGGACAGGGCAGGGGTGGCCAACCTTACAGACACAAAGAGCCAGAAAAAAAAAACGTATGACTGCCAGGAGCCACAAGCTATACATTTACACAAATATGCGTGCACACGACAGTATTACTGCAATTGAGTTTTCAAACATTTAAAAGTGTATTTAAACCACCTTTACTTACCTGTAATGTAGACAGCTTTAGTGAGACTTCTGGCAATCTTTGTTTTTCACAATGTGTTTCAAATCTGGCTTGTATTCAGTCCGCCCCATGCTCAGATGACACCCTCATGCTCGAATGACCCTCTCACCCCCATTCTGAGATCATGTGTGTAGGGGTGATTTCACATAGCGGAGATGTGAGCATGGGGTGTCTGATTTTAGGTGTCTTATGTAGGCAATGGGGGGCTTATTTTGTGGGTCTGATGAGGATTTGGGGGTCTTATCTGAGCTGGCACCCCCCCTATACTTTAAAAAAAATAGTACCCCCTCACAGTAGTATTGCCCTTATTGTACAACCTTCATAGTAGTTTTGTACAGATGTGTGCCCCCTCACAGTAATTGTGCCCTCTCACAGTAGTTATGCCCTCGGTGCCTCTTTCATAGTTGTAATGCCCTCTTCACAGTAATAATCCCAATTGTGCCCCCTTCATAGTAATAATGCTAATTGTAAATAATGCCCACTGTGCCCCCTTCACATTAATAATGCCCTCTGTGCCCCCTTCATTGTAGTAATGCCCTCTGGCTTTGTGCCCCCTCCATAGTAGAAATGTCAATTGTGCCCCCTTCACATTAGTAATTCCCTCTGTGCAACCTCCATAGTAATAAAGTCCTATATGCCCCCTCCATAGTAATAAAGTCCTATGTGCCCCCTCCATAGTAATAAAGCCCTCTGTGCCCCCTCCATAGTAATAATTTCCTATGTGCCCCCCCATAGTAATAAAGCCCTCTGTGCCCCCTCCATAGCAATAAAGCCCTCTGTGCCCCCTCCACAGTAATGAAGTCCTATGTGCCCCCTACATAGTAATAAAGCCCACTGTTACCCCCTCCATAGTAATACAGTCCTCTGTGCCCCCTCTATTAAAAACAAAAAAACACACTAACTACTGTCATGGTCTTACCTGCTTGCTGCTCTCCTTCGTTTGACATGTGCTGGCGGCCATCTTGGTTTCTGGGTTTCTTGTAGCCTTCCACCCTGCGGCTCCTCCTTCCCCTGGGAGGAGCTGGATGCCTAGCTCATATATATAGGAGGTCTGTGGCTTCAGTTCCTTGCTTGGTCCTCTTGTGTTCACATGCTTCTAAGACTGCTGCTGCTTCTGGTTCCTGATCCTGGCTTCGTCTGACTACCCTTCTGGTTCCTGATCCTGGCTTCGTCTGACTACCCTGCTGGTTCCTGATCCTGGCTTCGTCTGACTACCCTGCTGGTTCCTGATCCTGGCTTCGTCTGACTACCCTGCTGGTTCCTGATCCTGGCTTCGTCTGACTACCCTTCTGGTTCCTGACCTCTGGCTTCGCAAAGACTCTGCTCGGTTTCACCATCCGTTTGGACTTTTGCTTTACAGCTTTATTTTCAATAAAGCCTTCTCATTTTCACTTGTCTCTTGTTGTACGTCTGGTTCATGGTTCCGTGACAACTACTTACCTTGTCCCCCTCCTGAAGCTCAGTCCTCTCTTCCCTGCAGGCACAGATCGCTCTGCAGCAATGTGTGGGCGGAGCTTATGCAGATTACTGAGCTACAGGCTCCGCCCACACAGGCAGGCAGTGCGATCCTTGTCTGCAGGCTGAATGGTGGAGCGGGGAGAAGTCTTCCTGCTTCACCATTCATAGCGCCGCCGGCCTGAAGGAGGGAAGGAGCGCTGGGAGCAGAGCCGTGAGTGACAGGACTACAGCTCCCTGCGCTCCAGCAATGAGTGCTTCCATCTGTATTGGTGGAAGCGTTCATTGCTTCTGTGTTCAGGCACCTCCTGAGAGCGGCACCCAGGGTGGACCGCCCCCACTGTGTGCACTCATCTATTTGTGCTCCAGACTTCGCCTGCCATCAAGGGGTTGTCGAGTGTTTAGTACTGATAGCCTATCCTCAGGATCAGTTCGGTAGGGGTCCGACTCCTGGTTCCCCCCACGATCAGCTGTTTGAAGAGACTGCGGAGTTACGGTAAGTTATGCAGCCTCTTCCTAGAGGCCCTCCTCTTGGCTTAAAACAATGTATCAGTTTTGCCCGTAGCACACCTTGGACGGGTTTACACGTTGCTGCGTTGTTGCTTTTTAAAAATGGGGGAAAAAAACACATAAAAAAACATGTGTTTTTACAACAATTGCATATACAGGTGAAACATGATAAAGGATGTCTGTCAGAACATTTCTACCTATGAAAGTGGCTGACAAAGCCACGCCCCCTCCGCTAAGCCACGCCCCCGTTTCCTCTGCTCTTCGGGAAAGTGCAGAGAACCACAAAAAGTTGTAAATTATGGTGCACAGATGGCGCGCACCTTAATTTGTAACTTTTTTACGCCACAGTAGAAACAGTGATAAATGTCCCCCATTGGTTCAGATTTACTAATGTGCCTGTGCCTAGCATCTGTATATAAAGTGGTACAATTTGGTGCAACTAAGGTTACTACACATTTCCGACTTGCTTGAAAATGAGGCATTGCTTAGTGGGGAAAGAGGAACTGGAAAGGGTATGGCTTAAGATGGGACATCTTGAGACAAAATGGTGCCACAATTTTGCCATAAAATTCTGTTTCAAACTAGGGCCAATCAATAGCTGGCATAGAGTTAGAAAAAATGCCTATCCCTGCACCAGATTCATCATCCAGCCTGAGCCTCTGTGATGCAGGTCAAGACAATCTGTCCAAGGTTACGGCATCTATAGGAATAGTAAATCTGGGTCATTGCTTTAATATGTTTCACCTGTAAAAAACAAACAAAAAAACCACAAATTTTTTAAATGAAGTTTAACCCCTTAAGGACACAGCCCTATTTCACCTTAAGGACCAGGCCATTTTTTGCAAATCTGACCAGTGTCACTTTAAGTGCTGATAACTTTAAAACGCTTTGACTTACCCAGGCCGTTCTGAGATAGTTTTTTCGTCACATATTGTACTTCATGACACTGCTGAAATTGGGTCCAAAAAGTTTATTTTTTTGCATAAAAAAATACCATATTTACCAAATATTTGGAAAAATTAGCAAATTTCAAAGTTTCAGTTTCTCTACTTCTGTAATACATAGTAATACCCCCAAAAATTGTGATGACTTTACATTCCCCATATGTCTACTTCATGTTTGTAGCATTTTGGGAATGATATTTTATTTTTTGGGGATGTTACAAGGCTTAGAAGTTTAGAAGCAAATTTTGAAATTTTTCAGAAATCTTCAAAATCCCACTTTTTATGGACCAGTTCAGGTTTGAAGTCACTTTGTGAGGCTTAAATAATAGAAACCTCCCAAAATGACCCCATTCTAGAAACTACACCCCTCAAGGTATTCAAAACTGTTTTTACAAACTTTGTTAACCCTTTAGGTCTTCCACAAGACTTCATGGCAAATGGACATAAATTTAAAGTATTCAGATTTTTGGGAAAATTTTCCAATATAATCAATTTTTTCATGGAAAAAAACAAGGGTTAACTGCCAAACAAAACTCAAAATGGGTTGCCCTGATTCTGTAGTTTGCAGAAACACCCCATATGTGGTCATAAACTACTGTTTGGCCAAACGGGAGCACATAGAAAGAGGGGAACACCATATGGGTTTTGCAAGGCAGATTTTGCAGGACTGGTTTTGTTTATACCATGTCCCATTTGAAGCCCCCCGTTGCACCCCTAGAATAGAAATTTCAAAAAAAGTGACTCCATCTAAGAAAGTACACCCCTCAAGGTATTCAAACCTGGGTTTACAAACTTTGTTAACCCTTTAGGTGTTCCACAATAGTTAATGGCAGATGGAGAAACAATCTAGAAATTTCTATTTTTTAAAATTTTTTCCATTTTAACCCATTTTTTCCAGCAATAAAGTAAGGGTTAACAGCCAAACAAAACTCAATATGGGTTGCCCTGATTCTGTCGTTTGCAAAAACACCCCATATGTGGTCGTAAACTACTGTTTGGCCAAACGGGAGCACATAGAAAGAGGGGAACGCCATATGGGTTTTGGAAGGCAGATTTTGCAGGATTGGTTTTGTTTATACCATGTCCCATTTGAAGCCCCCCGTTGCACCCCTAGAATAGAAATTTCAAAAAAGTGACTCCATCTAAGAAAGTACACCCCTCAAGGTATTCAAAACTGGGTTTACAAACTTTGTTAACCCTTTAGGTGTTCCACAAGAGTTAATGGCAGATGGAGAAACAATTTAGAAATTTCTATTTTTTGGAAAATTTTCCATTTTAACCCTTACTTTATTACTGACAAAAATGGGTTAACAGCCAAACAACTTTTCATAATAAGGGATCCCTGCACGACCTTCCTGCCTAAAAACTGAAGCCTGCTTCCCTACATGTTTCGCCGAGCGATTCGGCGTCTTCAGGGGAAACTCACAGGTTCGGGAACATGTAGGGAAGCAGGCTTCAGTTTTTAGGCAGGAAGGTCGTGCAGGGATCCCTTATTATGAAAAGTTGGCACCGAGTGTGGGATCCATACCCACAGGGTCACACAGGTGTTAGAAGTGAAATACACCTTAGCCACAGAGATTGATATCCCGAACATGACCGCTTCCTGATAGTTTTAATCTTTTTGATCCCTAGACTTGTATGTTCTTTTAGTAGTGAAAACAATAAAGATTAGTTTTAATATACTGCCGGTGAGGCTGCACAAACACGCTAGGTCCTAGAGACCACCTGATGATTATTTCTCATTTGTTTGAATTTTTAGCGTGGCAACCTGCTGTGGGATCCATTTGTTTGTTAAAAATGAGAAACAGCCAAACAAAACTCAAAATGGGTTGCCCTGATTCTGTAGTTTGCAGAAACACCCCATATGTGGTCGTAAACTACTATTTCGCTAAACGGCAGGCCATAGAAGAAGGGGAACGCCATATGGTTTTTGGAAGGCAGATTTTGCTGGACTGGTTTATTTACACCATGTACCCTTTCAAGCCCCCTGATGCACCCCTAGAGTAGAAACTCCATAAAAGTGACCCCATCTAGGAAACTACGGGATAAGGTGGTTGTTGTTTTGGGACTATTTTAGTGGTAAATATGATTTTTGGTTGCTCTATATTACACTTTTCACGAGTTTCCCACTAACACCCAGAGTGGGGGGACATTCTGGGGGTTAAATACGGGAATCTCGCCCCTCGTACACACAAAATTTGTAAGTGTACCCTGAGGTACTCTCACAAATTTTGTATAGCTTCACGCCATACCTCGCCCGCTTTGTGGGAATGTATTGGCGGAAACTGGGTCTCCCCTTGAACGCAACGAGATACTCATCAACCGCGACCTCCCTTCCAGGTACGTAGGCCTGCTCAAATTTGGCCCCAAAGTGATCGATGACCGGCCGTATCTTATACAGACGGTCATAGGCAGGATCACCTCGGGGGGGACATGCTGCATTATCGGAATAATGCAGACATTTCCGGATGGCCTCAAACCGGGAGCGTGTCATGGCCGTACTGTAGAGTGGGGTCTGGTAGAGGATGTCCCCACTCCAGTATTGCCTGACACTGGGTTTTTGCACTAGACCCATATGCAGCACGAGGCCCCAAAATGTCCTCATCTCGGCTGCACTGACCGGTGTCCAGCCACCGGGTCTAGCCAAAAACTCAGCCCGGGCGCTGAGCAACGAACTGCTGGGGGTGAGGGGGCGGTGGTGGTGGGGGGGATGCGGGGGGGGGGGGCAAGTGGCAGGGGGGGTCTAGGGTCTGAAAGCTGAAACAAAAAAGTTTAGAATAAATGTGCTTTTTTTTTTTTTTTTTCTAAATTTTCCCTTCTATCCCTGCCTAACGGTGCCTCTCCCTCACTGACCCTAACCTACCTGGAGGGCGATGGGTGCAGGAGGGTGATGGATTACGATTAGGGGAGACTCAGGAGCTGGTGCTGGACGGTGCTGCAGGGTGCTCGTGCAGAACAGGAAGAGGAGGGGAGAGAGGAGCGCAGGAAGTTTGAATCTCGCGCCTCTCTCCCCTGCACCAATCAGCACCCTGGACAGCAGCATTCAGCACCAGGGCCAGCACCGCCTCTCCAAATCTTCAGACTGTGATTGGTGGTGTATAATCACGCCACCGATCGAGTCTTTTTCCGGTTCATCGGGTCACCGGAGACCCGAATAGACCGGAAACGCAGCAAACCGCAGATCTGAATTGACCTGCGGTTTTCTTCGATCGCCGATACGGGGAGGGGGGGGGGGGGGGGGTCCTGGCGGTGTTACAGGAGGCCAGCTGAATGATTTCAGCCGGGATCCTGTTCCGATTAACCCCCGCGACGCTGTATGGGTATATTTTACATATACCCATGCTGGGTGAGATAAATATCTTGGTCAAATGCCAACTTTGTATAAAAAAATTGGAAAAGTTGTCTTTTGCCAAGATATTTCTCTCACCCAGCATGGGTATATGTAAAATGACAACCCAAAACACATTGCCCAACTTCTCCTGAGTACAGAGATACCACATGTGTGACACTTTTTTGCAGCCTAGGTGGGCAAAGGGGCCCACATTCCAAAGAGCACCTTTTGGATTTCACCAGCCATTTTTTTCAGATTTTGATTTCAAACTACTTACCACACATTTGGGCCCCTAGAATGCCAGGGCAGTATAACTACCCCACAAGTGACCCCATTTTGGAAAGAAAACACCCCAAGGTATTCCACGAGGGCGAATGGCGAGTTCCTAGAATTTTTTATTTTTTGTCACAAGTTAGCGGAAAATTATGATTTTTTTTTTTTCTTACAAAGTCTCATATTCTACTAACTTGTGACAAAAAATAAAAACTTCCATGAACTCACTATGCCCATCAGCGAATACCTTGGGGTGTCTTCTTTCCAAAATGGGGTCACTTGTGGGGTAGTTATACTGCCCTGGGATTCTAGGGGCCCTAATGTGTGGTAAGTAGTTTGAAATCAAAATCTGTAAAAAATGGCCAGTGAAATCCGAAAGGTGCTCTTTGGAATGTGGGCCCCTTTGCCCACCTAGGCTGCAAAAAAGTGTCACACATGTGGTATTTCCGTACTCAGAAGAAGTTGGGCAATGTGTTTTGGGGTGTCATTTTACATATACCCATGCTGGGTCAGAGAAATATCTTAGCAAAAGACAACTTTTCCCATTTTTTTATACAAAGTTGGCATTTGACCAAGATATTTATCTCACCCAGCATGGGTATATGTAAAATGACACCCCAAAACACATTGCCCAACTTCTCCTGAGTACGGCGATACCAGATGTGTGACACTTTTTTGCAGCCTAGATGCGCAAAGGGGCCCACATTCCTTTTATGAGGGCATTTTTAGACATTTGGATCCCAGACTTCTCACGCTTTAGGGCCCCTAAAAAGCCAGGGCAGTATAAATACCCCACATGTGACCCCATTTTAGAAAGAAGACACCCCAAGGTATTCAATGAGGGGCATGGCGAGTTCATAGAATTTTTTTTTTGGCACAAGTTAGCGGAAATTGATTATTTTTTTTTTTTCTCACAAAGTCTCCCTTTCCGCTAACTTGGGACAAAAATTTCAATCTTTCATGGACTCAATATGCCCCTCAGCGAATACCTTGGGGTGTCTTCTTTCCGAAATGGGGTCACATGTGGGGTATTTATACTGCCCTGGCATTCTAGGGGCCCTAAAGCGTGAGAAGAAGTCTGGAATATAAATGTCTAAAAATTTTTACGCATTTGGATTCCGTGAGGGGTATGGTGAGTTCATGTGAGATTTTATTTTTTGACACAAGTTAGTGGAATATGAGACTTTGTAAGAAAAAAAAAAAAAATTCCGCTAACTTCGTCCAAAAAAATGTCTGAATGGAGCCTTACAGGGGGGTGATCAATGACAGGGGGGTGATCAGGGAGTCTATATGGGGTGATCACCCCCCTGTCATTGATCACCCCCCTATAAGGCTTCATTCAGATGTCCGTATGTGTTTTGCGGATCCGATCCATGTATCCGTGGATCCGTAAAAAACATACGGACATCTGAATGCAGCCTTACAGGGGGGTGATCAATGACAGGGGGGTGATCAATGACAGGGGGGTGATCAGGGAGTCTATATGGGGTGATCACCCCCCTGTCACTGATCACCCCCCTATAAGGCTCCATTCAGATGTCTGTATGTGTTTTGCGGATTCGATCCATGTATCCGTGGATCCGTAAAAAACATACGGACATCTGAATGCAGCCTTACAGGGGGGTGATCAATGACAGGGGGGTGATCAATGACAGGGGGGTGATCAGGGAGTCTATATGGGGTGATCACCCCCCTGTCATTTATCACCCCCCTATAAGGCTCCATTCAGATGTCCGTATGCGTTTTGCGGATCCGATCCATGTATCCGTGGATCCGTAAAAAACATACGGACATCTGAATGCAGCCTTACAGGGGGGTGATCAATGACAGGGGGGTGATCAGGGAGTCTATATGGGGTGATCACCCCCCTGTCATTGATCACCCCCCTATAAGGCTCCATTCAGACGTCCGTATGTGTTTTGCGGATCCGATCCATGTATCAGTGGATCCGTAAAAATCATACGGACGTATGAATGCAGCCTTACAGGGGGGTGATCAATGACAGGGGGGTGATCAGGGAGTCTATATGGGGTGATCACCCCCCTGTCATTGATCACCCCCCTATAAGGCTCCATTCAGACGTCCGTATGTGTTTTGCGGATCCGATCCATGTATCCGTGGATCCGTAAAAAACATACGGACATCTGAATGCAGCCTTACAGGGGGGTGATCAATGACAGGGGGGTGATCAATGACAGGGGGGTGATCAGGGAGTCTATATGGGGTGATCACCCCCCTGTCATTAATCCCCCCCCCCCTATAAGGCTCCATTCAGACGTCCGTATGTGTTTTGCGGATCCGATCCATGTATCAGTGGATCCGTAAAAATCATACGGACGTCTGAATGGAGCCTTACAAGGGGGTGATCAGGAAGTCTATATGGGGTGATCACCCCCCTGTAAGGCTCCATTCAGACGCCTGTATGTGTTTTGCGGATCCGATCCATGTATCAGTGGATCCGTAAAAAACATACGGACATCTGAATGCAGCCTTACAGGGGGGTGATCAATGACAGGGGGGTGATCAGGGAGTCTATATGGGGTGATCACCCCCCTGTCATTGATCACCCCCCTATAAGGCTCTATTCAGACGTCCGTATGTGTTTTGCGGATCCGATCCATGTATCAGTGGATCCGTAAAAATCATACGGACGTCTGAATGGAGCCTTACAAGGGGGTGATCAGGAAGTCTATATGGGGTGATCACCCCCCTGTAAGGCTCCATTCAGACGCCTGTATGTGTTTTGCGGATCCGATCCATGTATCAGTGGATCCGTAAAAAACATACGGACATCTGAATGCAGCCTTACAGGGGGGTGATCAATGACAGAGGGGTGATCAGGGAGTCTATATGGGGTGATCACCCCCGTCATTGATCACCCCCCTGTAAGGCTCCATTCAGACGTCCGTATGCGTTTTGCGGATCCGATCCATGTATCAGTGGATCCGTAAAAATCATACGGACGTCTGAATGGAGCCTTACAGGGGGGTGATCAATGACAGGGGGGTGATCAGGGAGTCTATATGGGGTGATCAGGGGTGATCAAGGGTGAATAAGGGGTTAATAAGTGACGGGGGGGTGTAGTGTAGTGTGGTGCTACATATTACTGAGCTACCTGTGTCCTCTGGTGGTCGATCCAAACAAAAGGGACCACCAGAGGACCAGGTAGCAGGTATATTAGACGCTGTTATCAAAACAGCGTCTAATATACCTGTTAGGGGTTAAAAAAAAAATCACATCTCCAGCCTGCCAGCGAACGATCGCCGCTGGCAGGCTGGAGATCCACTCGCTTACCTTCCGTTCCTGTGAGCGCGCGCGCCTGTGTGCGCGCGTTCACAGGAAATCTCGGCTCACGCGAGATGACGCGTATATGCGTCGCTGAGCGCAGGGCTGCCACCTCCGGAACGCGAATCTGCGTTAGGCGGTCCGGAGGTGGTTAAAGGCTATGTACACCTTTGGGGGCAAATTTTTTATTATTGCATTGTACTCATTTTGAGCTAAAAATAATTTTTTTAAATTTGCCATTATAAAAAATATGGAGCACTTTGTACAGGGCTGAGATTCTCTGGTAGCTGGATCTGAATTTTCTCTCTGCGCCATCTGCCAGCTAAATTGAAGGGCTCCTTATCTCTGCTCTCTGACATTATAAATAGGGATCGACCGATTATCGGTTTTACCGATGTTATCGGCCGATATTGAACGTTATCGGTATCGGCATCTATTTTGCCGATATACCGATAACGTATGGGGAACACAGATCGCGCTGCTCTCAGCGCTCTCTGTGTTCCCTCCGCAGCACAGGGGAGAAGGAAGCAGTGTCTCCTCTCCCTGTGCTGCTGCTGCCGCCAATGACAGGAGAGAAGACAAGAGGAGGGGAGGGGCTGTGGCCGCTGCGCCACCAATGAAGATGAGTCTTTCATTAATTCATATACAGGAGGCGGGAGCTGGCTGCAGAATCACATAGCCGGCTCCCGACCTCTATGAGCGGTAGCTGCGGTCCGCGGTAGTTAACCCCTTAGGTGCCGCGGATCGCAGCTAACGCTCATAGAAGTCGGGAGCCGGCTATGTGATTCTGCAGCCAGCTCCCGCCTCCTGTATATGAATGAGAGACTTATCTTCATTGGTGGCGCAGTGCGCCCCCCCAAGCCCCCCAGTATTAATCATTGGTGGCGCAGTGCGCCCCCCACCCCATCCCAATAGTAAAAACATTGGTGCGCCCCCCCACCCAAGCCCCCCCCCAGTTTTACTCATTGGTGGCAGTGGCCACAGGATCCCTTCTCCCCTGCTCCTCCGATCGGAGCCCCAGCTGTGTAAGCCTGGGGCTCCGATCGGTTACCATGGCAGCCAGGACGCTATTGAAGCCCTGGCTGCCATGTTCAGCTCCCTGCTGCTGTGTGCACAGAGCACACAGCAGCAGGGACAGTGTGAGCTCCTATTCACCCTGATAGAGATCTATCAGGGTGAATGGGATAAGGGTTCTAGTCCCTAAGGGGGCTAAAAGTTACTACAAAAAAACCCACAAAATATTAAGTATAAATGAAAAAGATTTACAAAAAAAAAAAAAATACACATTAACAATAAATATATAAATTTTCAGCAGATTTGTGTAGGAAATTTTTTTTTTCTCAATAATGAAAATTCCCAGAATATCGGTATAAATTATCGGCTATCGGCCTTAAAAATTCACAAATTATCGGTATCGGCCCTAAAAAATCAATATCGATCGATCCCTGATTATAAACACTCGTCGTAGCTCTTATCTTACTGATAAGAATGTGGACTTAGGCTGCATTACACAGCCCGATGCGGCAGACGATTGTCGGGATGGAAGTATTCCCTCCTGGCAATCGCCTCCTCGCTAGAGGAGATTGCTGCTATTACATGCAGCGATCTCCTCTGCAGAAAGGGGAGGAGTGATCGCTATATCAACGCTCGTTCCCATGCTATATAGTGGTTTGCTGGCGGCAGATTGCTGTGAGACAGCACAATCTGTCACCTGCAAACAATAATTTTTTAACGTCATAAGATTTGGATTGGCAGATGGTCGAGCAATCAGCGGCAGTATTACACAGCAAGATGATCGCAAATGAGCGTTACTGCGAACACTCATTAGCGATTATGTGCTGAAAAATCGGGCCATGTAATACAGGCTTTAAATACCGTATTTTTCTCCCCATAAGACGCATCCCCCTTCCCAAAAGCGGCTATTTGTCTTATGGGACAAATACTAATGAGCGCTTCCATTATGGAAGCGCTCTTTAGTACCGGAGGAGCGGGAAGCGGTGAAGGCTTTGTACTCACCGCTTCCTGGTCATCGGCTGTCAGCTGTGAAGGCTGCGCACAGTGTGACTACGCTCTGTGATCTCATGCTGTGTGCAGACAGAGCGCGCTGGAGGAGAAGAGCGGCGGTGTCCAGGAGCAGGAGAGGTAAGTGGTTTATTTATGTTATTAAACATGAGGCGCTGGGGCAATATAAGAGGCAATGGGGGCAATATGAGAGGCAATGGGGGCTACAGAGGGCTGATATGAGGCAATAGGGGCTGCAGGGGGGCAATATGAGAGGCAGTGGGGGCTGATATGAGGTCTGATTTGGGGTCATTCACATGACTTGTTGGGGTCTTATTAACATTGGGGGTCTGATTGGGGCTGTTAGCTGAGGTCTGATCTGAGGTGTAATGGAAAATATTTTTTTCTTATTGTCCTCATCTAAAACATAGGTGCGTCTTATGGGCCCATGCGTCTTATAGGGTGAAAAATACGGTAAATGTTTATGACCTCTTAGTAAATTAGAGATAAGGGTTACTAGATGACCAGTAAAAAGAGCTATTCACACAGATAGACAAACAGTTAACCCTTTGTGACAGAATGGCTCAATATTTTTTAAAAAAGCCAAATTGAAAAATTATTTTTAGCCCAAAATGAGTAAATTGCAACCGAAAAAAAAAATTCCTCCAAAGGTGTACCGCAAGGGGTTGCCTCTTCTCAGCAAATGGCATTTATCATGTAGAGAAAGTTAATAAAAGGCACTTACTAATGTATTGCGATTGTCTATATTGCCTCCTTTGCTCCTGGATTCATTTTTCCATCACATTATACACTGCTCGTATCCAAGGGTTATTGACCTACTTGTAATCCAGCAGTGGTGGCCATGCTTTTTTTTTTTCCTACTTCCACCCGATTTGGAATTTTTTTCCTACTTCCCACCACATTTTATGCAACTGTATAAGGTGCCATCAGAAAGTGCATCTTTCTGAAGGCACTGGAGGGCTGGGAGTAAAAAAACGAAAACAAAAATAAATGGAAAATTTCCCGGTCATTAAAGGGTTAAACTAAAGTAAAAGCATGGCTTGCACATCCACATGCCATGCATGTATCTATTGCTTCTCAGCATAATAATAAACTGTGCATGAAGCACATCACAGTGGCCTTTTTCAAGTGGGTCCCTACACTAAATTGGCGCAGCAATACATGGGGACCACCGCTGATGCAGCACCGCACACCTGCAGGCAACACAACCCAACAACGTCCCTGCTGTCCCATGTAAACATAGCTCTAAAAGCCCATTGGCCCGTGCATGGCATGTGGATGTGCGATGCATATCTTTTTCTCCACAGTCTGGTCCTTTTAAAGGACATCTGTCAGCAGGTTTGTACCTATGACACCGGCTGACCTGTTACATGTGCACGTGGCAGCTGAAGACATCTGTGTTGGTCCCATGTTCATATGTGCCCGAATTGCTGAGAAAAATGATGTATTAATATATGCAAATGAGCCTCTAAGAGCAACGGGGGCGTTACCATTACACCTAGAGGCTCTGCTCTCTCTGCACTTTGACAGGGCCAGGTGTGATGACATTTAGGCCTCATGCACACGACTGTGCCGTTTTTTGCGGTCCGCAAACCGCAATTTGCGGAACGGAACGGGCAGCCAATTGTAGAAATGCCTATTCTTGTCCGCAAAACGGACAAGAATAGGACATGCTATATTTTTTTGCGGGGCCATGGAATGGTGCAACGGATGCGGACAGCTGTCCGCATCTTTTGCGGCCCCATTGAAGTGAATGGATCCGCACCCGAGCCGTAAAAAATACAGCTCAGATGCGGACCACAAAAACGGTCGTGTGCATGAGGCCTTACACTGCCTGGCCCTGTCAAAGTGCAGAGGGTACGGCAGTTGCAGAGAGAGCTGAGCCTCTAGGTGTAACGGGCAGTTTCATAAGTACAAATCTGATGACAGGTGCCCTTTAAATGTATAGCCATACCTCCCAACATTTGAAAATTGCAAAGAGGGACAATATGTGTGTCGTGCATCGCAACAATTTTTTTTATACTCGACCACGCCTATAACTCCGCCCAAAGCATAATTACTGACCCTGCAGCAACTGGGGATCGGTTAGGTGACTATAAGATCCTTTCGTTATTTTACAGCATGTGGAGCCCCTGGGACAATTCTTTTCTTGCACTTCAATATCCATTTAAATATTAGCACACAAATCATCAGATTATGGATATTTTAAGGTTCAAATTGCACAAAATAATGAAGTTCTGGTCTAATATACAGGTAGAAAACATACAGACACTTTAGTAAGGAGCAATTTAGTAAATGTATTAATGCACATTTATGTATTAATTCCCCAGGTCAAAAAGAGAGACATTTAACCACTTCCCGACCGCCCATTGACTATAAACGTCCTGGGTGGTCACGTTTATCTCTGAATGGGCATTCTGGGACCTCCTTTCAGAGATGGCAGTTGCACGCTAATCGTGTGCAGGGCACCCCAGAGAGAAGGCAGGGACACCCAGGAACAGTCAACAAGAGCTGTGTATATAGATCAGGAAGCGCTATGCGCTTCCTGTCCTGGCTCAGTGGTCATGTGACCGCCGGGGCTGGGAGAGTGCAGGAGCTGTCGGGTCTTCCATAGACCACGATCAGCCCTGCACTGAGGCTGTACAGTGCAGTATAGTGCTGTACAGCCTCTCTGGAGGGTGCATATCCTCTGTAACTGGGGCTACTATGTCAGCTCCAGTTACAGGAGAAATCAATAGTTAAAAAAAAAAAATGAAGTTAAATGTCCCCAGAGGTCTTGTATGGGGGACAAAAAGTGTAAAATAAAAAATAAAAAAAATAGTGTTTTGAAAAAAAAATGAATTTCTCCCCAAATCCGTTATTTAAAAAATGTAAAAATAATAGAAGAAAAAAATAAATAAAATAGACATATTTGGTATCACCGTGTCCGCAACGACCGGCTCTAAAATAATATTATATGATCTACCCCATCAGGTGAACGCCATAAAAAAATAATAATAATAATTGCGCCAAAACGAGCACAACTCCCAAAAAACATAATGTTAATCAATCAAAAAGTTGTATGTACCCTAAAATGGTAGCAATAAAAACGTCACCTCATCCCACAAAAAATGAGCCCCCCACACAGGACCATAGCCAGAAAAATAAAAAAAATATGGCTCTATGAAAATTGCAACACAAAAACATGATTTTTTGTTTCTAAAAATGCTCTTATTGTGTAAAATGTAAAACAAAAAAAAAATTACATATTTGGCATCGCCGCGGCCGTAACAATTAGCTCTATAAAAATATCACATGATTTACCCCATCAAGTTAACCTTTTTTTAGTCACCTCACAAAAACATATCAATCAATCAAAAAGTCGTATGTACCCCAAAATGGTAGCAATAAAAACTTCACGTCGTCCCGCAAAAAACAAGCCCTCACACAAGACTATAGCCAGAAAAATCAAAAAATATGGCTCTAAGAAAATGGCAACACAAAAACATGATTTTTTTTTCTAAATGTTTTTTTTGTGTAAAACGTAAAAATAAAAAATAGACATATTTGGTATCGTTGTGTGACTGTATCTATAAAAAATAAATAGACATATTTTGTATCGTTGTGTTGACTGTATCTATAAAAATATCACATGATCTACCCCATCAAGTGAACGGTGTAAAAAAGAAAAATTACACCAAACAGCCTTTTTTGTGACTTCACCTCTCAAAAATGAGATAAAAAGCAACCAGAAAGCCAAATGTACCTGTAAGATCCTCACCTGCTTTGCACTCCAGGGGAACCAAGAGGTGTCCTCGTGGAGTTGCGGGACAGGTTATGCGTGTCTCTGATGCACCAGCGCTGACCCCTTTGCGAGCCAGTGCGGGGATGCGTTCGCGTGGACATCGGAGGGGAGGACCGTCGGAGTCCCGGGGACAGAGTGGCCAGGCGAGTGACAAGACGCCGCGGCCAGGGTTGTCTCCGGTGTCTCCTGCGACTTCCGTTTCCGCATCTGGGTCCACGCGCTCGCATACTCGCGTTAAGTCAATCATGCGTCCGTGCATATGCACGAGGGCAGGTTCGCAAAGGGATACACGGTCGCGAGTACGCGCTTCGTCGACCAGTGGCGCATAATATACTGACTCACAAGAGCAAAGTGGATTAGGGAGCCAGCCATGGGTTAATCAACTTGTGATTGCCTTAGGCCATGTACTCAGGTGCAGGGCAATTTGTTCACCTATGGTAGTGGACACTTGGCACCCTGGGATTGGTCAGCAGGCATTTAAAAGGAGGTCTCTCAGGGTGATCAGTGCCCACTGTTATTTTTCCTCAACCAGGTATAGGGCACAACTGCTAGTGACTGAAGACTGCCAGGAACTTTGTCCTTTGCAGCGGACCCAAGATCTGGAGTGACTCGACTGCCAAGTGCACAGCATCATTCAGCACTGGTTGGGACTATTCTTGGAATCTCCTTGCCTGGTTTTTGTTATTATTCCTTGTTACCAGCAAGTGTCCTGGACGTTTATGTTTCTGGTGAATAAACACCTTTTTGCTTTCATCACTGGTCTGTTTGTTGGTGCCTTGCATTACAGTACCCCAAAATGCTGCCAATAAAAACTACAGCTTGTCTCGCACAAAATAAGCCCTAATGCAGCTCATTCAACAAAAAATAAGAAAAGTTATTGCTCTTAAAAACCATGATAGAAAATTTCATAATTTTTAATCAGTGATAAATGTGTTTTTTTATTTTAACTTTTTTTTTTTACCCAGACCTACTTGGTTCTTGAAGATCCAGTGGGTCTGATGTCTATATAATACAATACAGTACACTATATAGTGTACTGTGCTGTATTTTCACTTTACACTTAGTCTGATTAGACTTTTGCCTTTAGCAGAAGTCTGATCCGACTTAAGGGTACTTTCACACTTGCGTTTTTTTATTTTCCGGCATAGAGTTCCGTCACAAGGGCTCTATACCGGAAAAGAACTGATCAGGCATATCCCCATGCATTCTGAATGGAGAGTAATCGGTTCACTTTGCATCAGGATGTCTTCAGTTCAGTCGCTTTGACTGATCAGGCAAAAGAGAAAACCGCAGCATGCTACGGTTTTATCTCCGGCGAAAAAAACTGAAGACTTGCCTGAATGCCGGAACCGGCATTTTTTCCCATAGGAATGTATTAGTGCCGGATCCGGCATTCAGAATACCGGAATGCCGGATCCGTCCTTCCGGTCTGTGCATGCGCAGAGTGAAAAAAATGTGAAAAAAATAAATGCCGGGTTCGTTTTTGCCGGATGACACCGGATAGACGGATCTGGCATTTCAATGCATTTTTTCGACTGATCAGGCATTTTTAAGACTGATCAGGATCCTGATCAGTCTTACTAATGCCATCAGTTGGCATAAGTTTTGCCTGATCCGGCAGGCAGTTCTGGCTACGAAACTGCTTGCCGGATCTCTCTGCCGCAAGTGTGAAGGTTAGCCTTACCATGGCAAGCCGGATGCCTGTGAAGGCGTCCGGTTGCCATGGTAACCATCACCCGCTGCCACAACAGAGCAGCGGGTGATGGGAGGGAGGGGGGGCCCCCTCCCTCTGTGATACCGTCAAGAATCAGGGGGCCGATCGGAGAGGGAGCTCCCTCCCTGTTAACCCCTTCCATACAGCGGTCCCTACGGACCGCGGCATGTAAGGGGTTAAATGGCTGACATCTGTGCACAGATGTCAGCCATGTGCTGATACTCTGCTAACCGTCGGCCATCCTGGAAATGAGAGGGGGTGGGCAGATGATCGCCGGCACATAACAATGAGAACTGCAGGGGGGGGGGGGTTAAAAATAAAAAGATGTGTCACGGACCGCGGGGATCAGAAACTTCCGAAAGCGCTGCAAACTGCAGGTCTGAATTGACCTGCGGTTTGCAGCAATCGCCGATACGGGGGGTCACACGACCCCCATCGGCATTGTCACAGAGTGCCTGCTGAATGATTTCAGCAGGCACTCTGTTCCGATCACCACCCGCCACGCGGCGGTGATCGGAAATACACAGGACGTACCTGTACGCCCTGTGTCCTTAAGTACCAGGACATCAGGGCGTACCTGTACGCCCTGTGTCCCCAAGAGGTTAATTCCTGTGGAATACCTAAAGGGTTAACAACATTTCTAAAACCAGTTTTGAATAGGGGTGTAATTTCTAAAATTGGTTCATTTATGAGTTGGTTCTGTTATGTAAGCCCCACAAAGTGACTTCAGAACTGAACTGGTCCTTACAAAACTTGACTTTGGAAATTTTCTTAAAAATTTTAAAAATTGCTTCTAAAATTCTAATGTCCTAAAAATAAAAAATAAATTATATTACTAAAATGATACCAACATAAAGTAGACATATGGGGAATGTTAATTAATAAATATTTTATGAGGCATTATCACTATTTTAAAAGCTAAGAGATTCAAATTTAGAGAACAGAATTTTTTCACATTTTTGTTAACTTTTGGATTTTTTTTTATAAATAAAGGTAAAACATATTGACTCAAATTTACCATTAACATGAAGTACAATGTGTCACAAGAAAAAAAACTCTGAATGGCTTGGATACGTAAAAGCGTTCCAAAGTTATTACCACATAAAGTGACACATGTCAGATTTGCAAAATTAGGCCTGGTCAGGAAGGGAGTAAGGGCTGTTTCACACCAGCGAGTCCATTGCGGGAATCACGCTCCGTGTGTGATCATCCGCTCTGGACTTGCAGGAGTGCAGGGCATTATACTGATTTATAATGCTATGTGTCTCTGCTTGACCTTACTTCTACAGAATCATACTGACAGCTTTATGTCACTATGATTCTGTGGAAAAAAGGCCATGCAGAGACACATAGCATTATAAATCGTGCGCACTCACACACGGAGTGCGATTCCCGCAATGGACTCGCTCGTGTGAAACAGCCCTAAATGGCCCGGTCTGGAAGTGGTTAAGGATCAAAAGGGACAGAGGGACTTGGGTCAAAAAGAGGGACTGTCCCTCCAAAAGAGGGGCACTAGTATAGCCAATGCAAATGTTGAGGTTTTAGTGCAGTATGTCAGTTGTCAGCATACACGCTTCCTGTTTGTAGTTCAGTTGTATCTATGTTAGGCCTTGAGGGTCCGTAAAAATAATCACAGAGACATGCACTACTTTGATCCGTGATGTAGACCAAGCACGCCCATTGAAGTCTATGGGTCCCTGAAATATCACTGACACACATCCGTGTTGCGTCCATTTTTCACTGAAGACTAATAGGAGATTCTTTGGAAATTCACTTTCAGCTGAGCAATGTCAGTGAATTACGGATGACGTACGGATGGTAAAAATGGACACACGGACCAACCACGGATTAAATATGTACGCTTTTTTCACGGACTTGACACTGACACGGAATTGTGAACGAGGCCTTAGCCTTGGATACGACCATGTTACACATGTCTAGATGCCCACCAAATATCCTGCCGGGGTCTTGTGAGCCTGCATTTTCAGTTGAGCGGGCCTGGTAGAAGGCTTCCGCGTGGATTTAATGATGGAAGATCTGCAGTGTAATATATTACCAGCAAAGTGGAGGAGATTTGAACAAACCTCATCTACATGCTGAGGGGAATCTGCATGCAGACATTGAATTGTGCAGATCTGGGATCCGTCAGTTCTTCCTGCGGCTTTGCACCATGGGTTTCACTTTCACTTTCAATGGGGTGAAATCCACCAAGAAAGCTGCATGTTATACGGGCACATTCAGCTGCCCCATGTAGAGCTACCCTGGAGCATGTTCACACGGATGGTTTTTGTCATGGATTTAGATGCATATTCCATGTGAGATCCTCCTCTCTGCTCTTATAGAGAATACAGATCATAGTTCATACGGCTGCTGAATTCTCGATCTCCACCAAATTTCTTTGCAGAAAGAAAAATATTGATGTGTCAATTTGTGAGGCAGATTGTGCTCGGAAACCGCGACGGGAATAGCGCTTATCCACAGCAGACCCACGGCAGTTCATCCTCCGATCCTTTCCGACAGAAAATCCCCGGCATGAACAGGCCTACATAAAACAAGAGGGAAACTGGATCTCCAGGAACAATGGGGGTCACTTATTAAGGGACTTGCGACTATTTTTTTAACTGACCCCGACACAATATTGAGTCACACGGCCGGTTTAACGCCGTGTTTGGCGGGATAGAGGTGGAGCGGGGGCGTGTCAGCGCTGGAACTCCAGCTCCAGCTAATTTAATAACATTTAGGCCTCTTGCACAAGATCGCATGTTTTTTTTCAGTATTTTGCAGTCCGTTTTAAATGGATCCTTTTTTCCTTGTTTCAGTAGTGTTTCCGCTTCTGTTCCATTATCGTTTGTGATCCGTTATTTAATAAATTGGGCTGGGCATAACATTTTGACTAGATGGTTCCGCAAAAACAGAGCGAATACTGAAGACATACGGATGCATCCTATATGCATTCTGTTTATTTTGCAGAACCATTGACTTGAATAGAGTCACGGAACGTGATTTGCGGGCAGTAATAGGACATGTTCTATCTTTGAACGGAAATATGAAAACGGAATGCATACGAAGTACCTCCCGTTGTTTTTGCGGCCCCATTGAAGTGAATGGTTCCGCATACGGAACACAAAAAAACGGAACGGAAAGGGGAAAAAAAAGTTGCCTAGAAACGATGCCAACAGGGGGCAGAGAATGCCATAGATGTGCCCAATTAATGACCAGACACATGGGGTTCAAGTAGGTTTTCGTCAGGTGCAAGGACTGCCATAGATGCGACCAATTAATGACCAGGTACCCGCCTCATCATAAATTAGACAAACTGACAGCAGCGCAAGCAGGAAACTAAGACTGACGTAAAAAAACGTCCCAATATCCATCAAACCTGTGGTTGTAGAAGAGATAATGTAGTTATACAGAATATAAAGTGTGATGATACATAGGTAATCATAAGACATGTGACAGCGAAAGATAGATAGAAGACAAATGATAGATAGATAAATGATAGATAGATAGATGACAAATGATAGATAGATAGATAAATGATAGATAGATAGATAGAAGACAAATGATAGATAGATAGATAAATGATAGATAGATAGATAGAAGACAAATGATAGATAGATAGATAGATAGATAGATAGATAGATAGATAGATAGATAGATAGATAGATAGAAGACAAATGATAGATAGATACCCTTCACTGATTTTGGAGTGCTGCCCCATCATTTGCTTTTGGATATTGCCTGTGGATTTTCTTTACCGGAAATCCAGGAAGGATTGCACCCTTTTTCATTCATGCTGTGCTGCTGCTTCTCTTTGTTGGATGGATAGATAGAGAGATATGAGATAGATAGATAGGAGATAGATAGATAGATAGATAGATAGATAGATAGATAGATAGAGAGATATGAGATAGATAGATAGGAGATAGAAAGATATGAGATAGATAGGAGATAGAAAGATATGAGATAGATAGATAGATAGATAGATAATAGATAGAGGTAGATAGATATGAGATAGATAGATAGATATGAGATAGAAGATAGATAGATAATAGATAGAGGTAGATAGATATGAGAGATAGATAGATAGATATGAGATAGATGATTGATAGATAGATAGATAGATAGATAGATATGAGATAGATGATTGATAGATAGATAGATAATAGATAGAGGTAGATAGATATGAGATAGATAGATAGATATGAGATAGATAGATAATAGATAGAGGTAGATAGATATGAGATAGATAGATAGATAGATGATAGATAGATAGATAGATAGAGGTAGATAGATATGAGATAGATAGATATGAGATAGATGATAGATAGATAGATAATAGATAGAGGTATATAGATATGAGATAGAAGATAGATAGATAATAGATAGAGGTAGATAGATATGAGAGATAGATAGATAGATATGAGATAGATGATTGATAGATAGATAGATAGATATGAGATAGATGATTGATAGATAGATAGATAATAGATAGAGGTAGATAGATATGAGATAGATAGATAGATATGAGATAGAAGATAGATAGATAATAGATATGAGATAGATAGATATGAGATAGATAATAGATAGATAGATAATAGATAGAGATAGATAGATAGATAGATAGATAGATAGATAGATAGATAGATATGAGATAGGAGATAGATAAGGCGTCGTGCACACAACTGTATTTATTCTGTGGACCACAAATCGCGGATCTGTAAAATATAAATACTATCTGTGTTGCACCCGCATTTTTTACGGATCCATTGACCAATGGATATGCTTGTAGCCAAGTATAGGACATGCTCTATCTTTTTGTGTAATGGACATATGGATCATCCGTCTGCTTTTTGCATCCATATGTTGGTCCGGCAAGAAGATGGATCCTGTCCACATAATGCGAAAGGACCCAATGAAGTCAAGCAGACCACAAAAGAGACACAGCCGTGTGCATGAGGCCTGCAGACAGACCGATAAGAATAATAGACAGATATTACATAGATAATAAATAGATAACATGGGTATTGCGGTTGTGTAATATGAGTAGTTGTGGATGATGGGAGTTGGACTTTGTTAGGATGAGTGCACTCTGGGATTCCTCGTCCTGTGAGGACTTCCAGGAGGAATAGTAGGAGGACACTGACAGGATGCCCAGATGCTGCAGATGATTTACCTCAGCAGAATACATAATACATGACAATGCATCTATTGTCCTCGCCGCCTCCATCACCAGTGCGGGGGGTGAGCCCCCAGCTAACTAGTCCTGAACTTGGTCACCTCTGGCATCACTACTAACTAGTTGTGCCAAAATATGGGATGTGGTTGCCTGAGCAACCAGACTGGACGTCACAATCTGGGCATGTGTATTCCATTTTTGTCTCTTTCTCTCTCTCTTTTATTTTCAGGCAGAGGGAGAGACAGGAGGGGGGACATTATTTCCCTAAATAAAAGAAATTAGCAGCCATCTTTCCTAAAAAAAAGCCTCACCCCTTGTGCACAGCCTTTATCGGTGCCTGCTCGCCAGCCCCCCTCCTGGCATCCCATGGGTTAATAGCCGGGGTGCGAAGAAAGGGATCACGATTGCAATATAAACTGCAGTCAATCAGGGGGAGGGGGCCATGAGAGGGCCACTGGGGAACGAAGAGGATCCGATGGAGGACATGGAGAATGAAGACATGTCAGGTAAAGCCGGCTTCACGTCGCATTGGGTGATGCATGCGGGGAACCGGGCGCTGGACGAGGTGCCTGCTGCGGGCGGTGGGTGGCAGAGGCCGGCTGCAAACCAGGAGGGAGGGCGCGGAAAACCCTGCACTTTACGATTGTTCTGTAGTTTAAAGTTTTGCGCGGTGGGAAAATCCCGTGCAGAAGGGCGCCAAAGAAAAAAAAAGCTGGATGTCTGTGCCCCCCAGTATACTGTGATTTCTGTGCCCCCCAGTATACTGTGATTTCTGTGCCCCCCTCAGTATACTGTGATTTCTGTGCCCCCAGTATACTGTGATTTCTGTGCCCCCCAGTATACTGTGATTTCTGTGCCCCCCAGTATACTGTGATTTCTGTGCCCCCCAGTATACTGTGATTTCTGTGCCCCCCAGTATACAGTGATTTCTGTGCCCCCCAGTATACTGTGATTTCTGTGCCCCCCAGTATACTGTGATATCTGTGCCCCCCAGTATACTGTGATATCTGTGCCCCCCATTATAGTGTGATTTCTGTGCCCCCCAGTATACTGTGATATCTGTGCCCCCCAGTACACTGTGATATCTGTGCCCTCCAGTATAGTGTGATTTCTGTGCCCCCCCCCCCCCCCAGTATATTGTGATTTCTGTGCCCCCCAGTATACTGTGATTTCTGTGCCCCCCAGTATACTGTGATATTAGTGCCCCCCCCAGTATACTGTGATATCTGTGCCCTCCAGTATAGTGTGATTTCTGTGCCCCCCAGTATACTGTGATATCTGTGCCCTCCAGTATAGTGTGATTTCTGTGCCCCCCAGTATACTGTGATTTCTGTGCCCCCCAGTATACTGTGATATCTGTGCCCCCCAGTATACTGTGATATCTGTGCCCCCCATTATAGTGTGATTTCTGTGCCCCCCAGTATACTGTGATATCTGTGCCCCCCAGTACACTGTGATATCTGTGCCCTCCAGTATAGTGTGATTTCTGTGGCCCCCCCCCCCCCAGTATATTGTGATTTCTGTGCCCCCCATTATAGTGGGATTTCTGTGCCCCCCCCCCCCCCAAATTATAGTGGGATTTCTGTGCCCCCCCCCCCCCCAAATTATAGTGGGATTTCTGTGCCCCCCATTATACAGGGATTTCTGTGACCCATATTATACTGGGATTTCTGGGCCCCCCATTTAACTGGGATTTCATTGTGTCAATGCAAGAAGCAGAGGTGTTTGGCTGTATGGCAAATCTCTGCTTTGTGCTCCTGTATGCATGTCATTGGTGCACTCATCAGGTCCCTGGGTGGCACTGGTTATAACTGTGCATTTGTCTCAGCATCCTCCTAATTAGCAGTGGTGCAGTCGGACACATCAGCTCCCGCCTGACTCAGACCCAGGTGCCCCTACTGCTGATAATGGAGCATGAGATCAGATTAAAATGCTGGGTTGTGTTGTTTTGCAAGCATGCATCATCACCACCATCATCATTGGTGCATTGTTAAGCCATGATGATCTGCGCCATCCCTGGTCCTGTCCCCATGCTCGTCTGGTGTCACCATATTAAAGGCGATCTTGTTTCTCTATACAATTTGCTGCATCACTTCTTGTGTGGTCCCGCGCATCCTGCGCACCTCGTGTTGTCTTATGCAATCTATGTGCTTTGTTTGAACGTCTGTGATATTTCCATAGGGTCTTAGAACGGCAGTGGATAGAAAGTCTGATAGACAATGATATTATGAGTAGTGGGTTGTCCTCCTGGGTTAAATCCACGCCTGTGTTTCCCCTCCATGTGCGTAGATAGATTTAAAAAAATATATATGTTGACTCCGATCAAGAGTCAGGAAAGAAATTCAGGATTTCAGGGATTTGTGTTCACAAAAGTCTTTGGTTTGGACTGTGTGGGATAAAATAGGGTTGTGGCCCTTTAAGTTTTACAGCAAAGGGTTAAAGTTTTATACTGAGCTTATTGGGTGGCTAATTGCTGATGATTTATTATATATCTAGATAATGTGGAAAAAGTACGTTTGGGCTGACCTCTGTGTAATTGGCCGCTCCCCGTGTGTTATAGGTACGGCATTGAAATTCTATTGTGACGTCACAGGCCTGTGAGATGGGAGGGTGTTGGTGGTCACGTAATGTCTGGCTGATATTTGTGCAAGTCGTTGGGTCGTCTTCTTCTGTCACCTTGTTAGAAATTTGTATTCGAATGCCTCTTCTCTGTATCTGTTTCCGGGAAAGTTGGGTGACTGTTAGTATGATGGACCCCAATTCAGCTTTCACAGGAGTTGCTGCTGTTTTTCAGAAAGCTGTATCCGCTATTACAACAAACCCAGCTTTTCTAGAGTCCTGAGTCATACATTTCTCAGAAGATGCGTATCTTAAAGGGAAGCTTCTACCATGAAATGCCGTGTGATCTGCCGGCAGCACCTTATAGAGCAGGAGGAGCTGAGCAGACTGATATATAGCTTTATAGGAATAAAAAAATCTGTAAAAACGTACAATTTATTCATTTGAATTCCTGCTCAACCTGGGCTTTGAAGTCCAGGAGGCGGTCCTATCAGTGATTGACAGCTGTCTCTGTATGCACAGTCATAGGGCGAAGGCTGTCAGTCACTAATAGGACCACCTCATGCACTTCAAAGTCCAGAATGAGCAGGAATTCGAATGAATTACAATTTTTGCAATTCCCCCCCATAAAATTATCTATCAGTCTGCTCAGCTCCTCCTGCTCAGACACCATGTTCTACCTGACAGGAACCCTATAAAGATGAGTATGACAGACTATTTCCCTCTATAACCTCTAAAATAAGCCATTGAGCCATCCTTTTCTTTTAAATTGTTAGAACATTGGGCCTTATTTATCAAAACTTTCTAAGGTCTAGTTCACACAGCAAAGGCAAAATCCGCTGCTTATTCGGCTATTATTATTATTTCACTGTGAATGCCGAGGACCCACTTTGGTTTCCAGAGGTGTCCGTCTGCTTCTGGCAGCTTTTTGGTACGAAATCTGCACCAAATTCTGCCAGCAAAAAATCAGGACTGTGGAGACAGTAAGCCAAAGTTCTGACTTCGACTCCTACATTTTATCATACCCCGAACTCTTCCTCCACCTCCTTTATAAATGGCCAATAATTTAGTAATAACAAATTTACTGTAGTAAAATTCTGACTTTGGGCTTTTTCTTCTGATCATGTAAGTAATCAGGCTACTTAGAACTTAAAGGGGTTCTCCGGGAATTATGAAAATACCTAAATATTAATTTATTGTAAATATATTACCAAACACTTTTCATTAGTTTTAATGGCCCGTAATGTCTAGGGGGCAATTGTTAGAAGAAATAGAATGGCCGTCGTCCTATTCATACCTGTCCTAATCACACAGCAGGACAAGTTACTTCAGAACACTGAGGTAAAGTGCCGCCTCATCCTCCTCTCTGCTCTGCCTGTCATGGATTATGATCCTGAATATTGCTGATAAGATCTTCAGCTGAATCTTTGTAGGAATGGAGATCATGAGGAGACATGAAGTACAGAGAGGAGGGACAGGACAGGCTGTGGTGATAAAGACTGCATATAAGTGCTGCTGCTCATTAACCCCTCCTCCTCTCTGTACTTCTTGTCTCCTCATCAACTCCATTCCCACAGAGATTCAGCTGAAGATCTTATCAGCTATATTCAGGATCATAATCCCTGACAAGCAGAGCAGAGAAGAGGATGAGGCAGCCCTTTACCTCAGTGTTGTGAAGTAACTTGTAATCCTGTGTGAGGACAGGTTTTGCGTGCATTAATAGGACGGTGACCATTTTATTTCCCCTGATTGCTTCCCAGACAAAACGAGCCATTATAACTAATAAAAGTAATAATTAGTAAAAATAAAAAAGTAATAATATTTAAGTATTTTCATTTTCTTAATTCTTGGAGAACCCCTTTAAACCATATTAATTGGAATACAGTTTTGGAAATTCCTGTCATTTTCTAAATTCCTGGAAGTAAATATGTAATGCACTATAGGGGACATTTACTAAGACCGGCGATTTAGACGCTGGTCTTAGTCCATGTCCACTGGCGCTTGATGTACATAACTCAGGCACCGGCTGTGTGACTTGTTAAATCTATGCCAGCTCCCTTGCTGTCATTTTATTACGGCAAAAACAGGCGTAGAACATGATTAATGAGATGGGCTGGCCAGTCTGGCCCCCTTCCCCACCCAGGCCATGCCCCCTTTTCCGCCACATTGGGGAAAACTTGCAGATACGGCCACAAATCCCCTTTGTGGATAAATCTGTGACAAAAGTACGCTAAAAGCTTTGCGTACTTCTCATCATGAATGACCCCCGTGTGATTCCTAACTGGAGCTGTGAGCTCTGATTACTTTCACAGATGAAAACCTTCCACTCCATCTTCAGAGGCTCACAATATTGGGGGCTCTCTGGCTGCACAAGGTGACGGTTTCACTGCCTGCTGCCATTCCTGAGCAAGCTCTGCACTGGTGGCACTCCGATCCCGCAGCTGAATCCTCTTTAGGAGACGATCCTGGCGCTTGCTGGACTTTCTTGGACGCCCTGAAGCCTTCTTAACAAGAATTGAACCTCTTTCCTTGAAGTTCTTGATAATCCTATAAATTGTTGATTGAGGTGCAATCTTAGTAGCCACAATATCCTTGCCTGTGAAGCCATTTTTATGCAACGCAATGATGGCTGCACGCGTTTCTTTGCAGGTCACCATGGTTAACAATGGAAGAACAATGATTTCAAGCATCACCCTCCTTTTAACCTTTCAGCCTGACATAATGGTCTCCAGCCTTGTGCTCGTCAACATTCTCACCTGAGTTAACAAGACGTTTACTGAAATGATCTCAGCAGGTCCTTTAATGACAGCAATGAAATGCAGTGGAAAGGTTTTTTTGGGATTAAGTTAATTTTCGTGGCAAAGGACTATGCAATTCATCTGATCACTCTTCATAACATTCTGGAGTATATGCAAATTGCTATTATAAAAACTTAAGCAGCAACTTTTCCAATTTCCAATATTTATGTAATTCTCAAAACTTTTGGCCATGACTGTAGACTTAGTAAAGATAAGACCTTTGTACTGGGACTGCAGCCACAGACTGTGTATTCTTTTGGATAGGATGTCCAGTCCCTTAAAAGGTATTTGCAGTGGAAAAAGAAGGGTTCTGCTTCGGCGCGAAATCCCCGGTGGAGACGGTCTTAATGGATGAATTCTTCTTATTTAATAGAAACAACGCGTTTCAGGGATTAAAATTTCCCCTTCATCAGGTTTCACAATAATACAATAAATATAGTACATAGGACGATATTTATAGATAAAACATACCAAAAAAAACGCCAAGAGGATGCACCTGGAGGAGGGGCCGCCCTCAGGTGTCATCCAGGTTACAAACTAAATTCTTCAAATCGAACAGTATTATAAATGTGGGACTATTCCTATTACTTGGACACATGATCGCTTATGGATTTATTAAAAAAGGAGCATTATTCGTGATAATATCGCTCAAGATCTTCCTATGTATGTGTAAACCTCTCGGTCATGTGATCGCAAGGGTAAGCGGTCACATGACCTGGGAGGCTGGAAGCAAAAGCGTCCTCTAGTGATCGCCTCCCTCCTCATGTGGAAATAACAGGTGGAGAGGCCAGTCACCACGGGACCTTATTTGTAAGTGGGCGCATGCTCAGTCGTCTGCTCTGCACCGGCGGCTGCAGTTTGTGGGTGTGTCCACAAGTGACGTAGGGTGTCACGTGATCGCATCTGTGCTGCGGTCACATGATCCATTGTCCTGGGAACGGAGATGCTAGTGATCGGGAGGCGCAGCCCACAGGATCAGGTTCAAGATTGTCATCATATGATTTGTCCAGGAGTTCGCTAATAGATATATACATACAGTTGGGGTCCATTCACACGTCCGTTTTGGTGTTCCGCATCCGTTCCTATTAAAAACGGAACGTTATGCGGATCCATTCATTTTCAATGGAATCCGCAAATAATTGGACAGCACTCATGGTGCTCTCCGATTCCGTGATTCCGTTCCGTTCCGTGGGTTCCGTTATTTGGATCCTGGAAAAAAAATATACCCTGTCCTACTATTTGTCCGATTTTGCGTTCCGTCATCCCATTCTAGTCAATGGATCCGTCAAAAATGCGGATGACATGCTAAAAGCATCCTCATGTCATCCAGATTTTCGGATCCACAAAAAACAGGAACGTTTATCTGGAAAGGTAAAAATACTGACGTGTGAATGCACCCTTACATATATGTACATTATCGGCATAAAATGATATAATAAAAGATAAAGGAAATAAGAATAAGATGTGTATAAAAAATGGGGGATAGTAAAAGTTCATATAAAAAATATATATAAAAAAACCCATATAAAACGTACTCTGTAGAATATATATGCACATATACGGAATATGTACATGACATGTTATATAGAATATTATAATAGTATTTTTCTTGACTAATCCAAGTCTCTTTCTAAGTACTAGAGAGGAACGGCTATTAGGGGGACAGTGATGAAAAATAGCAGGAGATTATTTGGTACCAGATTCATACACTGCGTGCAGAATTATTAGGCAAATGAGTATTTTGACCACATCATCCTCTTTATGCATGTTGTCTTACTCCAAGCTGTATAGGCTCGAAAGCCTACTACCAATTAAGCATATTAGGTGATGTGCATCTCTGTAATGAGAAGGGGTGTGGTCTAATGACATCAACACCCTATATTAGGTGTGCATAATTATTAGGCAACTTCCTTTCCTTTGGCAAAATGGGTCAAAAGAAGGACTTGACAGGCTCAGAAAAGTCAAAAATAGTGAGATATCTTGCAGAGGGATGCAGCACTCTTAAAATTGCAAAGCTTCTGAAGCGTGATCATCGAACAATCAAGCGTTTCATTCAAAATAGTCAACAGGGTCGCAAGAAGCGTGTGGAAAAACCAAGGCGCAAAATAACTGCCCATGAACTGAGAAAAGTCAAGCGTGCAGCTGCCAAGATGCCACTTGCCACCAGTTTGGCCATATTTCAGAGCTGCAACATCACTGGAGTGCCCAAAAGCACAAGGTGTGCAATACTCAGAGACATGGCCAAGGTAAGAAAGGCTGAAAGACGACCACCACTGAACAAGACACACAAGCTGAAACGTCAAGACTGGGCCAAGAAATATCTCAAGACTGATTTTTCTAAGGTTTTATGGACTGATGAAATGAGAGTGAGTCTTGATGGGCCAGATGGATGGGCCCGTGGCTGGATTGGTAAAGGGCAGAGAGCTCCAGTCCGACTCAGACGCCAGCAAGGTGGAGGTGGAGTACTGGTTTGGGCTGGTATCATCAAAGATGAGCTTGTGGGGCCTTTTCGGGTTGAGGATGGAGTCAAGCTCAACTTCCAGTCCTACTGCCAGTTTCTGGAAGACACCTTCTTCAAGCAGTGGTACAGGAAGAAGTTTGCATCCTTCAAGAAAAACATGATTTTCATGCAGGACAATGCTCCATCACACGCGTCCAAGTACTCCACAACGTGGCTGGCAAGAAAGGGTATAAAAGAAGAAAATCTAATGACATGGCCTCCTTGTTCACCTGATCTGAACCCCATTGAGAACCTGTGGTCCATGATCAAATGTGAGATTTACAAGGAGGGAAAACAGTACACCTCTCTGAACAGTGTCTGGGAGGCTGTGGTTGCTGCTGCACGCAATGTTGATGGTGAACAGATCAAAACACTGACAGAATCCATGGATGGCAGGCTTTTGAGTGTCCTTGCAAAGAAAGGTGGCTATATTGGTCACTGATTTGTTTTTGTTTTGTTTTTGAATGTCAGAAATGTATATTTGTGAATGTTGAGATGTTATATTGGTTTCACTGGTAAAAATAAATAATTGAAATGGGTATATATTTGTTTTTTGTTAAGTTGCCTAATAATTATGCACAGTAATAGTCACCTGCACACACAGATATCCCCCTAAAATAGCTAAAACTAAAAACAAACTAAAAACTACTTCCAAAAATATTCAGCTTTGATATTAATGAGTTTTTTGGGTTCATTGAGAACATGGTTGTTGTTCAATAATAAAATTAATCCTCAAAAATACAACTTGCCTAATAATTCTGCACTCCCTGTAAATGATGGGTAAAGCCTGTGTGAATAGGAGCATATGAAGAGGGAGGGGTGGGGGGGGGAAAGTTGGCGGAGGGGAGTTTGTCCCATAACTGATATGTGTTTGTATCTTTTTTCAAATAGAATCGGCTTTACAGATGTATTTCAAAGGCCTCATTTAGACCATAGGGATTGAGGCTATTAAGTTTAAAGTTCCAATACCTCTCACGGCGTCTGATGTATTGGACGTCTTTTTGGAGATGTATTGGAATTTGTTCAATGGGTGTTACAGAAAACCCGATAACATTGCCTTCATGGTGTTCGGCCGCGTGTCTGGACACGCTATGCTTCATGTATTTCTTTTTGATATTGGAACGATGTTTGTTAAATCTGTTGCGCAGAGTCTGGATGGTACGACCTACGTATTGTAGATGGCATGGGCACTCAAGCAGATATATTACATGATTCGAATTACAGGTTAAGTGATGTTGGATTAAAAAGGAATCTCCAGTGGTTCGGCTGTGAAAAGATGATCTTTGATAAACCCCTTTTAATGACCATTGGGCCATTTTTCCACTGTTTCATTTGCTAAAAGTTGTTACTTTAGACTAGAGGGTAGAGTCCTGACCAAGTTTTCACCTCCAGTAGGAGAGTAGATAATCCCAACTAAGACCGGGCCCCCTGTTGCCCTGGGCCCCAGAGGTCGCACTACATTTTTTACGGAAGAGTAAGAATACTCCTTATACCATTTTTGTACAGTATTTTTAGACAAGGAGGCGTACGAAATTTGCAGTAATTCATATATATAATACATAGGCCTAAATATTGTTAAGATGTTGCTATTTCTGCAAGTAAACCATTAACAGTCTCCTCTATAATGTCTTCCATGCAGAAATAGCAAATTTTGACTATTTTAAATTTATGAATCCCTACTTTTCTTTTAGGACCAAATCTGTCACGTAGGGATCGGAGCGGTAGATTGTGCAAAACTCAATGCAATAAGAACTCAACAGGGATGTCTGGTGGTTGTGGCAGGAAGCAGTGGGTGGCTTAGTGGCGGTGGGTGAGGTCTGGGACGAATGCACAGGAGGCAGTTATAGGACAGTCTTATACACAATATATTAGACCAGGGACGCCCAACCTGCGGCCCTCCAGCTGTTGCAAAACTACAATTCCCACCATGCCCTGCTGTAGACTGATAGCTGTAGACTGATAGCTGTAGACTGTTGGGGCATGCTGGGAGTTATAGTTTTGCAACAGCTGGAGGGCCACAGGTTGAGCATCCCTGTATTAGACTATTGCACAGTATAGTATACTTGACGTCTCTGTACTTCATATCTGTGAGCACTGTGGCTTTCACTATAAGGTCTCAAGCACACGACTGCATCCGTTTTGCGGTCCGTGTGAAATCCGCATTTTCTTGCAGACCCTTTTACTTCAGTGGGTCCGCCAGAGCAGGACATGCTCCATCTTTTGCAGCATGGAGATGCAGATAGCACATGGATGTCCATATTCCGTGGATCCGCGATTTGCAGACCTCAAAATGGATACAGTCGTGTACATGAGACCTAAAGGGGGCAAAATGGCTGTCCCTATATCTGGGACAATCTATTGCCTATTTACCAACCCTCCTTGGTTTTTCTGGAGTCTCCCTAAAAATGTAAGCCTTCTTAGATCCTAGCAGGGCATATATAACATTATAAAATATAAGAAAAAGAACTGGATCGCACATCCTCAATACTATGCTTTTATCTAACTGCTTCTCAGCATAATTAACATTGCTTCTCAGCGCAATATGTCGTATACCTACCCCTATGTTGCATGCTGTACATGAGGCATTAGTATACAATTTGATCAAAAAGCATAGGCCCACTCACCGCGACAAGGTCACCCGACGCCGCAACACCACCCCAGCAGGCGGCCATTGTTGCTTTGGTGCTATCCTGGTGAGTTGGTGGGGCACAGTGCCATGGTGGCTTTGCCAACAGCGAGGGCGCTGTGTGACTGCTGGGTCCCGCTGCCTGATGGGGTGGTGCTGCGGTGTCGGTGGTCGCCGTGCAGTGCTGCGCCAAATTTAGAATAGGGTCCCATTCAAAGAGGCAACCTTGTCGCGGTGAGTGGGCCTATGCTTTTTGATCAAATTGTATACTAATGCCTCATGGACAGCATGCAGCATAGGGGTAGGTATACGACATATTGCGCTGAGAAGCGATGTTAATTATGCTGAGAAGCAGTTAGATAAAAGCATAGTATTGAGGATGTGCGATCCAGTTCCTTTTTTATATTTTACACATATATAACATTGTACCAATCCCAAATTGTGCTGTCTAATTACGATAAATTCATTTAATGTGCTCACCAATCATAAAAGTCTTCCATGTGATGACAAGCTACTAGTCCAATAGTCACATTCACTTTATGAAGTTCTGGACGGTCAGGCTGCGGGTCACTTTTTCCATGTGCTCCCAGCGTCCTCTCCAGTGAAGAACGTGCACCCAAACTCATAGCCCACCCCAACACATCACCATCAGTCCCCCCCCCCAATCTCCATGCCAACATACGCTGCGCCTGACTGGCCTATCACGGACCCGATCATTTTATTCATCCGACCAGGGCAAGCATGCTCAGGCATATAGTGCCCTGGGGGGAGTCTGTTGGTATCTGGTTACTATGGAGTTTGGGCGCACATTCTTCACTGGAGAGGACGCCGTGAGCACATGGAGGAGGTGACCCACAGCCCAAAACCGCTTACCCCGTGAGAATCTTGCGCCGCTGCAGTACTCTTCCTCCTCACATCAGAGCAGTGTGCCGATGACGTTTGTACAGGCGTTATTGCGACCTCTGCTGGGCCCCATAGCAGTCGCATGGTCTGCCGCTATGGTAGTTACGCCCCTGACTTGTGCTAATGACTGAGGCAATAATCAGCCCAAAGGATAGACTCCCAGAGCCTGTGACGTCATAAAGTGGTGTATGATTACTAGTGATGAGTGGCAGGGGCAATATTCGAATTCGCAATATTTTGCAAATATTTGGGCGAATATTCGTCATACATTCGAGAATTTGCCATTGTTTTCTTGATTGCGAAAATCGGCAATGTAATATGCACGTATTGCGCGCGCAATGCAGGCGTGGGTCACTTTTGCTACATTTTCAAGCTGCTAGAAGTTTCCTGAGACTGGAGAAAATGGTCGGCACGGCAGAACATTACAATAGCTTTATATGCAGATAGAGTGCTCCAATATATTCGCGATTGCGCAAATCGGCAATTAATGATGCGCATATTTTTGCGCAATGCGTGCAACTTCACATTTTATCAGGTCTGACTACATATTACTGACTGGTGCACTAAGTATTGTTGTGAACTTGTGACATCACAGCACGATGTCTGGAGCATGTATGTATGGACAGCAGAACCTATCAGCTACACTATAGATCAATCTAACCTACACTGACTATCTCCTACTAACTATCTGTATTATATATATATGAGCTAACTAACTATCTAATGTAATGACACAGCAATGACACTGCTGTCTCTGTCAGAACTGCAGAAAATGGCTGCTGGGGAGGTTCTTATATAGTAAGGGGTAGGCAACTTTCCTATTGGTTGCTAGGGATGTTGCTAAGCTCTGACAAAGACATTGCAGCCTTCTCATTGGCTCACAAGCAGGAAGCAGGGAGGGATCATGGGTTCAGATGAAAAAAATCTAGAATATTCGCGAATACAAATATATAGCACTATATTCAAAATCTTTGCGAATTCTCGAATTGGCAGTATTTGCGATTAAAATTTGCGAGTCGAATATTCGCGCCCAACACTAATGATTACATCACATTAGTGTGACCACAACAACCACCTTTCATCATTACACTAGGGAACTGTATACCCAGCAATAGCCTAATATAATCGGTTCCATATGTCATCAGTATCTGATTGGTGGGGATCCAACACCCGGGACCTCTGCACATCAGCTGTTTGAGAAGACAGCGGCACTTGCAGTAGCACCGCTGCCTTCTCTAAGCCTTTCCTAGGCCAGTGATGACATGTACATCAGTCATATGACCTAAGTGCAGCTCAGCCTAAGGGTCCATTCATACGTCAGTATTTTGTAATCCGCATCCGTTCCGCAAATTTGCAGAACGGAATGCGGACCCATTCATTTCAATGGCCCCATTCATATCCGTGGTCCCAATGGGTCCGAAAAAATGCAGATGACATGCGGAATGCATCAATATGTCACCCGCATTGTCATTGCGGATCCGTTTCCAGGAAATAGAAAAAAATATTTTTTTACTACCCTACTTCCGTTTTATTTTTTTACTTATTGAAGTGAATGGGGCTGAGCTGCGACTCCAGGCACAGCCGCTATTCAGTGTGCTTGGTGAGCTCACGGGAGCGCCGGTGCCTTCTCAAACAGCTGATCGGCGGGGGTCCCGATCAGATACTGATGACCTATCCTGAGTCTCGGCAACTATTCCTCCCAACTTCCCCATGTACTTGCTTGGATTGGCCGACTGCGCTTGTGTTCTGAATGTAGAGAGGAGATTAAGCAGAAACCATGGGTACGCTCCCTTGAGAACGTAATTCTCTCCCCTGACATTTGTCGTCAGTGGATTGTTAGGACACCTGCATACACATTAAAGGGAACCTGTCATCAACTTTGTGCTGCCCATACTAACGGCAGAATAATGTAGAGACAGGTGAGTTGATTTCAGCGGTCTGTCATTTATAAGTTAACAGTAAGTGGTTGCCGAGAACCAACATCACAATCATTGCAGACCGGGCGTGGAAAAGAGTCCCGGCCACCGGAGAAGAGTCCTGGTTATTCATGAATTCCTGCTCTCCCTGCTGATGACTGACAGTCTTCTACCTAGTTTTCTCCCTTTCTCTCTAGGAGAGAACTGACAATCATCAGCAGATGGACGGGGGAGCAGGAGATTATGGATAACCAGGACTCTTCTCAGGTAGATTTGACTCTTTTCTAGGTCTGGGCTGCAATGATTATGATGCCGGTTCTCGGCAACTACTTCCTTTTAGCTCATGAGTGACGCACCACTGAAATCAGCATTTCTGTCACTAATTTATGCTGCCCCCAGTGACGTCAACATAAAGTTGATGACAGGTTCCCTTTAAAGAGGACCTTTAAAGGGATTTTTTCTTTAAACTAATACCTTAGTATAGTATGTAAACTGCCTCCAGCATGTGCCATTGTTTTTTTTGTTCGTTTTCTTGTCAGATTGCCCTCTCCGTTGCGCCTCTATGCTACCCGCTGTGTTCTGGCGCCAAGTATGCTAATTAGTTGTATCGGTAGAGGAAGGAGGAGACCTCAGCTCTCCTCAGTGGGCGTCTCCGTGGCTGTGACGTCTGTCAATCTCAGTGGACCGCTACACCACCAGGTAGAAGATGAGCTGGTCTTGTGAGATTTGTTAAATCTTTCGAGAACACGTTATGTAAGCGAGTATAGCGCTGTTATGGTCCTGGCACATTCTAGATAGTGACAAATTTGGCAGATGAAATATATATACTAATGACTGATGACTAATGTGATTTGTATGACTGATGAAGGATATCTAACCTGGAAATCAAACCATTAAGAGGGGGTCATGTTGATGAAGGTCAGGGGCACTGCTGTATGAATTGGTCTTTGCACTCATTTCATGGGAATGACCTTTGATGTTGTGTGCACTTTGAGTCCTCAATCCTTCCATTGGTGTCAGTAGATGGAAGTAGTCTGAAGTGAGTGTCAGTACTCACTTACAAATTAAGGGGGTCCAGGAGCTGAGCTCTTTTGACTACTTTAAAACATTTCAAAAAATACTAAAATGGATCAATGTCTTTAACTTATTTTGTCCAAAAGTCTCCACTGTCCCTTTATACCACTTCTCCTGGTTAATATTCCATTGATCTTTCAATGGCTTCTAGCAACAAGTGCCACCTAGTTAGCGTACTACCATAGAGGCACATCATGCCACTGCCGTGGGATCAATGGCGAGAAGACAATTGGACTACTCCTGTTGCCTTTCTTCACGAGATCATAGTGTAACATTAAAAATAAAATAAGAGATAAAAAAAAACAACTCAGGTTACCCACAGCCGCCACTAGGGGGGCTTTCTGCCTACAAATCTGTAGCTCTTCCAATAAAGTTCAAGAGGAACGGTATAAATCCATATGCAGAAAGCTACCCCTAGTGGCACTGCAGGTAGCCAGAATTAAAAGGGTTACCCCGGAATTTGATATTGATGGCCTGTCTTTAGGATAGGTCATCAATATCAGATTAGCGTCAGTACGACTCCTAGCACCCCCACCGATCAGCTGTTTGAAGAGCGCCGTACATTGTATAGTGGCATTGGTTGGTATTACAGATCAGCCCTATGCATTTGCGCCTAGGCCATTAGACCATATACGGTGACGTCATTGGCCGAGTATGAGGCCTAAGCATTCCTGGAGCTCTGCACCTCTTCGAAAAGCTGATGGGCGGGGGTCTGACTTCCAGGGATAGGTCATAAATATCACATTTCGGGATAATCCCTTTAACTGTATCACTTTGTTAAGAAAAGCAGGGCATTTCGAACACTACAAGAAAAGAAGGACTTTCCCTTTAATTCAAGAAGTAGTTTTGTGAGGTTCACTTCATCTAGCTGCAGTAAAATTCAGATAACGTTCCATTCTTTGGACACACATGTCCTCTAATCTGGAGCTTGATTTTTCTGGTTTGTAAATGACCTTTATTGTTCTGACAGTACAAACGTGCACGATGGACTCCGGCTGATTGATGAACATTCTGCTAAATTGTCTAGACTGAGATCAGGAGACATATCTAATTAATATACAGGATGGGCCTGTGTCATAAGACGCCAGCTGCAGAACGGATCGGAAGGAAAACCCAGAACTGTAATCATAGGACAAACAACAAAAATGACACAAGATGACTATGGGACCCATTTATCAGTGTTGTCCTTGCACCTGTTTTCCATGCAGTGCACCATGCACAGTGCCTACAGTGCAATAGCACAGATATGCAAGGACTCCACGTGCTACCACTCAGCCTCCTGTACACATGGCTTAGGCTACTTTCACACTTGCGCTTGATCGGATCCGTTCTGAACGGATCCGATCATATTAATGCAGACGGAGGCTCCGTTCAGTACGGATCCGTCTGCATTAATAACTTAGAAAAATTTCTAAGTGCGAAAGTAGCCTGAGCGGATCCGTTCAGACTTTCAATGTAAAGTCAATGGGGGACGGATCCGCTTGAAGATTGAGCCATATGGTGTCATCTTCAAGCGGATCCGTTCCCATTGACTTACATTGTAAGTCTGGACGGATCCGCACGCTTCCGCACGGCCAGGCGGACATCCTAACGCTGCAAGCAGCGTTCAGCTGCTTGCAGGGCCGTGCAGAGGCGAGCAGAGCGGAGGCTGAACGCCGCCAGACTGATGTAGTCTGAGCGGATCTGCATCCATTCAGACTGCATCAGGGCTGGACGGAAGCGTTCTGCTCCGCTCGTGAGCCCCTTCAAACGGAGCTCACGAGCGGACAGCAGAACGCTAGTGTGAAAGTAGCCTTAAAGGGGTTATCCCATGAGTATTGTCAATAAATGAAAATCAGACATCATATAGCATATTTTTTACAAAGCTAGAATCAGCCCTGTACCTCTGATGGATCCAGATCCACCCCAGCAGTTGTTCTGCTGTATATTTTAAGCTAGTAGCTGAAGGGGTCATGTCCTTTCAGCTGCAGCTCTCTGGTAAATCAGGTTGGTGGCAGTTGAAAGATGGAACTGAGCATGAGCGACCACCTCAGCCATGTAACTGAAGTGGGCGAAATAAGAAAAAGGACAAACAGCAGGTGGCGCTATACAGTTACATTTTATTGAATAGCTCAGTGGCTATAAATTTTTTTTTATTTCAAGCAATTACAAAAATATTCAGATCCAGCTGCTGGTTTATTAATATAGAATATTTTTCATGGGACAACCCCTTTAAATTTCACATGTATTTTGGTTTGTATTGTGAAATACGTGTGAAAACTGGAACAAATCTGCGCCCCCTTACTTCCAATAGTAATTGCTGTTAATATGCCCCCATTTGTTTTGTGCCAATCCATGTCAAGAAGAGACATGTCCCTTCTTGGCGTGGTTTCTGCCATGATGGGTGTCCACACACAGGTGAGCTCCATTGAATGTCTAGTTCCGTCTTTTGTAACAGAGGCCTAATTAAGTTATGATTTGTCAGGGCAATACCAACCACTAGAGAGAGCAATGGAGACTGACACATGTCTCTTCAGGTAATGGCAAAGCTTTTCAAAGCCACTTAATGACTCTGGTGACCCTCAGGATGAAGAGAATGAGATGTGACAATTTTTTTCCTTGTGTAGGATGGGAAGTTTTTAAAGTGCTTCAGAAATACCTGGGCTTGATTGCAGAAGAGCAGTCATTACACAGAAATTGTTCAAGATACTCTTTTCTTTGCTAATGCCAAGGCAATTACACTGTCAATTAGACCTTCACCGGCACTCAAGCCATGGCTGTGCGGGTGATTTGTGGTAGTGTGATCATGCTACAGGAACAGACAAAATGCTGTAGACGTAGGGCTGAGCTGATCAGGTTGAGAGGCAGTTGAATTTTTTTTAGGAGCAAAACAAGAAGAACTTTCTTAGATGTCAAGAGACAATAACCCAAAAAGTTGAGCACCAGGAGGAAAAAAGGGCCCCATTATTTGGCCATCATATGTGAATCATTATCCTCATGTTAACAAACACCTTCAGCTTAGTCTAAAGTGTTTAACAGGGTTCTAGGATTAGAAAAACATAGCTACTTTCTTCCTAAAACCACATCACAGCTATCCACAGGTTGTGTATGGTATGGCAGGTCTGCACCTTTCACTTCAATGGAACTGAACCGCATACTCGGGCAATCCATGTACAAGCGTGGCTTTATTTTTACAAGAAAGCAGCCTCCTTTTCTAATTGTGGACAATCCATAGACACCTTCACTGTTCAATCCAAAGAATCCAACATGGCTGATTTGTATCTACACCACTTCACTGAGGATGTAAACCTTACGGGGTCTGAGAAAAAATCCACATGACTAATTCTTCTCTTGCCAGACAAGTCAGTGGGTCTGGTGACCCTCATAAACATTGGACTTTATTAAAACTGGCACTTCTTACACAAGTCTTAGCAAGAACTACCCGGGAGTAAGATGCTCAAACCTTATTAAGACGTGCAGGCATGTTAATAAATTTAGTGAATGTGCTGGAGGTCCTTGGCCAGAAAATCAAATCTATGCCAGCTATTTAAAAAAACCTTGATGTTACTATAGGACCTCTGGATAGAAGTGACCTATTCCAGGTAGGTCTTGACCCCACTTTATTGCTTGGTTGGAACCTAGAGGTATGTGGTTTTCTCAGGTGCTACAATGTCAGCAAACAAGGAGATGTTACATTTATCGAGACCTGCTAGCTCAGGTGCTTAGGAGTGTGGTGGTGTCGTCAAGTAGCTGCTTCAAAGGGTCTTATTTTTATCTATGGCCACTGACCTTTATGTACACCACTTTAATGGACCTCTGTAGCCGTTCCCCACAGATAAGATTTTATAACCTACCTAATCAATAAATCATCAAAAGACCACATGTTTTACAGGACGTTTTTTCCCGCCTCCTGGCATTCTCCCGAGGAACAGTTCCACTTGGCATGATCGTTGTCATTGTAGTTGGAGTTTATTAGCCAAAAGCTTGTCTTCTGCTACACAATCAACCGCTGAAGGGAAGAGAATGCGGTATAAATAAAGTGACCCTCTGGTTCAACAAAAAAAATTCACATTAGTTGGGGTATGAACACAGCACGGGGCTCGTTTTTATTTTTTCCACTGCAGATCCACTAATTCCTGGGCTCTTCTGCCATCCAAGATGTCCACACCACTTTTCAGACTGAAGCACGCTGTGCGTTTCGTAGTCCAAGACACTTCCTGCTTGTTTAGCCCTGCCCTTGGTTTGGCTAGCACTGCTCATGTGAGAAATGCTTTCTTCTCTGGGGCAGCAGGTAGTGTCTTGGACTTCGAAATGCACAGTGTACATCAGGTAGTCTGAGAAGCAGGGCAAAAGAATAGCCTGGGAATAGGCGTATCTGCAGCTGAAAAGATGAAAAAGGTCACCAAGTAAGTGTGCATTTGGAAGTTCCTCGATTTCCTGATCTCAACACAGGGGAGCCATTCAGATGCTGTGGTCACAATTGACCATGGCATCTGAGGGATCAAATGTCTGGTCAGCGTTATCGCCGATCATACATTAGCTTCAGATGTCTGCTGTTTAAAACAGCAGAAACTCAGGAGTTATGGCGCCCTCTCAGCATCTGAGCAGGCACCATGTTTAAATGATGGACTTCCACCGTACAGGGGTTTAGAAAGAGGTTAAGAAAGTATTTCAGTTGCACTTTGCGCTACAAAAATTATTATTTTTTAAATGTAGAAACAGAAAATGTAGCTGGTCAGGTAGTGAGGTAAATGGCCCAGTCTGAACTGGTTAATAAGAGCCCATGAGGCACCCCAAAATAAATACAGACCTGAGACCAAACCCCGGAATGAATGCAGTCACCAAAGCCCTAAAAATATAAATTCAGATCAGTCCCCAAAATAAATGCAGATCCCAGAATAAATACAGACACCAGGCCCCTATATACAAATATGCCACAATAAATATAGATCCTCAAAATAATGGCAGATCCACTAAATATATGGACTCCAAATCAGACCAATATATACTATAAGTAGACCCCAAAACTAACAAGAGACACCAGACTCCCTAAATAAATACAGACCCCAAAACAGATTTCCTAAATATTTTCATATATATTACTAAATATGTACCCCAGAATAAATATGGACTCTAGATCAAACCTCAAAATAACTACAGACACCAGACCCCCCTTAAATAAATACAGACACCATACCCATGAATAAATTCAGACCCCAGATTCAGACCCCTAAATAAATGTGTACCTTAGAATAAATGCATGCCTCAGACACTAGACTAGACCCTCTAAATAAATTCAGACCCCAGACCAGATCCCTTAAATACAGACCCCAAACCAGACCGCATAAATAAATACTGACCTCCTAAATAACAATGGACCCTAGACTCTGTAAATACAGACCCCCAGCCAAGATCTGTTAATAAAAACAGTCCAAATAAATACAGACCCCAGACCCCCTAAACAAATAAATAACCCAGACACTTAGGCCACTTTCACACGGGCGTCGCGTGTGAGGGCCGGATAGGATGCAGCGATTTTTCCGTGCAAGTGCTAAGCGCTTTAATGCACGCGCGTGAGAAAAATCTGCACGTTTGGTACCCAGACCCAGACCCGAACCCGGACTTCTTCACAGAAGTTCAGGTTTGGGTTTGGGATCAGTGTTGTTTAGATTTTATTATTTTCCCTTATAACATGGTTATAAGGGAAAATAATAGCATTCTTAATACAGAATGCAAAGTAAATTAGGGATGGAGGGGTTAAAAAAATTATAATAAAAATTAAACTCACCTCATCCACTTGTTTGCGCAGACCGGCTTTTCTTCTTTCTTCTTCTTTGAGAACCTGGAAGAAAAGGACCTTTGGTGACGTCACTGCGCTCATCACATGGTCCAGCACATGATCCATCACCATGGTGATGGACCATATGATGAGCGCAGTGACGTCACCAAAGGTCCTTTTCTCCCTCACATGCGATGCCCGTGTGAAAAAGGCCTAAGGCCTCTTCACACGGGCGAGTTTTCCGCGCGGTTGCAATGCGTGAGGTGAACGCATTGCACCCGCACTAAATCCGGACCCATTCATTTATATGGGGCTGTGCACAGGAACGGTGATTTTCACGCAACGCAGGCCCCATAGAAGTGAATGGGGCTGCTTGAAAATCGCAAGCATCCCCAAGCATGTGTGGATGCGGTGTGATTTTCACGCATGGTTGCTAGGAGATGATCGGGATGGGGACCCGATCATTATTATTTTCCCTTATAACATGGTTATAAGGGAAAATAATAGCCTTCTGAATACAGAATGCTTAGTAAAATAGGGATGGAGGGGTTAAAAAAAAATTATTATAATGAAACTCACCTCATCCACTTGTTCGCGCAGCCCGGCTTCTCTTCTTTCTTCTTCTTGGACCTGGGAGGAAAATGACCTTTGGTGACGTCACTGTGCTCATCACATGGTCCATCACATGATCCATGCACGGTTGTGTTCATGTAGCCTAAAGAAAATGATATCACTACTGTCTTTGCTGCGAGATGGAGTTATAGCTGGGGGCTTACCCTTGCCTATTCCTCGTTTCACACCAGTCATTATGGCGTAAGTTCCATAGTAAACTGAGGTTACGTAAATGAGTTCTTGACTTAAATCGGGGCCGGTTTATGGATATGTCTACTAAAAGAATAGCAAGACTCAAAGGGAGATTTATGAAACTGTCTAAAAAGAAAAACTGTCTTTGTTTTCGTTCTTATACTGCTCTTGAGTAAGCTGTACTGTGATTGGTTACTATGAGCAATAGATCTGCCTTGTGTCTATTTGCTAAATTTAAAAGGGCTGTCTGACCCCCAAAAAATTTTAATAATGGCCCAAACCAAAAAGCTATTAGCATAAAAAAGATCTATTCGCCGGCGCTCCGTTCCGCTGAAGCCACTGAATGGCTGCTTTAGTCCATTAATGGCACCTAAATGTTTTTTTTTTATAGACTTTTGTTTTCAGTTTGTGAATATAATACCTGTGAGAGATGCAGTTTCATATTTTAATATGAGGTCCGCCTATATGCCTGTGTAAACTCCTTCATTATGCAGATTGGTGGGGATCCCAAGAGTTAGATCAAACACTGAGGCTAAGGAACTATAAAACTAAGGCCTCATTCACACAACCATGTCCATTTTGCAGGCGGCAAACCATGGATCTGCAAAACACGGACATTGGTTGTGTGCACCCATTGACCCATTGACTTCAATAAGTCCGCAGTCTGCAATTTACAGCCAAAGATAGGACATGTGCTTCCGTATGCTGCCAGGTCTGGTAAAGATAGTCTTTAAAATGCTGGGCTGATCACATTAACTGACCCAGTTGTTTTGCTAGAATCAGTATTGGACCCCTAACAATCACCTAGTGATGGCCTGTCCTGAGAATAGGCCATCACTTACTAAAGGCTGGACAACCCCTAAGGCCTCATGCACACGACAGTATTTTTTCACGGTCCGCAAAACAGGGTTCCGTTGTTCCGTGATCCGTGTCTGTTTTTTTTCCCGTGTGCCTTCCTTGATTTTTGGAGGATCACCAGACATGAAAAGTGAAAAAAAAATCTAAGTTAAGTTTGCCTTGAAAATTATAGGAAAAAAACGGACATGGATCATGGACGCGAATGAGATTCTTGTGTGCCTCCATGTTTTTTCACGGACCCATTGACTTGAATGGGTCCGCAAACTGTTGTCCGTGAAAAAAATAGGATAGGTGCTATTTTTTTGACGGACAGGAAACACGGATCACAGACGCGGATGACAAACGGTGCATTTTCCGAGTTTTCAACGGACCCATTGAAAGTCAATGGGTCCGCAGAAAATCACGGAAAACGGAACAACGGACACGGAACCCAACAACGGTCGTGTGCATGAGGCCTAACTCAGTGTTTTTCTCATGGTCACCAGTTTATGGTGCCCTCAGATGGGGTATAAAACTGTTGACAATTTTTTCTTTGAAAGTCAATGAATGACCCATTCTACTGCCGATGTTTGGAGCTCAGATGCCCGTATGCTCACTTGGTAGCCCAATAGTCAGATAAGATTCCCATTGGTGTTTTTTTTTCTGGTTTTCCTTGACATTTCAGATTGGGAAAACAAAAAGTTGTGATGCTGGCCACATCAACCTTATTCTTGTCATGATTTTTCTTGTGAAGGTTAGAAACTCAGTGCAATAATTTGGTTGCTGTGGGCAACTGTTCCACTTTTTGTTGGGCCTAACCTTCATCATTTTCAATAAGACTTTTTAAGGAAATAATTGACTTCTGAATGCTAAAGGATGTAGACCTTCAGTCTCATTTGTGTTTACTTCGTTTGTTTTTTTGTAATGCTTTTGACCTTTTATTTGGAAAAAGGTGGAAGCTTTAAAGGGGTGGTCCTAGAATTTTTTTTGTTCTTTGTATGTTTCTAACTAAGCAAATGTAAGGGATTTTCAATTCACTTACTTAATCTCCAGTGGCCCCGTTCTACTAGTTATCTGAGGTCACATGACCTGTGATGTCAGCTTTGTTCCCTGCTCCGATGAGGTTCCCTGCACAAGCCTGAAGGAGCATGTCTTCCTCTGTGGACAGAACGTCACTTTGGGCTGTGCTGTTTGGAGCGACAAGTCATGCCCCTGCACTGCCAATCTGCTGGCTGAGATGTTTGCCCTTTGTCTCCCCTCCCACTGGATTCAGCAAAGTTTAACCCCTTCAACCATCAGCAGCACAGACTCAGGGTTGGGGGCTCTGCCTCAGATGTCGAGCAGGACAGGATCTTCCCTCCCTCCTCACCCTGCAAACACAGAGCTGACAAAGACCGGAGGAGTCCTCTCCTCTGTACTCTTCTGCTGGTTGTGAGGAAGTGTCTGCAGAGCATTGCACAGGAACACGTAGGGGGAAGATCCTGTGTGTATCAGCAATGACATTGTACTATACTTGTAGTCCCACACATACAACATGAGTATCCCAGCAGTCAGACCGCAGACAGGGCAGCACTTTTATTCTCTCCCTTTGCTGAGCAGGGAAAGGGGAACGGCAGTCTTTGACACCCACAAATATTGTGAATAAAACCTCCGATTGTTGTTACACGCCCCCACAGTTCTGCAACTGCATGTCAACAAAGGGGCCAGAACAGAACTGGGGAAATGAGGAAATATTATTATTTTTTTGCCTAAAACTTGTTTAGCTTATGTATATATTGCTGACCATCAGATTTACAGTGCTGTATTTATTTATTTTTTTAAATAACTCCAGACAACCCCTTTTAATGCCTGTGAAATGTATTCCTGCTTAAAAGATGAAAATTATAATAAAACTTGGTGCCTTCTCTCTCTTTAGAGGATGAAGATCTGGGTATGGAGGCCATAGATGACTTCTTTCCTGAAGAACAGGTCACCATTCAAAAAAGAAAAAAGTCCAAAAAGTCTAAGGAAAATAAAGTGACCAAGACAAAAAGAAGGAAAAAAGAGGTAAGAAGTTTTATGACGAGATGTTTGTGAAAGATCTATGTATCTATTCTTCTATCCATACTTATTTATACATTTATGTATTCTGTATTTCATCAATATCTATTTATTATATATATATATCTATCTGTCTGTCTATCTATCTCACATCTATCCATCCTCTCCTATCAACCCATTTTTCTCATTATATTTCTGTCATACATTTTCATATCCATTTCTTATTAAGGACTGATTACCTTTTTAGAGCTAAAATACTCCCAGTTAGACCGTAATATTGTCTCATCTCTGCGTTCTGTTGCATGTTAGAGCTTTATTAGGTGAGCCTGTGAAATGAGACTGCTGAGACCCATCGTTTCGCATGGGTGCGTTTGTAAATGAGGGGAGCTATTTATTAAAATGTGTTATATGGCAGCAAATAAATGTAAATGTGTTGCTGTTTCCAAGGACACAAAACCATAAGCACAAGTCATGGTTTATCTTTTATAATTCTGTCTAACTGTGCGCCGATCTACTCATCTGTAAATTTACTAGTAAAAATTAAATGTAATTCAGAATAGGAGACTGTAGATAGGAGCAATGCAGAGAATGGAGCTGATTTAAAAACAAAACAATTTGCCCTAAGGCCTCTGTCACGCGAGCGAGTTTTCTGTCCAGCTGCGATGGCTGCAGCAAACGCATAGCATCCGGACTGATTCCTGACCCATTCATATCAATGGGACTGTACGCAGGATTGTTTTTCATGCCTTATCATTTCTGCCTTCAGGAAAATTCGCAGAATGTTCTATATTGTGCATTTTTCATGCAGCTCTGGTTCCCCAAGTGAATGGGACTTTAGTGAAAAATTGATGCAATCCAGATGCAATGCGTGTTTCCGTTTTTTTTCTGTGTGAGTGCAATCAGTTTTTGATGCGTTTTTCACCCGCGTAAAAAAAAAACTTGAGAATTGCTACATCTTATAGCAACCATCAGTGAAAAACGCGTTTTATCCAGATTGTGTCCGGATGCAATGCATTTTTCACTGAAGCCCCATTCACTTCTACGGAGCCAGAGCTGCATGAAAAACACAGAATATAGAACATGCTGCAATTTTTCCTGATCACAGAAATAGGGCTGAAGCTATCGACTATTTTTGAAATTGAGTAGTCAACGATTATTCGAGTACTCTAATAACAAAAAACTAATTAAAAAAAACGTTTTCTTTATAAAAAAGCCCCTCAGTGCCACCAGCTGCCCCCTCAGTGCCATCAGCTGCCCCCCCGTGCTTCCCCCTCAGTGCCATCAGCTGCCCCCTCAGTGCCACCAGCTCCCCCCCTCCCAGTGCCATCAGCTGCCCCCCCTTCATTACCACCAGCTATCTTACATTTAGAATTGGCGAAGGATCCACCAAAGTTATGAAGAGGCAGGCACCTCTTCATAACTTTGGCAGAACCACCCGCCAGCTTAGGGGTTTATTAAGAATGGTGTCTAAACATAATAAATGTGCCCCAGAGTGCTCAGAAAAATGCACCTCCTGTCATATGTTTCAGATGTATATAACACCCTTAGGCCTCAGGCCTCATGCACACGACCGTGCTGTTTTTTGCGGTCCGCAAACCGCGGATCTGCAAAAAACGGAAGCCGTCCGTGTACCTTCCGCAATTTGTGGAACGGAACGGGCGGCCATTGATATAACTGCCTATTCTTGTCCGTTTTGCGGACAAGAATAGGACAGGTTATATTTTTTTTGCGGGGCCGCGGAACGGAGGAACGGATGCGGACAGCACACAGAGTGCTGTCTGCATCTTTTGCGGCCCCATTGAAGTGAATGGCTCCGCTCGGACCAAAACAACGGCCGTGTGCATGAGGCCTCATGCACACTAACGTATTTTCTTTCTGTGTCCGTTCCGTTCTCTTTGCGGACCGTATACGGAACCATTCATTTCAATGGGTCCGCAAAAAAAAAGGAAGTTACTCCGTGTGTATTCCGTTTCTGTATGTCCGTATTTTCCTTCTGCGCAAAAATAGAACATGTCCTATTATTGTCCACATTACAGACAAGGATAGTACTGTTCTATTAGGGGTCGGCTGTTCCGTTCCACAAAATACGGAATGCACACGGATGTCATCCGTATTTTTTGCAGATTCGTTTTTTGCGGACTGCAAAATACACACAGTGGTGTGCATGAGGCCTTAGTCGTAGCAAGGTGGTGTGAACACGGGTGGTGCTTATATCTAATGCTGGGACAGATCCCACTGGCCTCAGACACAACAGACATAGCAACTTACATAGGAAAAACTAAAGTGGAAACCAAAATAAACAGAAAAAAAACCCACACCAAACCAGGTCAAAATCAATAGTGTAATAATTTAGTGCATTAGGTACACAAGTATCCAATTTGAATATCCATCTAGCTTCAGTATTCAACTCTTTCACTATTGGAGGTTTTTAGTTTTTGCGTTTTCATTTTTCTTCCCTACTTCCCTTGAGGCATAACTTTTTTTTATATTTCCTTTCACATGGCTGTATGAGGGCTTATTTTTTACGGGACAAGTTGTACTTTCTAATGCCAGTATGCCACCATTAATTATGGCATAAAATGTATTGGGAAGCGGTAAAAAAATTCCAAATGGGGTGGAAATGGAAAAAAAAAAAGGCTATTAATCCACCATTTCACAGGTTTTGTTACCACGGCGTTCCGTTTGCGGCAAAACTGATCCATGCCCTTCATTTTCTGGGTCAGTATGATTACAATGATACCCCATAGGTGTAGTTTTTTTATGTCTAAATAGTGTAAAAATAAATGTAAATTTTTTTTTAAATTTTTTTTTTTATATCACCATATTCTGACCCCTATAACTTTTTATACTTATGTCTACTGAACTGTTTAGTGGCTCTATTTTTGCTGGACAATCCGTAGTTTTTATTGATGCCATTTTGGAGTGTGCGTGACTTTTTGATCAAATTTTTTTTGGGTAAGAGAAGCAATGAAAAAATCAGCCATTTTTACCCCTTTTTCCGTTACGCCATTTGCCGTATAGGAAATTTTTCAGTCGCGGTAATACCCATAATGTTTATATGTATTGTTATTTAGGTATTTTTTTTTTTATTATACGGAAAGGGGGGTGATTTAAACTTTTATAGATATTTTTTTTTACATTTTTTTATTAATTTTTTGTGATGATTTTGAGGCTCATATATGAGCCTATAAATAAGTTTTTTTTCAATTTTGTTCTATCAGCGATTTTTAAAATGCGATTTAAACTGGATATTGCTAATTTCTTATCCTTGCCTGCCATCTTGTAGCCAAAATAATAATTGCAGCTTGAACACTTTCAGCCTTGTCAGCGAGGCTGAAAGTGTTCAGGGCAACTACCACTTGGCCACACGGGGCATCGGTAGGAAGCCCGGTAGCTCGAGCTTCCGGGTTTTTGTGATTTAGAAGCCATGATCTCACTTGATCACGGCATCTAAACAATTTGCTGGCCATGGTGCCCGCTGCACGTGCGAGTGGGCGCCATGTTTACACATGTACATGTACGGCGCTGGTAGCGAAAGGGTTAATCGTCTATGGCAGGGGTCAGCACTCCAGGTTTTGTGAAACTATGACTCCCAGCCTGCACACTTGCTTGGTTATTCTCAAAACTCCCATAGAAGTGAATAGAGCATGCTGGGAGTTGTAGTTTCACAACAGCTGGAGTGTTGGGGGTTGCTGACCCCTGGTCTACGGTGTGCATTGGAGGTACAAGGCATTGGAAAAGTGACTCTGCCAGTTTTAGGTGGCGATGCACACTGCAGGCTATTAAATACTGAAGCTGGATGGCTATTAAAATTGGGCACTTGTGTACCTAATGGACTAAACCACATGCATGATTTTATATTACACTATTGATTTTGACCTGGTTTGGTGTTTTTTTTTCTGTTTATTTTGGTTTCCACTTTAGTTTTTCCTATGTATTTTGCTGTATCTGAGGCCAGTGGGATCATTCCCTGTGAGCTGCTGCCACACATGTATTACATTTTTTATTTAAAGGAAAACTGTCGTATTATATATTTTTTTGGAGTATTGGATTGTGGTGATTAATATCACCTTGGTGGCCCTATTTCAACTTTTCACTGTGTATTCAATTACCCCTTAATTCCACAGTTTTGTTCCCTGTACTGCCTACTTTTACCTCTGCTTAAAATAGGGTTGCTAGGCATGGTCCGTCCCTCTGTTGAAGGACGGAGGACGCAGCGTGCAGGCTCACATTACTGACAGCCAGGGACTGTAAGTAAATGATTAAAGCCAGGTCCTCCCCAGCAGCTGATAACAGTGCCTGGGCTGTGTGCACTTCTCCCTGTCCCTGCGCTTGGCAGACGCTCCCTCACTCAGCAGAGCTGGAGAATGCAGAGTTGGAGCAGCGCAGACCAGGGAAGGGAGATCTGCCATCTGCTCAGTGTATAAATGAAAGCAACATGTGGTAAGAGGACCCCTTTGTGCTGCTGGAGATTAACCCTTTAAGGGGGAGGGCTCTGGTTACTGACACTTTTGCAGGGGGGCTATTGTTACTGGCTAGTGAGGGCAGGCGGGATTAGCCTCAGGGTGAGGGCAGTGGCGGCCATCTTAACTGAATAGTGAAATTGCAGTTTTATGCAGACTGGTTGCTAAGGGCTGAATCTTATTAAATATGGGGTAAGTCAGTCTAATAGTAACTGATTCTGGAATATCATGTTATTACTAACTACATATATGAAAATTGAAATTAGGGTCTAAATGTGACAGTTATCCTTTAATGTATTCAGCTCCATCCCAGCATTAGATATAAGTAGCACCCATGTTCACACCACCTTGCTACAACTAAGGGTGTTATATACATCCGAAACGCATCACAGGAGGTGCATTTTTCTGTGCCCTATTGGGGTCATTTATCAAACTGGTGTAAATTAGAACTGGCTGAGTTGCCCATAGCAACCAATCAGATTACACCTTTCATTTTCCAAAGAAGCTGTGAAAGATTAAAGGTGGAATCTGATTGGTTGCTATGGGCAACTAAGCCAGTTTTACTTTACACCAGTTTGATAAATGACCCCATATGTGTTTGGCATACCTGAATTTGATGCCTATTCTTCAATAAAGGATTCCATTGTTTTATCTGGAAATTGAATTAACTTTTTTCGCCAGTTTGTGTTGGAGTGCCAAGGACCTCCCCGGACCTCTGCATTGGAGCTTGCCGTGATTATTTTTTTACTATAATACTGCCTCCTATGTAAATGACTATATCTACTATAATACTGCTCCTATGCACAAGAATATAGCTGCTATAATACTGCTCCTATGTACAAGAATATAACTACTATAATACTGCCTCCTATGTACAAGAATATAACTACTATAATACTGCCTCCTATGTACAAGAATATAACTACTATAATACTGCCCATATGTACAAGAATATAACTACAATAATACTGCCTCCTATGTACAAGAATATAACTACAATAATACTGCCTCCTATGTACAAGAATATAACTACTATAATACTGCTTCCTATGTTCAAGAATATAACTACTATAATACTGCCCATATGTACAAGAATATAACTACTATAATACTGCCCATATGTACAAGAATATAACTACAATAAGATCCGCATCCATTTAGAATGCATTGGGGTTAAACTGATGCATTTGGGGCTGCTTGTGAGAGCCTTGAAACGGATCTCACAAGCGGATCCCCAAACCCAAGTGTGAACGTAGCCTAAACATTAAGTCCCATGTACATAAACATCATTCCCCCCCACCATCAACATACAGTCCCATGTAAATAGCATCACTCCCTCCCCCAGCCACCTCAAGCACACAGTTCCATGTCAATAACATCCCTCCCTTCAGCCCTAACATACATCCTAGTTAAATAACTACAACTCCCAGCATTGCTCTGCCTCTCCCTTCACTTACCTCTCCAGTCCTCATATACAGACATCAGCATTAGGCTCCTTCTCCTCTTCACTCCGGTCCAATCCTGCACTGGTCACATGATGGTGACATCATCCAGGTCATCCTATCACAGCCTGTTTTGCTGATCACATGACCTGTGATGTCACCACAGGTCCTTCACCTCTTCCCAGTGTATTAGATTCAATTGTATTGCCGTTCTGTGTACGGCAATACAGTTGTATCTAGCAGGCAGGCAGGACATTCGGGGCCTGGGACAAAACATCAGGGGCCCAGGCCCCAAATGTTTTAACCTAGCGACGCAGTCACTAGTGAATAAGAGTTGGGAAACAGGGCTCCCTTGGGCCCCCAGGAGCAACTGGGCCCGGGGCAGCTGCCCCTTTTGCCCTGCGGCAAAGACGGCCCTGACTATCATACTGCTCCTATGTTCTAGAATATAGCTACTATAATATTACCTCATATGTACAAGAATATAACTACTATAATACTGCCTCCTATGTACAAGAATATAACTACTATAATATTGCCCCCTATGTACAAGAATATAACTACTATAATACTGCCTCCTATGTACAAGAATATAACTACTATAATATTGCCCCCTTTGTACAAGAATATAACTACTATGATTCTACATCCTATGTACAAGAATATAATTACTATGATTCTACTTCCTATGTACAAGAGTATAACTATGTGCAGAGATATAATTAATATTATTCTTCCCAGTATTGACCCAAATATAGTTTTTTTAGGACAGATGCCAAGGACAATCTATTACTTTGATTTCTGGAACCATTGGGTGCTTTTACTGTGTAGTCAAGTCGTGCAGAAACATACATTTACGGCACTTTCTTACTGGTACCTTTCATTCTTTATAGCCTCATACTTCCACATGTGGGATCTGGAATCTGTTGGATGTCAGACAATGCACCTAGTTTGGTATTCATTTTTTTCTCTTGGGTTGGTTGTATTCTTGAACCATAGAATGCCAAATGAACAGAACCTTGTTGTACACAGTTTCACAGCATACTTTACACCTGTCAAACTTTACGGGCGGACTTCTTAAGACTTTGTGTAAAACAGTTTCTGTCTTAGAAATGGCTATGCCATAGTAGACTGGAGCCAGTTCAGCCGGGCTACTAGTTAAATGCGCCCCTTTCCACCCCAATCAAAAAACAGTGGACGTTCCATTCCATTGATTTTGATTGGCTGAGTAATTCTTATTCAGTGATGTCACCACTCCTATCTTGTTGATGTCACAGGTTCCAACCCAAGGACCCTGGCCAGTCTCTAACTAGAATGAGCTTCTCTCCAGTTCCTGCCTCCTACAGAAGCATAGGAGGAATGAGAATTTCCTGTGTCAGTGATATATAGAGTCTGCTTTTAGTGAACACATCACCCCTTGATCGTCCGGAGTGGCACTCTGTCATCAGATAAGGAATTGATAACGTAAAATGGATTTTTAATTGCAATTATCGACATGACAAATGTTTCATTTCCAAATTTCTGTTAAATTAGGAAATTAAAGATTGTAATGACTGAGCCCAGCCAGAAGAACATCAGCATTGTGTAGTGTGACAGATTTTTGAGGAATGTTCTGCTCGTTCTTTTCTTCTTCCACTGATTTTCAGGCAGTCGCAGCATTTAGGAGTGTAATGATGCTCATTAGTAAACAGTGATTAACATATGACATAGTGCCTACACTATCACATTGGGGTCTTATTTGTATCTGAACAATTAGATTTCTTTCATTGTGGAGTCTATGGCATGTGTAATGGCGTTTGATGCCACCTTTCAGAGCTATGAATGTCCGTTTTCAATCACCAGTTGGGCTTTGATGTGTCTTTTACTGAGGAGAAGCTTGTATTGGCCATAAAGCCCTGATTGGTGGAGTGTTGCAGTGATGGTTGACCTTTTGGCAGTTTCTCCCATCTGCATACGGGGTCTTTGGAGCTCATCCAAAATGACCATTGGGTTCTTGGTCACCTCGCTCCCCTGATTACCTAATGTGGTTGGGCGGCCAGTTCCAGGAAGAGTCATCATTGTTCCAAACCTCTATTGGGAACTTTTAGTGCAGCAGAAATGTTTTTGGACCTTTCTCCAGACCTGTGCCTCCACATAATACTGTCTCTGAGCTCTACAGACAATTCTCATGGCTTGGATTTTGCTCTGATACGAATTGTCAGTTGTGAGACCTTATGTAGACAATTGGAGGGGGGTGTCCTTCCAAATCGTGGAAATTTTCCCCTGGTGGAGTCCAATCAAGATGTAGAAACATCTCAAAGATGATCAAGAGAAATGGGAGGCCCCATAGCTAAATTTCAAATCATAGCAAAGAGTCTGAATACTTATGTCCATGTGGCATTTTTGTTTTTTCTCTTTTTTAATAGATTTGCAAAACGTTCTACAATTCAGTTTTTACTTTCTCATTATGGGGTACTGAATGCAAAAAGATGGGGGAAAACTTGATATATATATTTTTATTTTAGCAAAGAGCCACAATATAATCACATTTGTTCCTATTTTGTGTCGTGTGTCTATTCCAGTACAATTATACAATGAGAGTAGTTACTTGTCCTGTGTACATCCAATATATGCAAGACATGATGTTTCCAGTAAAGAATTCATTGACTGCAATGCAGTATCTCATTTACAATTTCTCCCTTGTGGCACAACACAGCATTCCCAGAACACAGTATGTGAAAGCCTTCCTCCACTTACCGTTAAATGAAGAGGAAGAGTTTGTGGGAAGGTGCAGGGAGCGGACAGTTCAGGGCAAGGATTCTGCATATCCTTCATTTCTTTCTGGTTATAGGCTTTGTCACCAAATCCAATCTGTGGCAACTTCTAACCAAACCCCTGATAGAGGCAACCCCAAAATAGGAGAAGGAGCAGAATCATGAGAGGTGGGCAGGAGTCAAAGGGTATTGGCATAACTTTCATAGAGATCATAAAAAACTGTGTGTAGGTGTTAAAGGGGTTGTCTCAATTGGGGCATATAGCTAGGATATACCCCGATTTTCTGATAGGTGCGGGTCGCACGGCTGGGACCGCATCTATATCGAGAACGGAGCGGGCCAAAGTGGTGTCTGGAGGACTCCGGTCCGGCCACCACCAAGCGCTCTCCCCATAGAAGTGAATGGGGGTGCACAACGCAAGGCCGACCACCGCTCCCATTCACTTTTATGGGCCCGATAGAAATAGCCGCGCCAGCTAGGTTATTTTCGACGGCCCCATAGAAATGAACAGAGGGCGGCTGCACATGCGCAGTGCACATTCCACCAATTTGGGGGCTGGGACCTGCACCTATCAGACAATGGGGGCATATCCTAGCAATATGCCCCCATTGTCTCAGATAAGACAACCCCTTTAAATCACCATTGTCTGCATCCTCCCATCCTCCCCTGCATTACTCTGTAATTAATGACAACCCTCTGTATATGAGAGGAAGTGACCCTAGAGGAATTGAAAAGGAAGCCTGCAGAGGCTCTGTGTGGTCCCAGCCAGGAGGGCTGGGGGGCCACGAGGCTGTGTGAAAGCCTGAGTTTTTTGGGGGGGCAGCGACGCCTGATGAAAAAATTTCGCACGGTCAGAGTCAGGAGGACTCTTGGACCATATCCCCCCAAGGTACTGGTGTGGTCACAGACAGGAGGCTGCTGGACCGTATGGCTGAGTAAAGCCGGATACACCATGTGTGAACTGCGTCTTAGAGGTGAGTTAGGAAGACCTATGTATTAGGTAGAGCCCAGACGGGCAGATTTTTCTTTTGTATTGGTGTTTTGTAGTGCTCGTACCTCATATCACCCAGTAACGTTACGTTAACTGGGTGATCGTCTGTACTGCTGAAGAGACAAAATAAAGCACCCTGTGGACTTTGAACCCCACTGTCTGAGGGAAGTCTGTCATTGCCAACTCTCTGTGAGAGAGCGATCCCTTACTATATATATATATATATATATATATATATATATACAGTACAGACTAAAAGTTTGGACACACCTTCTCATTCAAAAAGTTTTCTTTATTTTCCTGACTATGAAGGCATCAAAACTATGAATTAACACATGTGGAATTATATACATAACAAACAAGTGTGAAACAACTGAAAATATTTCATATTCTAGGTTCTTCAAAGTAGCCACCTTTTGCTTTGATTACCGCTTTGCACACTCTTGGCATTCTCTTGATGAGCTTCAAGAGGTAGTCCCCTGAAATGGTCTTCCAACAGTCTTGAAGGAGTTCCCAGATATGCTTAGCACTTGTTGGCCCTTTTGCCTTCACTCTGCGGTCCAGCTCACCCCAAACCATCTCGATTGGGTTCAGGTCCGGTGACTGTGGAGGCCAGGTCATCTGGCGCAGCACCCCATCACTCTCCTTCATGGTCAAATAGCCCTTACTTTCAAAGTTTTCCCAATTTTTCGGCTGACTGACTGACCATAATTTCTTAAAGTAATGATGGCCACTCGTTTTTCTTTACTTAGCTGCTTTTTTCTTGCCATAATACAAATTCTAACAGTCTATTCAGTAGGACTATCAGCTGTGTATCCACCTGACTTCTCCTCAACGCAACTGATGGTCCCAACCCCATTTATAAGGCAAGAAATCCCACTTATTAAACCTGACAGGGCACACCTGTGAAGTGAAAACCATTTCAGGGGACTACCTCTTGAAGCTCATCAAGAGAATGCCAAGAGTGTGCAAAGCAGTAATCAAAGCAAAAGGTGGCTACTTTGAAGAACCTAGAATATGAAATATTTTCAGTTGTTTCACGCTTGTTTGTTATGTATATAATTCCACATGTGTTAATTCATAGTTTTGATGCCTTCATAGTCATGAAAATAAAGAAAACTCTTTAAATGAGAAGGTGTGTCCAAACTTTTGGTCTGTACTGTATATATATATATATCCTTTTTTTTATCTGACTCTGCAGGATACGAAAACATGGGGTGCAGTGGTTTTTCATCCTTTTTTTCCCAATATAAAACATGATGGGAACCCACCCTTATACCTCCACCCTAATACTAGACCACTTGGGATAAAAATGTTCTAATAGACAATATTATATTTAAAGGAATTGTCCAGAATTTTCAGTTTGGCTAAATCAGCGCTGTACATAAAGAATATGTAAAAAGGTATCTGCCAAGAAGGAGAACCATCTCGTCAGTGCCACCTATTGGAAGGGGCTCCATTTGAGTTCCATGAAGCATTGCTAATAAGTCTCTATACATGACTGGTCTCTTCAAGGAGATTCAGTCCCCTTCCAAGGCATTGCACTGAGCCAGCCAGAATCCTACTCCATACTGATGAGGAACCAGCACCCTTAAACATGGATATCTTGACTGGCTGCTAGGGATGATCGAATCGACTTCGGATGAAACATCTGAAGTTGATTCGCATAGAACTTGGTTCTAATACTGTACGGAGCAGGAGCTCCGTACAGTATTAGAATGTATTGGCTCCGATGAGCCGAAGTTAGTTATTACTTTGCGAAATTGATTTGTACTGTAAAAAAACATTTCCCAAACTCGAGTTCGGTTCCAAGGTAAGTCTCCATACCTGGGAGTACTTCCAGGAAGTCTCCATATAGGACTGGTCTTCTCAAGAAGATTCAGCCCCCTTTGACACTCCTTTCCAGCACCGTTGGTCCAGTTCAGCTCCCTTCAGTCCCCAGTTTATAAACTTCTGGAAAGGCTCATGTTCTCTGCTGCAGCCATTCACTGGCCTCAGTGGTGACATGGCTACAAGCGAGGGTATCTGTTTTTCTAAGGGTATCTGCCAGTATCTGGACAGTATAAAACTTGAGACAGTTTCCCTTTTAATGTAATTATACAGCATGAGGTTTAGCAGAGTCGAAGCTGTTTAGAGAAGCCTACAGAACCTTCTCCCATAAGTCCCTTGTTGTGACTTGATGAGTCTTATGCTGATCCTTCCACCTGTCATGTATTTTTAGCTTGTTCCTTCCCTAGGATCCAGACAATGAGAGATTTAGGGTTGGAATGCAGGGACCCGAGGCGGGGGAAGCAGTGTTTGTCTGGCAGGGGAATACCACCGTCTATCCAAGCTTAATGTAACATGACAGTGCTGCTAAGAGTACATTTACACCTGTGGTAGAGAGTATAATGCTGGCACAGCAGTGAGAAGCACTCCGAATACAAGGACAGGGACTGGAAGCTGTGGGTTGTGCCAACATTAAAGGGGTTTTTCAAGTGTTTTTTTTACTGATGACCTATCCTCAGGATAGGACATCAGTATCTGATCGGTGGGGGTCCGACACCCAGGAGCACCGCCGATCAGCTGTTTGAGAAGCCACCATCGCTGTTGCCTTCTCTGTAATCACTAAGCACAGCAGCATATTAGCGTTTGCGGTACCGCGTTCACTTCAATGGGGCTGAGCTGTGTCTAGGCCATGTGGCTGATGAAAGTGACGTCACTGGCCTAGGGAAAGCTAAGAGAAGTCTGTGGCGCTACTGCGAGCGCCACTGCTTTCTCAAACAGCTGATCGGCGGGGATCCTGGGTGTCGGACCCCCATCAATCAGGTACTGCTGACCTATCCAAAGGATAGGTCATCAGTAGTAAACACTTGGAAAACCCCTTTAAAAAGGACCTTTCACCGATCCTGACATTGTGAACTAAGTATCATGACATATACAGCGGCGCCCAGGGATCTCACTGCACTTACTATTATCCCTGGGCACCGCTCCATTCTCCCGTTATGTCCTCCGGTATGTTCGGGGACTTGGTTATAGTAGGAGGAGTCTGCCCTTGTTCTGCGGGCGTCTCCTTCTCCTAGGCTGTAGTGCTGGCCAATCGCAGCGCAGAGCTCACAGCCTAGGAGAAGGAGACGCCCGCAGAACAAGGGCAGACTCCTCCTACTATAACCAAGTCCCCGAACATACCGGAGGACATAACGGGAGAACATAATAGTAAGTGCAGTGCGATCCCTGGGCGCCGCTGTATATGTCATGATACTTAGTTCACAATGTCAGGATCGGTGAAAGGTCCTCTTTAAATGTTACTTCAACATGTAAAACTGGTTGCTTTTGTAATTTAGGGCTCTTTCACACCTGCGTTCTTTTCTTCCGGCATAGAGTTCCGTCGTCGGGGCTCTATGCCGGAAGAATCCTGATCAGGATTATCCTAATGCATTCTGAATGGAGAGTAATCCGTTCAGGATGCATCAGGATGTCTTCAGTTCCGGTACGGAACGTTTGTTGGCCGGAGAAAATACCGCAGCATGCTGCGCTTTTTGCTCCGGCCAAAAATCCGGAACACTTGCCGCAAGGCCGGATCCGGAATTAATGCCCATTGGAAGGCATTGACCTGGATCCGGCCTTAAGCTAAACGTCGTTTCGGCGCATTGCCGGAGCCGACATTTAGCTTTTTCTGAGTGGTTACCATGGCTGCCGGGACGCTAAAGTCCTGACAGCCATGGTAAGTGTAGTGGGGAGCGGGGGAGCAGTGTACTTACCGTCCGTGCGGCTCCCCGGGCGCTCCAGAGTGACGTCAGGGCGCCCCAAGCGCATGGATCACGTGATCCATGTGATCACGTCATCCATGCGCATGGGGCGCTCTGACGTCATTCTGGAGCGCCCCGGGAGCCGCACGGACTGTAAGTATACCGCTCCCCCGCTCCCCACTACTACTATGGCAACCAGGACTTTAATAGCGTCCTGGGTGCCATAGTAACACTGAAAGCATTTGGAAGACGGTTCCGTCTTCAAATGCTTTCAGTACACTTGCGTTTTTCCGGATCCGGCAGGCACCTCCGGCAACAGAAGTGCATGCCGGATCCCAACAACGCAAGTGTGAAAGAGGCCTTACTTTCTGTTACACAAATGCTCCAATTGTGAGATATTCTCTTTACTTCATTATAATGGCTCCCCCTGGTGTTTAATCTGTATATTTATATGTATGTCCATCTGCTGTGCTGGATGAACATGGTCGCACATGCTCAGTTTCATCCTGCCTCCAGCTGTATTTACTGTTAGAAGCTGTGGCAGTTACATGGAAAGAGCTGCAGCTTGGACCTGCTCCCTAATCTGTGATGGGTAGAGAGGTGTAGCATAAAGGACGTGCCAACTGAGCTGTGATAGGGAGAGAGCTGTAGCAGAAAGGGCACACCCCTAAGCAGCCAGCCTGAAAAGAATCTAACAGAGCAATTGGATCAAATAATGGGGAGATCTCTAGATCCATTTGAGGTACAGGGCTGGTTCTAGCTTTGTTAGAAAAAGATCGTCATGTACTATATGATGTCTGATTTTAATTTTTTATGTCAGTTATGGCATAATACCTTTAAGTAGCAATTCCATAATGTTATTATAAGACAATTCATTTGCAGGTACAAATGAATTCGGGGCATTTTGAATTCCCCTTGGCTTTCCTACTACTCCTTAGACATTGAGGGGGTCATTTATTAAGACCAGTGTTTTAGACACCAGTCTTAATAACTCCTGCACTGGCGGTGGATCTGCCGAAGTAATGTAAATGCGCCAGCCTCTACATAACTTCGGCACGTCCACCACCAGTCTAAATCTACTCCATCTTCCTTGCTGGCGTAGATTTAGAACATTTTCTATGCCTAAAACAGGCATAGAAAATATTGAATGAGACGGGCCTGGCGGCCCATCCCATTCCCCGCCCAGTAAATGACCACCTGAGTCTCTATATGTGACATATACTCAAGGCAACTGCAGAGAATTTTAATGACCAGTACTGGGCTCTGCTTTTCCTCCCGTTTCCGCTGGAAATATATAAAGAAATTGACAATCTAGTATTACTATTCTCCGTGTCAATGGTACTTGTCTCCTGTCCAATGAGCGTTGATAGTATAGACACATTATTGACAGGGGCATGCCTAGTTGTCAATTTATTCATATACAGTATTTCCAGGAGGAATAACATCGGAATGACACAATGTAGGAGTTCTGAGAAAAAGATGCTCCAGAATTATAAATTCATGGGAAATACAAATAATTAGCAAAACGCATCAGGAAGCTGACACGTTCTCTGTTCATAGAAACATAGAAACATAGAATGTGTCGGCAGATAAGAACCATTTGGCCCATCTAGTCTGCCCAATATACTGAATACTATGAATAGCCCCTGGCCCTATCTTATATGAAGGATGGCCTTATGCCTATCCCATGCATGCTTAAACCCCTTCACTGTATTTGCAGCTACCACTTCTGCAGGAAGGCTATTCCATGCATCCACTACTCTCTCAGTAAAGTAATACTTCCTGATATTACTTTTAAACCTTTGCCCCTCTAATTTAAAACTGTGTCCTCTTGTGGTAGTTTTTCTTCTTTTAAATATGCTCTCCTCCTTTACCGAGTTGATTCCCTTTATGTATTTAGCAGTTTCTATCATATCCCCTCTGTCTCTTCTTTCTTCCAAGCTATACATGTTAAGGTCCTTTAATCTTTCCTGGTAAGTTTTATCCTGCAATCCATGTACTAGTTTAGTAGCTCTTCTCTGAACTCTCTCTAGAGTATCTATATCCTTCTGGAGATATGGCCTCCAATACTGCGCACAATACTCCAAGTGAGGTCTCACCAGTGTTCTGTACAGCGGCATAAGCACTTCACTCTTTTTACTGCTTATACCTCTCCCTATACATCCAAGCATTCTGCTGGCATTTCGTGCTGCTCTATTACATTGTCTTCCCACCTTTAACCTCCTCAGGACCGCCGTACGCAGGATTGCGTCTTTGCGGCAGCCCTGCTCTTCTGGGTGGACGCGCCGGCGCGTCCTCTCGCGAGACGCGAGATTTCCTGTGAACGCGCGCACACAGGCGCGCGCGCTCACAGGAACGGAAGGTAAGAGAGTTGATCTCCAGCCTGCCAGCGAACGATCGCCGCTGTGTTTTTTTTAACCCCTAACAGGTATATTAGACGCTGTTTTGATAACAGCGTCTAATATACCTGCTACCTGGTCCTCTGGTGGTCCCCTTTTTCTGGATCGACCGCCAGAGGACACAGGTAGCTCAGTAAAGTAGCACCAAGCACCACTACACTACACTACACCCCCCCCCCCGTCACTTATTAACCCCTTATTAGCCCCTGATCACCCCATATAGACTCCCTGATCACCCCCCTGTCATTGATTACCCCCCTGTCATTGATTACCCCCCTGTCAGTGATCAACCCCCTGTAAAGCTCCATTCAGACATCCGCATGATTTTTACGGATCCACTGATAGATGGATCGGATCCGCAAAACGCATCCGGACGTCTGAATGAAGCCTTACACGGGCGTGATCAATGACTGTGGTGATCACCCCATATAGACTCCCTGATCACCCCCCTGTCATTGATTACCCCCCTGTAAAGCTCCATTCAGACGTCCGCATGATTTTTACGGATCCACTGATAGATGGATCGGATCCGCAAAACGCATCCGGACGTCTGAATGAAGCCTTACACGGGCATGATCAATGACTGTGGTTATCACCCCATATAGACTCCCTGATCACCCCCCTGTCATTGATTACCCCCCTGTAAAGCTCCATTCAGACGTCCGCATGATTTTTACGGATCCACTGATAGATGGATCGGATCCGCAAAACGCATCCGGACGTCTGAATGAAGCCTTACAGGGGCGTGATCAATGACTGTGGTGATCACCCCATATAGACTCCCTGATTACCCCCCTGTCATTGATTACCCCCCTGTCATTGATTACCCCCCTGTAAAGCTCCATTCAGATGTCCGCATGATTTTTACGGATGCACTGATAGATGGATCGGATCCGCAAAACGCATCCGGACGTCTGAATGAAGCCTTACAGGGGCATGATCAATGACTGTGGTTATCACCCCATATAGACTCCCTGATCACCCCCCTGTCATTGATTACCCCCCTGTAAAGCTCCATTCAGATGTCCGCATGATTTTTACGGATCCACTGATAGATGGATCGGATCCGCAAAACGCATCCGGACGTCTGAATAAAGCCTTACAGGGGTATGATCAATGACTGTGGTTATCACCCCATATAGACTCCCTGATCACCCCCCTGTTATTGATTACCCCCCTGTAAAGCTCCATTCAGATGTCCGCATGATTTTTACGGATGCACTGATAGATGGATCGGATCCGCAAAACGCATCCGGACGTCTGAATGAAGCCTTACAGGGGCATGATCAATGACTGTGGTTATCACCCCATATAGACTCTCTGATCACCCCCCTGTCATTGATCACCCCCCTGTCATTGATCACCCCCCTGTCATTGATCACCCCCCTGTCATTGATCACCCCCCTGTCATTGATCACCCCCCCTGTCATTGATCACCCTCTGTAAGGCTCCATTCAGACATTTTTTGGGCCCAAGTTAGCGGAATTATTATTTTTTTTTCTTACAAAGTCTCATATTCCACTAACTTGTGTCAAAAAATAAAATCTCACATGAACTCACCATACCCCTCACGGAATCCAAATGCGTAAAATTTTTTAGACATTTATATTCCAGACTTCTTCTCACGCTTTAGGGCCCCTAGAATGCCAGGGCAGTATAACTACCCCACATGTGACCCCATTTCGGAAAGAAGACACCCCCAGGTATTCCGTAAGGGGCATATTGAGTCCATGAAAGATTGAAATTTTTGTCCCAAGTTAGCGGAACGGGAGACTTTGTGAGAAAAAAATAAAAAATATCAATTTCCGCTAACTTGTGCCAAAAAAAAAAAATTTCTATGAACTCGCCATGCCCCTCATTGAATACCTTGGGGTGTCTTCTTTCCAAAATGGGGTCACATGTGGGGTATTTATTCTGCCCTGGCATTCTAGGGGCCCCAAAGCGTGAGAAGAAGTCTGGTATCCAAATGTCTAAAAATGCCCTCCTAAAAGGAATTTGGGCACCTTTGCGCATCTAGGCTGCAAAAAAGTGTCACACATCTGGTATCGCCGTACTCAGGAGAAGTTGGGGAATGTGTTTTGGGGTGTCATTTTACATATACCCATGCTGGGTGAGATAAATATCTTGGTCAAATGCCAACTTTGTATAAAAAAATGGGAAAAGTTGTCTTTTGCCAAGATATTTCTCTCACCCAGCAAGGGTATATGTAAAATGACACCCCAAAACACATTCCCCAACTTCTCCTGAATACGGTGATACCACATGTGTGACACTTTTTTGCAGCCTAGGTGGGCAAAGGGGCCCATATTCCAAAGAGCACCTTTAGGATTTCACAGGTCATTTACCTACTTACCACACATTAGGGCCCCTGGAAAATGCCAGGGCAGTATAACTACCCCACAAGTGACCCCATTTTGGAAAGAAGACACCCCAAGGTATTCCGTGAGGGGCATGGCGAGTTCCTAGAATTTTTTATTTTTTGTCACAAGTTAGTGGAAAATGCTGATTTTATTTTTTGATTTTTTTTTCATACAAAGTCTCATATTCCACTAACTTGTGACAAAAAATAAAAACTTCCATGAACTCACTATGCCCATCAGCGAATACCTTGGGGTCTCTTCTTTCCAAAATGGGGTCACTTGTGGGGTAGTTATACTGCCCTGGCATTCTAGGGGCCCAAATGTGTGGTAAGGAGTTTGAAATCAAATTCTGTAAAAAATAACCTGTGAAATCCGAAAGGTGCTCTTTGGAATATGGGCCCCTTTGCCCACCTAGGCTGCAAAAAAGTGTCACACATCTGGTATCTCCGTACTCAGAAGAAGTTGGGGAATGTGTTTTGGGGTGTCATTTTACATATACCCATGCTGGGTGAGAGAAATATCTTGGCAAAAGACAACTTTTCCCATTTTTTTATACAAAGTTGGCATTTGACCAAGATATTTATCTCACCCAGCATGGGTATATGTAAAAAGACACCCCAAAACACATTCCTCAACTTCTCCTGAATACAGAGATACCAGATGTGTGACACTTTTTTGCAGCCTAGGTGGGCAAAGGGGCCCATATTCCAAAGAGCACCTTTCGGATTTCACAGGTCATTTTTTACAGAATTTGATTTCAAACTCTTTACCACAAATTTGGGCCCCTAGAATGCCAGGGCAGTATAACTACCCCACAAGTGACCCCATTTTGGAAAGAAGAGACCCCAAGGTATTCGCTGATGGGCATAGTGAGTTCATGGAAGTTTTTATTTTTTGTCACAAGTTAGTGGAATATGAGACTTTGTATGAAAAAAAAAAAAAAAAAAAAAATCATCATTTTCCACTAACTTGTGACAAAAAATAAAAAATTCTAGGAACTTGCCATGCCCCTCACGGAATACCTTGGGGTGTCTTCTTTCCAAAATGGGGTCACTTGTGGGGTAGTTATACTGCCCTGGCATTCTAGGGGCCCAAATGTGTGGTAAGGAGTTTGAAATCAAATTCTGTAAAAAATGACCTGTGAAATCCGAAAGGTGCTCTTTGGAATATGGGCCCCTTTGCCCACCTAGGCTGCAAAAAAGTGTCACACATCTGGTATCTCCATACTCAGGAGAAGTTGGGGAATGTGTTTTGGGGTGTCATTTTACATATACCCATGCTGGGTGAGAGAAATATCTTGGCAAAAGACAACTTTTCCCATTTTTTTATACAAAGTTGGCATTTGACCAAGATATTTATCTCACCCAGCATGGGTATATGTAAAAAGACACCCCAAAACACATTCCTCAACTTCTCCTGAATACAGAGATACCAGATGTGTGACACTTTTTTGCAGCCTAGGTGGGCAAAGGGGCCCATATTCCAAAGAGCACCTTTCGGATTTCACTCATCATTTTTTACAGAATTTGATTTCAAACTCCTTACCACACATTTGGGCCCCTAGAATGCCAGGGCAGTATAACTACCCCACAAGTGACCCCATTTTGGAAAGAAGAGACCCCAAGGTATTCGCTGATGGGCATAGTGAGTTCATAGAACTTTTTATTTTTTGTCACAAGTTAGTGGAATATAAGACTTTGTAAGAAAAAATAAATAAAAAAAAAAATCATCATTTTCCGCTAACTTGTGACAAAAAATAAAAAGTTCTATGAACTCACTATGCCCATTAGCGAATACCTTAGGGTGTGTACTTTCCGAAATGGGGTCATTTGTGGGGTGTTTGTACTGTCTGGGCATTGTAGAACCTCAGGAAACATGACAGGTGCTCAGAAAGTCAGAGCTGCTTCAAAAAGCGGAAATTCACATTTTTGTACCATAGTTTGTAAACGCTATAACTTTTACCCAAACCATTTTTTTTTTTTACCCAAACATTTTTTTTTTATCAAAGACATGTAGAACAATAAATTTAGAGCAAAATTTCTATATGGATCTCGTTTTTTTTGCAAAATTTTACAACTGAAAGTGAAAAATGTCATTTTTTTGCAAAAAAATCGTTCAATTTCGATTAATAACAAAAAAAGTAAAAATGTCAGCAGCAATGAAATACCACCAAATGAAAGCTCTATTAGTGAGAAGAAAAGGAGGTAAAATTCATTTGGGTGGTAAGTTGCATGACCGAGCAATAAACGGTGAAAGTAGTGTAGGTCAGAAGTGTAAAAAGTGGCCTGGTCTTTCAGGGTGTTTAAGCACTGGGGGCTGAGGTGGTTAAAGGGCTTCTGTCACCCCATTAAACCGTTTTTTTTTTTTCTTTACTAATAATCCCTACACTGCGATCTCATCATACATAAGCTAATTAATGATTTTTGTTCAGTAGAATTTGTTAAAAATCGATTTTTATAATATGTAAATTACCTGTCTACCAGCAAGTAGGGCGGCTACTTGCTGGTAGCAGCCGCATCCTCCGATGGTAATGACGCCCCCTCTGCTTGTTGATTGACAGGGCCAGCGGATGGGATCTTTCTCTGCTGGCCCTGCCTGTTTTGATTCAATATCTGGCGCCTGCGCCGCGGCCGTACCTCTCTTCAATCTGCGCAGTCGCACTGAGAGGCGGCCACTCACTCGGCCGCTCGCTCCTCAATGCGCCTGCGCCGGGTGTAGATGTGACGTCATCGGCGCAGGCGCATTGAGGATGGAGCCAGATATTGAATCAAAACAGGCAGGGCCAGCAGAGAAAGATCCCATCCGCTGGCCCTGTCAATCAACAAGCAGAGGGGGCGTCATTACCATCGGAGGATGCGGCTGCTACCAGCAAGTAGCCGCCCTACTTGCTGGTAGACAGGTAATTTACATATTATAAAAATCGATTTTTAACAAATTCTACTGAACGAAAATCATTAATTAGCTTATGTATGATGAGATCGCAGTGTAGGGATTATTAGTAAAGAAAAAAAAAAAACGGTTTAATGGGGTGACAGAAGCCCTTTAAGTCTTCTGAAATAATTACTCCTAAATCCCTTTCCTCAGATACTGAGGTCAGGACTGTGTCAAATATTCTATATTCTGCCCTTGGGTTTTTACGCCCCAGGTGCATTATCTTGCACTTATCCACATTAAATTTCAGTTGCCAGAGTTCTGACCATTCTTCTAGTTTTCCTAAATCCTTTTCCATTTGGCGTTTCCCTCCAGGAACATCAACCCTGTTACATATCTTTGTGTCATCAGCAAAAAGACAAACCTTACCAGCGAGGCCTTTTGCAATATCACTTATGAAGATATTAAACAAAATCGGTCCCAGTACAGATCCCTGTGGAACCCCACTGGTAACATGACCTTGTTTTGAATGTTCTCCATTGACTACAACCCTCTGTTGTCTGTCATTCAGCCACTGCCTAATCCACTCAACAATATGGGAGTCCATGCTCAATGACTGCAGTTTATTGATAAGTCTTCTATGTGGGACAGTGTCAAAAGCCTTACTAAAATCTAGATATGCGATGTCTACTGCACCTCCACCGTCTATTATTTTAGTCACCCAGTCAAAAAAATCTATAAGATTTGTTTGACATGATCTCCCTGAAGTAAACCCATGTTGTTTTTCATCTTGCAATCCATGGGATTTTAGATGTTCCACAATCCTATCCTTTAATAGGGTTTCCATTAATTTGCCTACTATTGATGTCAGACTCACTGGTCTATAGTTGCTCGATTCCTCCCTACTACCTTTCTTGTGAATGGGCACGACATTTGCCAATTTCCAATCTTCCGGGACGACTCCTGTTACTACCGATTGGTTAAATAAATCTGTTAACGGTTTTGCCAGCTCACCACTAAGCTCTTTTAATAATTTTGGGTGTATCTCATGAGGCCCCTGTGACTTATTTGTCTTCACCTTAGACAGCAAACTTAGAACATCTTCCTCTGTAAAGATACATGCATCAAACGATTTATTAGTCATCCTTTCTAGTGGAGGTCCTTCTCCTTTTTCTTTTGTAAAAACTGAACAGAAGTATTCATTAAGGCAGTCGGCTAGCCCTTTATTCTCTTCTACATACCTTCTGTCCTTTGTTTTTAATTTAGTTATTCCTTGTTTTAATTTCCTTTTTTCATTTATATATCTGAAGAATGTCTTATCCCCTTCATGTGCTATAGTATAGATGTTATATACTGCTCAGCTGCCTTTATTTATATGGTTGTATATGGTTATATGGTGTAATTCTCTATATAGTGGCATATTAAATACTGGGATGCGCAACCAGTTGAAACTTTTTGGGTTGTTTTTTTATTGCTGTTTGTTGAAGTTACTATTGCTGAAGATTGGTTCCTGAAATTGTCTAATTCTTATAATGGAAAAAAGGACATATTAAAGGGGTATTCCCATCTGGGGCATTTACGGTATATTGATAGGATACGCCTTAAATGTCTGATAGATATGGTTCCCTCCTCTGGAACCTGCTGCTATCTCGGGGCCCCGAAGTAAATAGAGAACAAGCTGCACGTGTGTAGACACCCTCCATAAACCGCTCTGGGAATTCGAAAATAGCCAAGTACTGGTTTGGCTATTGTCGGAAGTCCCATAGCGGTGAATGAAGAGCAAGTCATGTATGCTCAATGTGCTCTCTTTATGGCAGGGACCCGTAACTGAGATAGGATCAGGTCCTAGAGGTGGGACCCACATCTATAAGACATTTATGGCATATCCTTTTGATGTGCCAAAAATCTCCAAAATGTGACTACCCTTAAACCCATTCAGTACCCCCTTTATACATGTACGGTGGAAGTCCGGTTCTTTAAAAATGGCGCCTCTCTCGTGAGCGCAACGGGTGCTATAGCCGCTATGTTTCTGCTTTTTTTTTTTTTTTTACAGCAATCAATGCTAATGTCTACGACTGGCAATAACACCAATCACAGACGTTTAAAACTTCAGATGCTGTGGTAATTTGTGACCACGGCATCTGTGGAATCTTTCCCTGTGTTGCCCTCCCTGCGCTTCAACAGCTTCCCTGTGTGTAAATCAAGGAAGCTGTTGCTTCTGTATAAAAGCCATGGTCTTTCTGAATATGTTCAGGCAAGGCTCCATAAGAACATAGTGAATCTGTAATAAAACATTTCAATTGTAATCTACTGCAGTGTATTGAAGAAGATTGTTATTAGTGTATTGGATTGCTTAGGGTGACTTAAAAAAAAGTTTTAAAAAATAATAAAAAAATAATAAAATTCAAATCACCACACTTTCCCCATAAAAAATAAACAAATGAAAAAATAAAACATCATAGGCATCTCCAAGTTCCAAAATACCCACACTATTTAAATATAAATGTATTTATCTTTTACAGTGAATGACGAAATAAAAAAAAAAAATCTAAATGGCCGATTTGCTATTTTCTTTCCGTGGTTCCCCCCCCCAAAAAATATAATAAAAAGTGATCAAAAAGTCATACGCAATCCAATATCAATAAAAAAAACTACAGATTGCCCCACAAAAGATTAGCCCCCACACAACTCCGTAGATTGAAATAAAAAATTATGAAGGTCAGAATATGGTGATGAAAAAATAAAAATGTGTCTTACAAAGTTTTTTTTCCAGTATTAAAACACTAGAAAAACTATACAACTGTGGTATTACTGTAATCGTACCGACCCAGAGAAAGAAGGGACAGAACAGGTCCGTTTTACCGCGTAGGGAATGCCATTAAAACACCCATAAAACTGTGGCAGAATTGTGTTGTTTTTTTCCCAGTTCTACCCCATTTGGAATTTTTTCCAGCCTCTCACCACATTTTATGAAATATTAAATGGAGGTCATTAGAAAGTACAAATTGGAACAAAAAAAAAGCCATACGGCTATGTGAACAGAAAAATGAAAAAGTTATGGCTCCGGGAAGGCAGGGAGTAAAAAACAAAAATGCAAAAGAAATCGCAGGGTGCTGAAGGGGTTAAAGGGACACTGTCACCTGGATTTTACTTACTAAGCTAATAACATCACCACATCAGTCTCCACGATTTACATTAAAATATACTAGTATTACTGCCCTGTGTCTTATCTTGTCTATAAAATCGCTTTTATTAATATGCAAAGTACCTCAATAAGGAGCCAAGTGGACATCCCTCCGGCAGTTGGAGCCCATCTGCGCCCATTACTTCGGAGCCCAGCAACTCCCCACTGCTAATTTATTCACTCCTCTTCGCCGACGTATTGTTTATGCAGCGCCCGTAATCCAACGCATGCACCCTGGATACACATGTCAGCACCAGCGCAGTCCTGGTATCGGCCTCACAGAAGTCATTGGGCATGCACAAGCTTCGCCGCTCCTGCTCCTCCGTCCTCCGCCTGCCTGGCAAGTCGCGCTGCTCCGCTCTTCCTTTCCGGGTCGAGCGAAGCTGGCGCATGCGCAATGACTTCTGTGAGGCCGATGCCAGGACACCGCGCGGGCACTGACATGTGTATCTAGGACGCATGTGCGGTATTACGGGCGCTGCGCAAGCATTACGTCGGCGCTGAGCAGTGAAAAAATTAGCAGTGGGGCAGTGCTGGGCTCCGAAGTAATTGGCGCGGCTGGGCTCCAACTGCCGGAGGGATGATCCCTTGGGCTCCTTATTGAGGTACTTTGCATATTAATAAAAGCGATTTTATAGACAAAATAAAAGACACAGGGCAGTAATACTAGTATATTTAAAAGTAAATCATGTTGGTGATGTTATTAGCTCAGTAAGTGAAATCCAGGTGACAGTGTCCCTTTAAGGCCTCATGCACACGATCGTTGTTGTGTTCCGTTCCGCGAAATGGGGTTCCGTTGTTCCGTGATCCATTTCCGTTTTTGTTTCCGTGTGTTTTCCTTTATTTTTGGAGGACCACCAGACATAAAGGAAAGTAAAAAAAAGTCTAAGTCAAGTTTGCCATTCAAATGATAGGAAAAAAACGGACGCGGACGACAATCTTGTGTGCCTCCGCGTTTTTTAGCGGTCCCATTGACTTGAATGGGTCCGCGAACCGTTTTCCGCAAAAATAATAGGACAGGTTATATTTTTTTGATGGACTGGAACCACGGATCACGGACACGGATGGCAAACGGTGCATTAGCCGAGTTTTCAACGGACCCATTAAAAGTCAATGGGTCCGCAGAAAATCACGAAAAACGGCACAACGGACACGGAATAAAACAACAGTCGTGTGCATGAGGCCTAAGGAAGATTTTCTTTTTCTAGTTTTGGCTGCCTCCATGTCAGGAATGGAGTTAGAAAGTCTTTTTGAAACTGCACAATATAGCAATTAATTTAGCTGTCCAAAGTTCTGGCATGGGGCACATTTTTAGGGAATTTAGAATGGATAGCTGCTGGTGACCCATAGAGGATTGTCAATCCTTTTGCCCAGATATTCCGCCACAATGGGGCGCACACTTCTCCAGGTCTCTTCTTCTGTTCATACTCTCTGCTTCATTACTGTTACATGTAGATGAGGGCCCTCTGCTGTTGATATATGGGCACCCTCACCCTTCTCGGAGCTGAGAATTCACCTTCTCTTCCATTTGTAATTATTTCTGGAGACTTATCTTCGAATAATTCTCTGTAATAAGGTTTCTAGGGAGGAATTCATTCAATGAAAGATAAGTTGAAGTCTAATTATTCCCTTGTCTGAATTCTCCCCTGGAAAGATTTTCTTTTGTAAATATTACTTTCTGTTTCCGATGCTTTGTCGTATTTTTTTTTTTGTGAATGGTATCTTCTGTTCAACCGTGAAACATGTCTTCATCTTCTCTGACCTACAAGATAATTACCAAGCAAGAAGTAATTCCGAAGTGGTGTATTGTATCAGGTGCCTTACAACAAAAAATGCGCAAGTAAGGCTCTATTCACACTGCCTTGACAAAGTCCATTTGCAGGGGTGTAATTAGAAAAGGTTGGGCCCCATTGCAAATTTTTTTTGGCCCATCTCCCAAGCCCCCCAACCCATAGCTAGTCAAGACCGCCCACATTCACCATACGCCCCCCCCACCCGCTCAATTATGTGAAAAATATGAACGTAAAATGCCTTCTAGCGCTGGACAGGAGGAGGAGTCAAGAATTCACTTTACATTATGCTGACCAGGCCCTTTATGCCCCCTTAGTGCCTCACATGGTAATTATTTCCGTTTAGTGCCACCTTCACACAGTAGTGATACCCCCTTAGTGTCCCTTTACAGTAGAATGTCCCCTTAGTGCGCCCTCACAGTAGTGATGCCCTCTTAGTGTCCCTTCACAGTACTGATGCACCTTTAGTGCCCCTTCACAGTAGTGATGCCCTCTTAGTGCCCCTTCACAGTACTGATGCACCTTTAGTGCCCCCTCACAGTAGTGATGCCCTCTTAATGCTCCCACACAGTAGAATGCACATTTATTACCCCCACGCAGTAGTTATGCCCCCTTAGTAACCCCATACAGTAGTGATACCCCCTTAGTTACTCCATTACAGTAATTTTAGCCCTTTAGTGCCCCCTTACAGTAGTGAACCCCTGTAGTGTTAATACATGACTACAAAGTAATCAGTTCCATGTTCTCCACAGCAGCAGGCATGATGCAGTGACGTCATGGCACCTGCTGAGCTGAGTAGGAGAGCACAGGCTGGAGAATGATCCCCGGCCTCAGCCCAGCAGGTGTGATGACGTCACTGCATCGTGCTCGTGGCTGGTGAGAGCACGCCCGACCTGTAATGGATGACAGACATAGCAGCTTGACTTGGATAAATTTCAGGACCAAAAGTGGCTGCTGCATCTGTCATTTATTACAGCCGAGGCCTCGACTGCCAGTACTTACACAGTAATCATTACTGTGTGTGTATATTGGCAGATGAGGCCTAGGCCTGTGGGCCCCGTTGCAGTCGCTACGTCTGTTACGGTGGTAATCCTGCCCCTGTCCATTTAGTGTATGTGCTGGAACCTTCTGGCAGACCTGTCCTTTTCCCTTCCTTCGAGCCGGTATGTGTTGGTGTACCTTTTTTCAACTGTACGGAATAGCAGAGTCTGCTGCGTTATTTTATGCAAAGACAACCAGTAAAAAACATATCCTATTAATTAATATAGGGGCCTATGGGTGACATGTGCCTCTGTATGTCTACGTATTGGTACCAGAGGAACATGTCAGGCAGGGCAGACTGGCCATAGATCCTGCAGGGAAGCTTAATGGTGCTACCTGAGCCCTCCTTGCGGCTGACAACCAGGTATGTAATCTGACGCTCCCAGAGTTAATTAATGATGAAAGCGTGAAGTACTCGGCTGGTGGCCACAGTTGCTCTCCTGATTCCTGAATTCAACTGGATTGCTGTCCTGAGGATGGCAATACAGTTTAATACTGCGGTAGGCCACTGGATCCCTCATAGCCCACAGGTCATTACAATGGCACCGGTAGTTGAAAAGTAGTGACATGATTGTGACCACCTGTGTCAAGTCTCAGGTGGCACGATGACATCATTACTACTGTATAAGCCTGAAGCCTATGAGGCAGCAGAATGGCACAGGTAGTTGCGAAGTGATGACCTCATCACAACCACCTGTGTCAAGTCTCAGGCAGCACAATGAGATAATTACTACTGCATAAGGCCTCTTTCACACTACCGTTTTTTTTTTCCGTTTTGCGGGCCGGTTTTTGCGTACCGTATACGGTCCGTATACGGAACCATTCATTTCAATGGTTCCGCAAAAAAAACGGAATGTACTCCGTATGCATTCCGTTTCCGTATTTCAGTTTTTCCGTTCCGTTGAAAGATAGAACATGTCCTATATTTGGACGCAAATCACGTTCCGTGGCTCCATTAAAGTCAATGGGTCTGCAAAAAAAAACGTAATGCATACGGAAATGCATCCGTATGTCTTCCGTATCCGTTCCGTTTTTTGCGGAACCATCTATCGAAAATGTTATGCCCAGCCCAATTTTCTCTATGTAATTACTGTATACTGTATATGCCATACGGAAAAACGGAACGGAAAAACGGAACCGAAAAGGAAACACAACGGAAACAAAAAAACGGAAAAACGGATCCGTGAAAAACGGAACGCAAAACACTGAAATCGACATACTGTAGTGTGAAAGAGGCCTAAGCCTGAAGCCTATGAGGCAGCAGAATGGCACAGGTAGTTGCAAAGTGTTGACCTCATAGCGACCACCTCCGTCAGGACTCAGACGGCACAATGACATCATTGCTACTGCATAGGCCTGAAGCCTATGAGGCAGCAGAATGGAACTGGTAGTTACGAAGTGATGACATCATCGCGACCACCTGCCTCAGGTCTGTGGAGGCACAATGACATCATGCTACTGCCTGTTCTGGGACATAAAACTCTCAATTCACAGTCCGGAAGAAGCTTGTGGCCTGCACCCCAGACAGCAATGTGGAACTGGACTCAGATGAGTATTAGATTTTTTTTTTACTTGGACACTTGGGGAGCGTACAGGGCACTATAGAGGGTATTAGTGGGGCCACTAGAGTAATGGAGCACTATAGGGTTATTGCTGGGGGATTATTAATACTGTCATACTATAGGGAACATTACTGGGGACACTATGGGTGTATTTTTAATACTGGGGAGGGGACACTATAGGGACATTATTCCAAAGGTTGCTATATCCCAGGAGTTTCCATTAGCAACACAGCACAGATGACACAAAAACATGTGCCAAGTCAGAAGGCAGAAGTTGTAGTCAGGCAGCAGTATATAGGGAGAGGTCAGTATATAGGCAGCAGGCAAATGGACGTGGTGAGATATACAAAAAATCGTATCGGGAACGTAAAGGAAACCAAAGAACACCTTAGCAGAACAGGACCTTGCTGCTTAGGCCCAGAGATGACAGGCTACTTTAAGAGGTTTGCAGGAGAGACAGAGGATGGAGGAAAAGAGTGGTGGCTTGGGAAGACATGCAGTGCCAGGAGGGAATTAAGAGGGCACCCTAAGCATAAACATTTTCCTGAATTGTGCCTTTTAATCCCCAAATGGCAACAATTCCAGAAAGTAACCAAGAGGGAGTACTAGCTAATATACATTCAGTAGGTTAGCAAGACAAAGGATACACATGTAGTGGAGTATGGTTTCAGGATGCAACTACAACTACATGCTGACTACTTGTGGCAGCCACTAGAGGGCGTAGAGGAGCTTACTGCATATCCTCTCATTGAGTTCAGTGTATACACAGTATGCAATCAGCTCCCTCTAGTGGTGGCTGCAGGTTTCTTAAACCTACAGTTGAAACCAAAAGTTTACATACACTATAAAAAAGACACATAAGCATCTTTTTTAAAATATTTGACATGAAATCAGAATGAACCTTTCCTGTTTTTGGTCAATTAGGATTACCATAATTATTATTATTTGCCAAATGCCAGAATAATGAGAAAAATAATGTTTTAAGGCTTTTGATTACTTTCTGCAATGTCAAAAGTGTACATACACTAAGATTACTAAGCCTTTAAACAATTCTGGACTGCCCATATGATGATGTCATGTGTTTGGAAGCTTCTGTTAGGTTTGTTGGCAACATCTGAGTTAATTAGAGACACACCTGTGGATGTATTTAAATGCACACCTGAAACACACTGCTTCTTTGTGTAGCATCATGGGAAAGTCTAAAGAAATCAGCCAAGATATCAGGAAGAGAATTGTGGACTTGCACAAGTCTGGCTCAACCTTGGGTGCAATTTCAAGATACCTGAAGGTGCCTCATTCATCTGTACAAACAATTATACGTAAGTACAAACAAGATGGGAATGTCCAGCCATCATATCGCTCAGGAAGGAGACGGGTTCTGTGTCCCAGAGATGAACGTGCTTTGGTCCAACATGTGCATCAACCCAAGAACAAAAGCAAAAGACCTTGTGAAGATGATGGCGGAAGCTGGTAAGATTGTATCAATATCCACAGTGAAACTAGTACTGATCAACATGGTGTCATGGTCTTACCTGCTTGCTGCTCTCCTTCGTTTGACATGTGCTGGCGGCCATCTTGGGTCCTGGGTTTCTTGTAGCCTTCCACCCTGCGGCTCCTCCTTCCCCTGGGAGGAGCTGGATGCCTAGCTCATAGATATAGGAGGTCTGTGGCTTCAGTTCCTTGCTTGGTCCTCTTGTGTTCACATGCTTCTAAGACTGCTGCTGCTTCTGGTTCCTGATCCTGGCTTCGTCTGACTACCCTGCTGGTTCCTGATCCTGGCTTCGTCTGACTACCCTGCTGGTTCCTGATCCTGGCTTCGTCTGACTACCCTTCTGGTTCCTGACCTCTGGCTTCGCAAAGACTCTGCTCGGTTTCACCATCCGTTTGAACTTTTGCTTTACAGCTTTATTTTCAATAAAGCCTTCTTATTTTCACTCATCTCTTGTTGTACGTCTGGTTCATGGTTCCGTGACATTAGGACCAAGCCATGAATTCTGACGGTACAGGGCCATCCTCGCTACCCACGCTGGTTGCCAGACTTGATCAGCAGGATCACCTGTTGGGTCGGTTCGCTGTGGCGTTGCAAACCCTGCTTGAACGCACGGCTCATTTCGCTCCCGTTGCCGATGGGTCGGTTGTCGCTCCTGGGCTCGCTCCTACTGCCGCTCCGGTTGTTGCGCCAGAGTCTACCCCGACACCTGTTGTTGCGCCTGCGGTGTTTCGGGGTATGACCGGTTCTGCCCCTCTTCCACAGCGCTTTGGGGGAGAGCCAACTCAGTGCCGAGGTTTCCTTAACCAGGTGGGCATTTATTTCGAGTTGCTGCCACATGCCTTTCCTACTGAGAGATCAAAGGTGGGCTTCTTGATCTCGCTGCTCTCGGACAAGGCCTTGGCCTGGGCCAGCCCTTTATGGGAGAACAACAATCCGGTGGTTGCCGAGTTTTCCGGTTTTGTTGCTTCTCTTCGGAAGGTATTCGATGTGCCGGCTCGTGCTGCCTCTGCTGCGAAGCTCCTTATGTCCATCAGACAGGGTTCACGATCCGTAGCTGAATACGCCATTGAGTTTCGTACCCTGGCAGCAGAGGTGGGCTGGAATAATGAGGCTCTGGTCGCTGCTTTCTCTCATGGTCTCTCGGATGCCTTGAAGGATGAGGTTGCAGCTAAGGACCTACCAGTTGAGCTCGAGTCTCTTATTTCTTTCCTGATTTTGATTGACACCAGACTCAGGGAGAGACCTTCCTTTAAGGAGAACCTGCGGAGGTCTTCTAACAGATTGGTGCCTACGTTTGCTGTCCCACCCGTGCCTCCCTCTCCTCCCACGCCTCCTGGGGATGACTTGTCTGGGGGTGAACCCATGCAGCTGGGGTTTGCTCGCCTGTCCGAGGGGGAGAGGGCACTCCGGAGACGCGAGGGCCGATGCATGTACTGTGGTCTCGGTGGGCATTTTCGGTTGGCATGTCCGAACCGTCCGGGAAACGCTCGTACCCTGAGATCCTGTCGGGGGCAGATCTTGGGTGGAGTCTCCTCGTCCCCGGTTTCCCGTGTTGACAAACCACTGATCACTGTTGTCCTCTCCTGGGTCGGGGGCTCGGTTACGACCCAGGCGTTGGTGGACTCTGGTGCTGGTGGTTTGTTCATTGATAGTGTGTTCGCTGCCGCCAATTCCATTCCTCTGCAGGCTCGAGGTTCCCCACTGGCTCTTGAGGCGATAGACGGCAGACCCCTTCTGCCGCCACACGTGACTCATGAGACCCTTCCAGTGGGGATAGCCATTGGTGCCGTTCACAGAGAGTCGGTCTGCCTCCAGGTTATTTCGTCTCCACACTACTCGGTGGTCTTGGGGTACCCCTGGCTCCAGAAGCATAATCCGACTTTCGATTGGAGATCGGTCGAGATCCTCTCGTGGTCACCGCAGTGTGGGACTAGTTGCATCCATGGGTCTGTCAAGTTGCTGTGTACTTCCTCGGACTCTCTGTTGCCTCCTGAATACGAGGAGTACCGGGATGTATTCGATAAGGTGCGCGCGGTTGCCCTACCTTCGCACCGCCCATACGATTGTGCCATAGAGTTACAATCTGGTGCCGTTCCTCCTCGTGGCAAAGTCTATCCACTGTCGGTAGCGGAGAATGAGGCCATGGAGGAGTACGTGAAGGAGGCGCTTTCACGCGGACACATTCGCAAATCTTCGTCCCCGGCAGGGGCTGGATTTTTCTTTGTGAAAAAGAAGGGCGGTGAGTTGAGGCCTTGCATCGATTACAGGGGTCTCAATCGCATCACGATCAAGAACGCTTACCCGATACCCTTGATTTCCGAGCTGTTCGATCGCCTTAAAGGGGCCACGGTCTTTACCAAACTCGACCTGAGGGCGGCATATAACCTGGTAAGGATCAAGGCGGGCGATGAGTGGAAGACCGCGTTTAACACCAGGACCGGTCATTACGAATCCTTGGTTATGCCCTTTGGGTTGTGCAATGCGCCCGCAGTCTTTCAGGAATTCATCAACGATGTTTTCCGTGACCTGTTGCAGCAGTGTGTGGTAGTCTATTTGGATGACATCTTGGTATATTCTGAATCCATGGAGGCCCACATTCTGGATGTCAGACGAGTGTTGCAACGGTTACGAGAGAACAAGCTGTTCGGTAAGCTTGAGAAATGCGAATTTCACCGATCCCAGGTAACCTTCTTAGGTTACATCATTTCCGCTGAGGGGTTCTCCATGGATCCTGAGAAGGTTTCGGCTGTCTTACAGTGGCCCCAGCCCAGTGGTCTTCGTTCCCTGCAGCGCTTTTTGGGCTTCGCCAATTATTATCGGAAGTTCATCAGGGACTTTTCCATGCTGGCCAAGCCTCTCACGGATCTGACCAGGAAGGGCAGTAATTCCCAGGTCTGGCCGCTCGAGGCCATCCGAGCTTTTGAGGCCCTAAAGTCCGCCTTTGTGTCGGCTCCGATTCTGTCGCATCCCAACCCTGGGTTGCCCTTTGTCCTCGAGGTGGACGCGTCTGAGACGGGAGTAGGCGCCCTTCTGTCTCAGCGTAGAACACCAGAGGGTCCTCTGCTTCCTTGTGGGTTTTACTCCCGGAAACTGTCTTCCGCGGAGTGCAACTATCAGATTGGTGACAGGGAGTTATTGGCCATCGTGCAGGCCCTTAAAGAATGGAGGCACTTGCTCGAGGGTTCGGTGGTTCCGGTTCTCATCCTGACGGACCACAAGAATCTGACCTACCTTTCTGAGGCCAAGAGATTGACACCACGTCAGGCCAGATGGGCTCTGTTCTTGTCACGTTTTAATTACGTGGTCTCCTACCTACCCGGTTCCAAGAACATCAGGGCGGATGCCTTATCACGGCAGTACTCCGAGCTGTCCAGGGAGGAGTCGATTCCGACTTCGGTCATACCTCCGAATCAGATCCTGGCCGCCATTCGCACCAGCCTGACCTCTCCCCTGGGTGAGCAGATTTTGGCGGCTCAATCTGGTGCTCCCTCTGGGAGACCCAACGGCAGATGTTTTGTGCCTGAGGAGTTGCGCACTCGGTTGTTGCGAACCTACCATAACTCCAAGACCGCGGGGCATCCTGGAAAGAATCAGCTGTCCTGGGCTGTTTCACGTCTGTTCTGGTGGCCTTCCCTACGTTCCGACATCGCCGCATATGTAGCGGCGTGCTCCGTTTGTGCCCAGAGTAAGTCCCCTCGGCACCTTCCGTTGGGCCTTCTGCAACCCATAGCCACCGGGGAGCGCCCATGGTCACACCTGGGGATGGATTTCATTGTGGACCTCCCTGCATCCCGAGGCCATACGGTCATTCTCATGATTGTGGATCGGTTTTCCAAAATGTGCCACTGTGTTCCTCTCAAGAAGTTACCCTCTGCACAAGAGTTGGCCACGATTTTTGCCAGGGAGGTCTTCCGGTTGCACGGTTTGCCTAAGGAGATTGTGTCGGATCGGGGGAGTCAGTTTGTGTCCAGGTTCTGGCGCGCCTTTTGCTCCCAGTTGGGGATTCATCTCTCCTTCTCCTCGGCCTACCACCCTCAGTCCAATGGGGCCGCAGAACGATCCAATCAGGCCTTGGAGCAATTCCTTCGTTGCTATGTCTCCGATCACCAAGACAATTGGGTTGACCTCCTGCCTTGGGCTGAGTTTGCCAGGAACACGGCGGTGAACTCTTCCTCTGGGACGTCTCCCTTCATGGCCAATTATGGGTTCCAACCTGCCGTGTTACCGGAGGTATTCTCTCGCCAGGATATTCCGGCTGTGGAGGATCACCTTTCCGTCCTACGTGCTTCTTGGGTACAGATCCAGAAGTCCCTTGAGGTCTCTGCGCAGCGCCAGAGATTCCAGGCTGATCGCAGACGAGCGCCTGCTCCTTCCTACCAGGTCGGAGACCGTGTATGGTTGTCCACCCGCAACCTCAACCTTCGAGTGCCCACTCCCAAGCTGGCGCCTCGCTTTGTTGGTCCCTTCCGAGTGCTTCGCAGGGTAAACCCGGTAGCCTATGCCCTTGCGCTTCCTCCTGGCATGCGGATCTCCAACGTGTTTCATGTCTCCCTGTTGAAGCCACTGGTGTGTAATCGTTTCACTTCCTCGGTTCCTCGGCCTCGTCCGGTCCAAGTGGGCAATCGTGAGGAATATGAGGTGAGCAATATCCTGGACTCACGCCTGGTCCGCGGTCGGTTGCAGTTTTTGGTCCATTGGCGTGGTTATGGTCCAGAGGAGCGTTCCTGGGTTCCCTCCGCAGATGTCCATGCTCCTGCCTTGCTCCGAGCCTTCCACGCACGCTTCCCTCAGAAACCGTTTTGTGCTCCGCGGAGGAGGGGCCCTTGAGGGGGAGGTACTGTCATGGTCTTACCTGCTTGCTGCTCTCCTTCGTTTGACATGTGCTGGCGGCCATCTTGGGTCCTGGGTTTCTTGTAGCCTTCCACCCTGCGGCTCCTCCTTCCCCTGGGAGGAGCTGGATGCCTAGCTCATAGATATAGGAGGTCTGTGGCTTCAGTTCCTTGCTTGGTCCTCTTGTGTTCACATGCTTCTAAGACTGCTGCTGCTTCTGGTTCCTGATCCTGGCTTCGTCTGACTACCCTGCTGGTTCCTGATCCTGGCTTCGTCTGACTACCCTGCTGGTTCCTGATCCTGGCTTCGTCTGACTACCCTTCTGGTTCCTGACCTCTGGCTTCGCAAAGACTCTGCTCGGTTTCACCATCCGTTTGAACTTTTGCTTTACAGCTTTATTTTCAATAAAGCCTTCTTATTTTCACTCATCTCTTGTTGTACGTCTGGTTCATGGTTCCGTGACACATGGGCTGAAAGGCCACTCTGCCAGGAAGAAGCCATTACTCCAAAAGAAACATAAAAAAGCCAGAGTAATGTTTGAAAATGCACACAGGAACAAAGACCTACATTTTTGGAGACATGTCCTGTGGTCTGACGAAACAAAAATTGAACTTTTTGGCCATAATGACCATCGTTACGTTTGGAGGAAAAAGGGAGAAGCTTGGAAGCCTAAGAACACCATCCCAACTGTGAAACCCGGGTGGCAGCATCATGTTGTGGGGTTGTTTGGCTGCAGGAGAAGCAACATCTCAAGACAGGAAGTTAAAGCTTGGATGGAAATGGGTCTTCCAAATGGACAATGACCTGAAGCATACTGCCAAACTGGTTACAAAGTGGCTTAAGGATAACAAAGTCAATGTTTTGGAGCGGCCATCACAAAGCCCTGATCTCAATCCCATTGAAAATTTTGAGGCAAATCTGAAAAGGCAGGTGCGAGCAAGGCGACCAACAAACATGGCTCAGTTACACCAGTTTTGTCAGGAGGAATGGGCCCAAATTCCGGCCAACTATTGTGAGAAGCTGGTGGAAGGATATCCAAAACGTTTGACCCAAGTCATACAGTTTAAAGGCAATGGTACCAAAATATTAATGAAATATAAACTTTTGACTTTGCAGAAAGTAATAAAACTGCCTTAAAACATTCTCTCTCTCATTATTCTGGCATTTGGCAAATAATAATAATTAGGGTAATGCTAATTGACCAAAAACAGGAAAGGTTTATTTTATTATTTATTATCTTATTTCATGTCAGATATTGAGAAAAACTTGCTTGTGTCTTTTTTTATAGTGTATGTAAACTTCTGGTTTCAACTGTATGTACAGTAGATAGAGATCCAACCATATATTAATCAGCAAAATAAAAGAAATAAAAGAAGATTTTGCGACTAGACATTGCATAACATCGCACATGGTTATGTTATGACTGATGCATGAAGCGGCTCTTACTGTACCTCCATCTACCTCTATTTGATATAGACACAAATATATATTTTTTCCCTCAAAGATGGCATTGAATTACAGAGGTATAACCCTCCAGAAGTATTGCTTTCAGGCGAGAGGGATGCACCATAGGGCGGCACACAGATTGCCTGCGGCTCTATAGTGCAGAACCGTGAGCCACCGTACAAGGTGCATGTACACAGATGCAGATTATAATTGACCTAATGCAACCAATCAATATTTTTTTGTGAATTACTGTACTTTCCGATCGTTGTAGCTCTGCACACATTTCCCCTTACTGCAATGTTTGCAGAATATCCCAGCATCACTCTAAGGGCTCATTCACACGACCGTAGGTGTCCCGTTGCCATATTGCGGACCGCATATGCGGATCTGCAATACACGGGCACCCTTCTGTGTGCATTCCGCATCACGGATGCGGACCCATTGACTTGAATGGGTCCGCAAATCCGGAGATGTGGAACGAAACCCCACGGAAGCACTACGGAGTGCTTCTGTGGTGTTCCGTTTCGTGCTTCTGCACCGCAAAAAGATAGAGCAAGTTCTATCTTTTTGCGGAACGGACGGATCGTGGGCCCTAATTCAAATGAATGGGTCTGCGATGCGCTTGCGGCTGCCCCATGGTCGGTGCCCGCGCATTGCAGACCGCAATTTGTGGTCCACGGCACGGGCAGCACACGGTCGTGTGAAGAAGCCCTAATGGTCCTGTATGCAGAGAAGTTCTGCAATCAGATTGCTATTTCTCAGCTGGTAAGAAGTCCATCTGTTAGTATTTTTCACGTGGAACAAAGTGAGCTATCAGTGAATTTCTACCTACCCCTCCCCCGCCATCATTTGTTGCCTCTACTCTGTGCCAGAATAATTAGTATGATGGCTTTTTCTTAAAAAAAAAAAAAAGTCTACAGGAATCCAACATTGAAAATCAACTTTAAATTATTTTAATACTGTGGGAAAAAAACCATCATTGACTAAATAGGGATTCACTCTCAGATTAGCTCTAGTGAATGGTGCTAAATCCGCAGGTGGATCCTAAATATGGGATATGATCTCCTAGGGCAGTGATGGCGAACCTCCGGCACTCCAGCTGTGGTGAAACTACGACTCCCAGCATGCTCCATTCATTTCTAAGGAGTTCTGAGAACAGCCCAGCAAGTGTACATCTTGGGAGTTGTAGTTTTACCACAGCTGGAGTTCCGGAGGTTAGTCATCACTGCCTTAGGGTCAGCCTCAGATTTCTGCCACGGATCCTGCAGCAAATACACGTTGGATTTTCCACTGTGTGAACATAACCTAAAGCCTCATTCACACGTCAGTGTTTGGTCAGTGATTTCCATCAGTGATTTTGAGCCAAGAACAGGTGCAGATGTTTCCCATATAACTTTATGCTCCAATCCTGCTTTTGGCTCACAATCACTGATGGAAATCACTGACCAAACACTGACGTGTGAATGAGGCTTAAGAATCCACCGTGGACAATGTGTCCTGTATACTAATGAAAAATAATCAGTGCGATATTCCAAATTTCGGTGGAATGTTACTAAGGGCCCATTCACACGACCGTATATTTCTGTCCGCATCCCCTTTTCAATTTTGCGCATCAGATGCAGACCCATTCATTTCAAAGAAGCCGCAGAAGATGCGGACAGCACACGTGGCCCTGCAAAAAAGATAGAACATCTAGAACTATTCTTGCTCATATTTGCGAACAATAATAGGCACTTCTACAATGAAGGAGGATGTTCTGTCCGCAAAAAAGGATGCAGTCGTGTGAATGAGCCCAAATAATTTTGAGTTTTTTTTAATGACGTCATGTCTTGATTGCAAGTACCCCTTTCCAGATTCAAGTCTGGTCTGTCTAAGGCCATGTCCGTTCAGTTTTTTTTGGGTCCGCAAAAAAGTTAGTCCGTGTGCATCCCGTTTACGTATGTCCTATCCACAAAAAAATAGAACATGTCCTATTATTGTCCGCATTACGGACAAGGATAGTACTGTTCTATTAGGGGCCAGCTTTTCCGTTCCGCAAAATACAGAATGCACACGGACGTCATCCGTATTTTTTGCGGATCCGTTTTTAGCGGACCGTAAAATACATACGGTCGTGTGCATGAGGCCTAACACTTTGCTAGGGGAAGGTGCTGTTGGCTGTAAATTTTCCCTGCAGCGGCCACTACAGGCAAAATGTAGTATTACACGTGTCCATTCAAATAAATGGCTCAAGTCTAAAGATATATTCACATGGCATTTTTTACAGGCTGAAAAATATGACATTTCTTTCACGGAAAATCAGTGTAAAATCCGTGCTTGTATTTTAGTTTTGTATGCACGTACATGACATATATTTGATGTGTATTTTCCACCTCTCAGTGTTGATAACCCATGCAGAATCCGCCATTCTTTTTACATGATTTGGATTGTAAATCAGCAGTGCAGCTTGTGTGGTGTGTATTTACCATTGAGATCAATGGAATGGAGTTTATGGGCGTATTTTATATGTATTTTGGTGCAGAATACCAAACGCCAAAATATGCGTGCAAAAACCTCCCAATCCTTGTGTGAACGTATCCTAGCAGAACAAGCACCAGTTTTGTTAGAAGCTACGTATTCTGGCTCCTAGAGGGGGTCCTAGGGTGGGGGCATGCGCATTCATTTCCCAAATAGGACATAGAAACCTGCATTGTGCTTGTATGGCTGCCATTACAGTATCCACGGCTTTTGTTACTCTGCTTTCCCTGACCGCTGAATGTCAAACCTGTAGTTTTATAGCGATCCATCCCCTAATTGCATATTACTGCATAAGGCCTCTTGCACAGGACCGTATATATTTTGCGATCCGCAAAAAATACGGGTGACGTTTGTGTGCATTCTCTATTTTGCGGAAGGGAACAGCTGGCCTATCCTTGTCCGTAATGCGGACAATAATAGGACATGTTCTATTTTTTTGCGGAACAGAAAGACGGAAAGGGAATGTACACGGAGTACATTCCGTTTTTTTTTTTTTTTTTTGCTGAACTATTGAAATGAATGGTTCGGCAAACGGAAACTGCAAAAATGGAACAAAAACGGAAATAAAATACGTTCGTTTACAAGAGACCTAACTACGGTAAGTGGGTTCACCATTTAGGAGTTTAGGAAAGTTTGGTAACAGTATCAATGGGAGCTGTAATGGTGGCCTTATCGCTTGCCGCCGAGTTCATACAATGTTCCCTTTAAAAGCGGCTATGTTCCAATAATATACGAAGAGGGCACAAAAAGCTGAATTTTCCACTAAACTGAATGTGAACTGCTGTTTTTATCAGCCTGTATTGTGTCCATAGGCTTGCTGGCACAGGCTGGTCGCGCTGGTCGCGCGGGTGTCGTATCTGTGCTCCCTGCAAAGCTGTGACTTTATGATAGAATCACTCTGACAGTGAAATATGTAGTGGGGGACATCTAGTTGAACATTTTTCCAATATATTGAGGACATTTACTAAAACGTCTTTTTAGTTGTCCACCCTGCACTGTCATAGTATATGGCTGCTCCTCGTCATAAATTAGGCTTATATGTATATGGCAGTCCGTCCGCCTGTCTTAAAAACTGTGCATAGTTTTCTGTCTTTTTCGCCTGCTTCTAGGTGAAAAAGTAGTACATTTGCCTCTGCCCCATTCTACCCATGTGTCGTACTTGGCGTAAAAACGCCTTGTGCGACAAAATATTGTGTTAAAATGCCCTTAACGATTATTTTTACGCCAGACGACCTTAATACATGATCCCCATTGTATTATGCAATGCTGCAGGGAGAGAGCAGTGCGTTTTAGTACAGTATAGGCAGTACATGTGATGTGAATGGGCATTTTGCTCTTTTCTTCTCGGCGTGAGGAATGTTGAGACAAATTCTGCTGATTTCACATTTTCGAAAAAATCCTGGAGCTGGTAAAAAAAAAGTGGAAAATGAATAATTTGAAACATATGGGAAGCTGAGCAGAACAGTAAACACAAATCCTGGGGAGACAAAGACGTCTGTGAGCCTGTGAAAATATACAGGGGCGCTCTCAGGCGGGTCACCGAGGAGAAACCGGAAGTTTGAGTTTTATTGTGCGCTGGTTATTGCCAAAGCATAAAAATATGACACTGTTTAGGCTTAGACTGGGGCAACATGGCGGCATGAGGATTGTGATGTCATATTGCGGTATAGCATGTCATGTTTGTGGAGTCGTGACTCTCACAAAAAACACTGATGGATTTTGGGTCACAAGGGACATGCAACATTACCATCATGGACCACAAAGCAAGTCATTAGTGACTGCAACGTGCTGCGACATTTCTGCAATTTCTTTTTGTCTACAGCCAAATCTTAGCTTTAAAATAGTTCACAACAGAGTGTTTTAGACAAGTCGCATATATTTTCAGTTGTCCGACTTTTCTGAGACTTGCTATTTCCTAAATCAGGCATGCTGAACCTGCGACCCCCCCCCCCCCAGCTGTTGTAAAACTACAACTCCCACCATGCCCTTCTGTAGGCTGATCTGGGGGCATGCTGGGAGTTGTAGTTTTGCAACAGCAGAAGGGTCGCAGGTTGGGCATCCCTGCCCTAAATAGACATTCACTAATATATTAAGGGGAGTGCTGACCAACCCTGTTCTGATCGTGGCGATGTGCTCTCAGTGGACCCCAATCAAATCACTTTGAAGGGTTATGACTAAAAAAAATGAAACAACTTTGTAAATTACACTTAATTAATAATATTCCTCTTTTTTGTGTATACAGCTCCTGTGCAGCCCTAATGCCTCTTTCACACGGGCGTCGCGTGTGAGGGCCGTATAGGATGCGGGTGCGTTGCGGGAAAATGTGTGATTTTTCCGCGCGAGTGCAAAGCGGTTTAATGCATTTTGCACGCATGAGAAAAATCGGCATGTTTGGTACCCAGACCCGAACCCGGACTTCTTCACAGAAGTTTGGGTTTGGGATCGGTCTAGTGTAAATTGTATTATTTTCCCTTAAAACATGTTAATGGGGGAAAATAATAGCATTCTTAATACAGAATGCTTAGTAAATTAGGGATGGAGAGGTTAAAAAATGAAAAATATAATTAAACTCACCTCATCCACTTGTTTGCGCAGCCCGGCTTCTCTTCTGTCTTTTTCTTTGATGACCTGGGAGGAAAAGGACCTTTGGTGACGTCACTGCGCTCATCACATGATCCATCACCATGGTCCATCACCATGGTGATGGACCATGTGATGAGCGCAGTGATGTCACCAAAGGTCCTTTTCCTCCCAGGTCATCAAAGAAAAAGACAGAAGAGAAGCCGGGCTGCGCAAACAAGTGGATGAGGTGAGTTTAATTATATTTTTCATTTTTTAACCCCTCCAGCCCTAATTTACTTATATTAAGAATGCTATTATTTTCCCTTATAACCATGTTATATGGGAAAATAATAAAGATCGGGTCTCCATCCCGATCGTCACCTAGCAACCATGCGTGAAAATCGCACTGCATCCGCACTTGCTTGCAGATGCTTGCGATTTTCACGCAGTCCCATTCACTTTTATGGGGCCTGCGTTGCGTGAAAAACGCACAATATTAAGCATGCTGCAATTTTCACGCAACACACAGGTGATGCGTGAAAATCACAGCTCATGTGTTAAAAGGCCTAAAAGAAATGAAACAACTTTCTAAATGACACTTAATTAATAATATCCCTCTTTTTTGTGTATACAGCTCCTGTGCAGCCCTAAGTGTCTCTATGGTTACACACTACAAACAAACCCTTTGTAGTCTGATCCTGTAGACATGTATTACTTTACCGCCTCTTCTTGTTCTGGATAAACTACAGACGGTAGAATAGGGTCAGAGGGAGGTGAGTCATTTGCACGCGCTGAGGAGCAGCCAGTTCTCAGGAAAGAAGCGTCTCCATCCTGACAGTCGGCTGCTCTTTAAGTGAAGTTGAAATGCTGCGTTTACATGCAGCGATCACATGCACAGTATGAGGACGAGGGCTCACTACTGCGATCGCTCATTTTCATACATCTGCATTGTTTCTGCGTGTGCGGTCTAAACAGCGATCTGCTGCCCAGAAACGATAATTTAGGTGTCTGTAAAAATGACAGGATCACCCGATGAACGAGCGTTTCGTTCATCAGGTGATTGGCGGCACCTTTACAGGGGCAGATTGTTGGGAGCGAGCGTTCACAGGAACGTCCTTTCCTGATAATCTGCCTGATTAACCCCCTCACGCATTATGATGTACCTGTACGTCATAATGTGTGAAGGGATGTATGGAGCGGGCCCGCTCCATACATGGCGGGTGCTGGCTGTATCACACAGCCGGCACCCGCCCGCACTGACAGGATGCGGCGATCGCGCCACCCCTGTCATTTAACCCCTCAGATGCTGCTTTCAACGCTGATCGCGGCACCTGTGAGTGAAGGCAGAGTGATGCGGCTCCCTCTGCCTTCTGATCGGAGCCCCCCGCAGTGAAATCACTCCAGGGCCGGCCATTGCTTTCTTCATAATGAGCTATGCACAAGGCATGGCTCAGAATGGACAGTGTGAAAAGCCTATTCACCCTGATAGAGATGGGTGAATAGGAGAGGGACTCAAAAGATCCCATGTAATAGGCCCCTATGGGGGCTAATAGTTTAAAAAAAAAAAAAAAAAAAAAACAACAAAAAACCCACCAATATATTAAAAGTTTAAATCACCATATTTATTTTTTGTAATTTTGCCCCCCCCCTAAAAAAAAAACTAATAACAGTGATCAAAAAGACGTACAGAAATGGTACCAATAAAAAATACAGTTCATTACGAAAAAAACCTCATACAGCTCTGTAGACCGAAATATAAAAAAGTTGTCAATGGAAAAAAAAAATTGATTTTATTTCAAAGGTTTTTATTTTCTTTCAAAGTAGTAAAACAAAAAAAATAAACTATACAAGTTTGGTATCGCCGCATTCTTATTGATGGATGTCAGGTCATTTTTAGCACACAGTGAACGCTGTGATGTCAAAGGCCCAAAAACCTTGGCGGAATTCTGTTATTTTTTATTTTTATTTTTTTACAGTTTTGCCACACAAAGAATTTTTTGCCCGTTTTCCAATAGGAGATATGGTAAATTAAATGGTGGCAATAAAAAAATTCATCTTGTCCCGCAGAACAAAAGCCCTCATATAGCTATGTGAACGGAAAAATAAAAAAGTTATGGTTAGGCTTCATGCACACGACCGTGCCATTTTTTGCGGTCCACAAACCGCGGATCCGCAAAAAAACGGAAGCCGCCCGTGTTGCCTTCCGCAATTTGCGGAACGGAACGGGCGCCGGCAATATAAATGCCTATTCTTGTCTGCAAAACGCGGACAAGAATAGGACATGTTATATTTTTTTTGTGGGGGCCGCGGAACGGAGCCACGGATGCGGACAGCACACCGAGTGCTGTCCGCATCTTTTGCGGCCCCATTGAAGTGAATGGGTCCGCATCCGAGCCGCCAAAACGGCGGCTTGGATGCGGACCCAAACAACGGTCGTGTGCATGAGGCCTTATTGGAACGTGGGGAGGAAAAATCCAAAAAGCAAAAATTAAAAATAGGCCTCGAACTTAAGGGGTTAATACACTGTGTAAATCCAGACCACACCACACAGAGTTTGCTTATAGCTGGTAACCACAGATACACATGGGTCTGAATAGAAATTGTAGGCACAAAACGGTAGGAGATTGTATATCAGATTTATGAAGGAGGAAGGAAAACTGAGGGTAATGAAAAGCCTTAGCAGCATCCTAAATATCTTATGTGTCCGAGCCTCCAGCTATCCTCTCTCACTCTTCATGTCTAAGACCTTTTGCACACGACCGTATGTCTTTTTCAGTATTTTGTGGTCCGCAAAAAAACGTATACGCAAAAAATACAGATGACATCCGTGTGTATTCCGTTTTTGCGGAAAGGGACATCTGGCCCCTAAGGGTCCAGTCACACGTCCGCAAAATAGGTCCGCATCCGTTACGCAATTTTGCGGAACAGGGGCGGACCCATTCATTTTCAATGGGACCGGAATGTGCTGTCCGCATCCGCTTTTGCGGATCCGCACTTCCGTTCCGCCAAAAAATAGACCATGTCGTATTCTTGTCCGCAATTGCGGACAAGAATTTTCTATGAGAGTGCCGGCGATGTGCGGATCCGCAAAACACATACGGACGTGTAAATGGACAGTACTATCCTTGTCCGTTATGCGGACAATAATAGGACATGTTCTATCTTTGAACGAAACGGAAATACGATACGGAAACGGTTGGCATACGGAGTACCTTCCGTTTTTTTGCGGATCCATTGAAATCACACGACAAGTCCCACCCACGGTCAGCTCCTTCAGACAACACAGAAGTGCACGGCTGTTCTTCCTCCATTATTTCCTATCTCAGTACGATGCATTTTGTGTATTTTAAACTCCTGATAAACCCCTTTAGTGCCACGTTGTTATTTTTGAGCATAAAGACCTCCATAAGCTTTGTGTTTTACAGGTTTGAGTAGTTGAATTACGGTACATGTTTTAAGACCCATAAAAATATGTGCGCCCAGATGACAATCAAACACTAAATGGGTAATATAATTTCATTTGGGTAGAGCCGTGGCAGAAGAGACGAATGTTGAATAGAATCACGTGATGTACCATGAGATCTCTTCAATGGGAAGTTTTTGTATTTGTTTATTTGCCTTTTTGATGTTGGATGCTGCTTCAGTCACATATTGTAGGCCTACTACATAGCTGATGTCCTCCGATGTTTAGGGTGTCATGGTGCCTCAGTGGGTAGTCCCAGTGCCTTATGTCATTGGGGTTGTTGATTTATAGGCAACCAAACATCTGCATGAAGTTTGTAAGTTCTCCCAGGATCTGACCCGGCAGGAGGGCCTACTTATGGAAGGCGTGTGTTCATTGATGATTGCGGAGGAGAGCATCGGAGTGTGGTACTGTAGGAGTGCTCTCTGGCATGGAATAAGGACTCTGGTTGAGGGGGCTTCATTTTATAGGTTCTCTATGGCTGGTTGTGTATGGAGCCTTCGTTGCTGGTATTCTACTGGGGCTCTGTTAGAGATCATTCACGCGACTGTGTCCATTTTGTATGTCTGTGAAAAATGGAGAACGCACCAATGGCTTCTGTGTTTTTTTTTTCCCATTGAATGAGTCCGATCCAGATTCGGCACATGGATCCGTTGAATAAAACCATGTGTGAGTAGCCCCGTTGTATAGGTCAGTGTGCTGTAATTGTAAAACTGGAGAGCATACCGAAGAAAAGTAAGGTTGTGTGAAAACAGGCACAAATAACAAACTGGTGTAAAGTAGAACTGGCTTAGTTGCCCATAGCAACCAATCAGCTTCCACCTTTCATTTTTCAGAGCTCCTTTGGAAAATGAAAGGTGGGATCTGATTGGTTGCCTTGGGCAACTAAGCCAGTTCTACTTTACACCAGTTAAATACACTCCTCTGGTTCTTGTCCTTTAATGGGGTTGGAGATAAGATGGTGCTCTCTCTGTATGGTGTTCTGCTTCACATCAGTTTGATAAATCTCACCCATTGTGTCTAAATAATGCCACCATTAAGTGCCAAATGACTGTACAAGCCACGTGGTGCCAGTGCCACATAGTACCCAAGTAACAAGGCCATAGTAAGACCACAGCCTGCATCGTCATGCCGCCTCTTCAGAGAACATGAAGCAGAGGTTTAGAGTAGACAACATGGTGGTGGTCCAAGGGCATTAGCTCCCGCTCTTCTTTGGCTTTGGTCTCTCTGGTCGGCACTGTATGAGGAGTCTGTGTGACTGACCTTGTATAAGAGCTTTATCTCTAGGACTATTTTTGTGTTCTGGTTCTATGGTTTGATGATCAGCTGGTATGGACTCTAGAGCAGATTTATCAAACTAAAGTAAAGGAAAACTGGCTTAGTTGCCCATAGCAACCAATCAGATTCCACCTTTCATTTTTCAGAGCTCCTTTGGAAAATGAAAGGTGGGATCTGATTGGTTGCCTTGGGCAACTAAGCCAGTTCTACTTACACCAGTTAAATACCCCCCTCTGGTTCTTGTCCTTTAAATGGGGTTGGAGATAAGATGGTGCTCTGTGGCTGCTACGCTCACCGTGGCTGGTTGGCACACCACACAGCATGGGGCCACAAGCTACATGTGGCTCCTGAGCTTCTGGATGGGGACCTTAGACCAGGGCTCGTCAGCTTTTGCAATAGCTACAGAAACACAGGTTAGACATCGCTATAGAGGCACTGACTGTGGTTGACATGTTTATCAGGGTGCCGACTATGGCTGCCAAGTGTACATATGGCATAGTGTGCCAATAAAATAGTGGTTTAAAAAAAAAAAAAAGGAAGGTCAAAAAAGATAGGGAAAATTGATAAATAATTCACATATGAAATCTGAGTCCAGAGATTATTTGTATCTAGGTACAGTAATAAATATTAAAGATTCATCAGCAGTTCTCATCCTGTGCAGCCGCTCTGTGTCCAATCATCGAAGAACGCTGTATTTTATTTTAACAGCAGTAACATTCAACCAGATTCAGTCTGATGTCCGACTATATATTTAGTTAAAAAAATGACATATTACTGAAAATCATTTAGAAAAATCGCCATGGATTGCTACATCTGGATTTATTTTTTTTCTACCAATAATACCAATAAAAATACAACATATTAACCATAATTAAATTCAATTATTGCCCATGGATTGAAGCATCAGAATTATTTGACATTTTAATAATAATTAAGTAAAAAATGCTAGCAAAAATTATGAAAAAAATAATTTGTAACATGAATATTTATCTATTTTTCTTTATATTAGTTATTATTATTTAAAATATTAAAACTGGTACTAAAAATTTAAATAAAGAAATTACCATGGATTGGATCAATATTTGTTATGCTGCATAATTATATAAATGTAAAAAAGTTAATAAAAATGATTAAATACATTTAAAGAATTCAGCATTCAACATAGAATATATAATATATATATATTATTAATGATATTGGAAAAATTCAGCATGAGTATTTTTGTTGCATAATAATAATAATAATAATTGTGTAAAATAAAGAAGATAGGAATAAAATATAGAATTAGAAAAAATAAAATGGCTAGATCTTGTCACAGGAGAAAATGGCATTAATGCTTTGTCCAGATTCTCCTCCTATCCCATTTTCTTAATGACTTCCTCTTTTCATTTTAATCTTAGATTCATGTAACTGAAAGCCCTTGTTATGCAGCCGTATAATGGAAACGAGAGGGATGGGAGGGGGAGAGTACAAAGAGTGAAATCATTTCAACCTGTACAGAGTCAGTTACCATGGAAACCAATTATTCAATGGCTAAATTATAACTGTTTATTACAATCATCTTGTGGGGGAAAGCTCGGATTTCACATCACACAGACATCCAGAATTATTATTTTTTTTTTTTCCTAGGTCATATTTAAATATTGTAAAAAAATGAACAAAGCAAAAATAATTGAAATTTATTCTGAATCTATAAACTGAGGGGGAAGCATGTGGATTGGAACATTAGATCGTTCTTGAAATTGTACTGGGTTTTCTCTTGTGACCCTATAAAATATTGATGCAAAGCTGGAGAAGGTGTCTGTTTAATCCGTAAAAAATATTTTAAATATTTATATTATTACAAAGTAAAATATAAAATATATTTATATTAAAAATATAAAAATATCTTCATCCACAATTGCAGGATATTTTTAATGTCTTCAATAGAGGCAGAGGTGTAAATTGAAGGCCCTGGTCCAAATGCAATATTTGAGACCGGGAACCCACCTTTTTTTCTTGTTTTTTGTATTTTGGGCCCCCACCCTTGACGTGTGAGTTACTTGGCAGAGTGATCTTTTGCTCCCCTGACTCCAGGGCATATAGAAAATACGGAAAACACATTTAGTACTCATTCAGACGGCCGTATGACGTCCGCAAAAATGCTGATAGTTTTTTTTGTGGATTAGATGCAGACCTATTCACTCCTGTGGGTCCCTTTTCTTCCGTTCTACGGCTCCGCAAAAAAAATAAAACATGTCCTATACTTGCCGTGGGTCCACAAAAATGCAGAATGCAACCTGTTTTTTTGGCGGACATGCTGAACTGTCCGCAATAAAAACGGATCCACATTTTTGCGCACAGCAGACGGCCGTCTGAATGAGCCCTTAAGGCCACACGCACACGACCATATCCATATTGCAGTCTGCAAACCAGGGATCCACAAACTACGGATACTGTCCGCGTGCATGCCGCAGCTTTCTCACTCCCATCAGTAGAAATGGCTATCCTTGTCCGCAAAACAGGCAAGAATAGGACATGTTCTATCATTTGTGGATGATATCTGTGTGCTGTATTTTTTTTTATTTGCGGACCCCATAGATATGAATGGAAAGATCGGACGTGGAAACCTAACAGAAAGTAGATATTTCTGTGTCAGACCTGTTTCTTGCCAGTGGTATGATTGAGGATTGACATGTATCGGGCTTACTGTACAATCACCAGAGCCCCCACCTCTGTATACTTTCTTTCCTGTTCCATATAAAACATCATCTTCTATAGAAATCCCCTCTCCATGTATTGTTTTCCTGCTGCACTTGTATGTATACACAGCAGCCAATCTGAACAGGCAGTGCTGCAGTGTAAAGCATGGGGGTGGATAGAGGAGAAACATGTGCCTTTAATGAGAAATGACGTGGCTTTCAGATTGTTAGTAATCCCAACCGCCTAATGGAGCAGAGCTAAAATATACTCGCTTTGTACATACCTTAGGGGAGGTTTATCAAGACAGCAATTACTGGGATTAAATTATAGTCCATTTGCCAGGCTGCCGGAGGGTCCTAAACCTCACGCTAAGCCCCACCCACTTTTTAGCATGGCATAAAAACCCGAAACAGTCACAACCTTTTTGCGCAAATTGTAATTTACACGACTGTATTTGTGTTACAGATGCTGCCCGTGTGCATCCCACACTTTTCGCGGGCCCCTCAGTATTGATGACATCCGTGTGCAGCCCTATACAATTGAATGGGTCCACGTCCACTCCACAAATAAGGTCACACCCCTCCCCATTCAGCCACACTGGGGCAAAAAAAAGTGTCTAAGGCCCCTTTCACACAAGCGAGTTTTCCACTTGGGCGCAATGCGTGATGCGAACGCATTGCGCCCGCACTGAATCCCGACTGATTCATTTCAATAGGTCTGTGTACATGAGCAATGTTTTTCATGCATCACTTGTGCTTTGCGTAAAAATCGCAGCATGTTCTATATTCTGCGTTTTTCACGCAGCCCTGGCCCAATAGAAGTGAATGTGGCTGCGTGAAAAACGCATCGTATCCTCAAGCAAGTGCGGATGCGATGCGTTTTTCACTGATGGTTGCTAAGAGATGTTGTTTGTAAACCTTCAGTTTTTTATCACGCACGTGCAAAACGCATCAATGTACAGGGTGGGCCATTTATATGGATACACCTTAATAAAATGGGAATGGTTGGTGATATTAACTTCCTGTTTGTGGCACATTAGTATATGTGAGGGGGGAAACTTTTCAAGATGGGTGGTGACCATGGCGGCCATTTTGAAGTCAGCCATTTTGAATCCAACTTTTGTTTTTTCAATGGGAAGAGGGTCATGTGACACATCAAACTTATTGGGAATTTCACAAGGAAAACAATGGTGTGCTTGGTTTTAACGTAACTTTATTCTTTCATGAGTTAATTACAAGTTTCTGACCACTTATAAAATGTGTTCAATGTGCTGGCCATTGTGTTGGATTGTCAATGCAACCCTTTTCTCCCACTCTTCACACACTGATAGCAACACCGCAGGAGAAATGCTAGCACAGGCTTCCAGTATCCATAGTTTCAGGTGCTGCACATCTCGTATCTTCACAGCATAGACAATTGCCTTCAGATGACCCCAAAGATAAAAGTCTAAGGGGGTCAGATTGGGAGACCTTGGGGGCCATTCAACTGGCCCACGGCGACCAATCAACTTTCCAGGAAACTGTTCATCTAGGAATGCTCGGACCTGACACCCATAATGTGGCCGACTTCAAAATGGCCGCCATGGTCACCACCCATCTTGAAAAGTTTCCCCCCTCATATATACTAATGTGCCACAAACAGGAAGTTAATATCACCAACCATTCCCATTTTATTAAGGTATATCCATATAAATGGCCCACCCTGTACATTTCACCCGTGCAAAAAAAATGAACGCAATCACAGGCAAAACTGACTGAACTTGCGAAATGGTGCGAGTTTTCCTGAACGCATCCTGAACGCATCAGGACCTAATCCGTATTGTTCGTGTGCAAGAGTCCTAAATGTGGTGCTGAATTCTGGAGCCTTCTGATTAGTAAACCACCCCCAGTGTCTGCTCTCCGATTTCCTGACGTCCACGCCAGAACAAGAAGTGAATAGTAATAAGGCATTTTGGACGCCTCCGAGCTTCATGAAATCCAAGTAGAAGGGCTGTAAACATTTATGGAGGCATACTCTGCATTTCCAGGTAAAATGGTGGCGCCTGAAATAAAAGTGGAATGACTATATTCCGCAGTGTGACATTTGCTCAGTATTTTTACCGGAGCAGAGTGGGATAAAATGACCGGCCATCTCTGCCGCTGACCTTGCGTGGACTTTTTAGGTCCTGCACATGGTAGTTTAGTAATCAGCAGCGTCGCGTCTCTTTTTCAATGTCTGCTTTAGTAAATACAGAGAAATCTTTTATAAAGACCACCCCCTTATGCCTCTTGCGCACGAACATGTGCACCCCGTGGCCGTGCTGCTGGCCGCAATGCAGGAACACCAACCGTGGTGCCGCCGCAGCGGATCGCGGACCCATTCACTTTAATGGGTCCGCGATCCGCCCGTTCCGCAAAAAGATAGCACTCCGTAGTGCTTCCATAAGGTTCCATTCCGTGCTTCCGTTCCGCATCTCTGGATTTGCGGACCAATTCAAGTGAATGCCCACGGAACGGCGCCCGTGTATTGCGGATCCGCAAATGCGGTCCGCAATACGGCCACGGAGCGCACACGTTCGTGTGAAAGAGGCCTTATCCAGACCAGATATCCAGTGGCATATTTTTGGGTCCACCATATAGACTACACCCCTGAGAAGACCACTTTTTCAACCCAACAATGTTTGGTCATCTCAAAGAGATTTCTCTGTACTTGCATTCCCCGTTAAATGGTTCTGGGGCATCTGTTTCTTACAACTGTGCTTTCTGCTGTTCCTCTGTTATTTCTCCAGGAAATGTGTGAATAAAAATGTACCGCTGGGTGTTCCCGTTGTCAGTAGTGGCATTGTCCACTGAGGGCTGATAGTGTGAGAGTGTGTAGGCACACGCCCCATTGAGGGGGCATTTCAACATACAGTTGTAAATGTATTCATGTATTGCCAGGAGGAATAACAGAGGAGCAGCCTGTTGAAGAGTCATGAGAGCTGACAGGTCCTCTGATGAATGTATAAATATACAGTGTTACATAAGACTGCACTGTAAACGATTTAAGATGGAACTCTAATGGCCTTAGCCTGGAGTTTCACTTTTAGAAGATGGTGCTTCTCTTCTTCCCAGGACTGTCGCAGTGCAGATTCTTTTTTTAGACATTAGCAAACTGATCCGTTTCCCAGGGCCTGTTTGCTAAGAGACTCTAGAGTACATGCAGGTGCATAGTGGTATTATTTGGAAATTATGTTTTTTTGTGGGACTATATGGCGGTAGTATATGAGCTCTATAAGGCAGTATTAGTTGGACACTTTATATTATTAGGCCACTATAGGGTGCTATTATATGGGCTGTATACAAGTGGGTGTATATTATTGTAGCACTATAGGATGACATTATATGGGCTGTATACAAGTGGGTGTATATTATTGTAGCACTATAGGATGACATTATATGGGCTGTGAATGGCATTATATGGCAGCATTATGTAGGCTGAAGTGATGGGAAAAACTTCTTGTCTAAAATTTGCAACTGTGGAATCCATCATTTGCATTTGCCCAGGTCCCCATTTCCTTAAAAAAATACGGATGATGACCGTGTGATGTCCATGTTGCATCCATTTTTTTGGCGGATCCGTTGTAACAATGCCTACTCTTGACAAGAATAGGACATGTTCTATCTTTTTTGCGGGACTACGAAACGGACATACAGATACGGACAGCATATGGTGTGTTTTCCTTATTTTTTTGCGGACCCATTGAAATGAATGGGTCAGCATCCAATCCGCAAAAAAAGTGGATCGGATGCGGACCAAAAATACTGTTGTGTGAATGGGGCCTAAGGGCCCTATAATGATGGTGGAGGCTTCTGGCCGATACAGTAGTTTTTTTTTAAAATTCAGATATTTTTTATTGAGCAATTTTTTAAGGTACAGAAAAGAACAACCAAGAAACAGAAGGGATATACATATACAGTCAGACCTGATATTCGGCTATTTTTTAAGACTGTTACCATAATTGACCTCCATAGTACAGTAGCGAGAATTAACTAAACAAAAATATACCCCCTCAAATATATTCCAACAGACAATCAACACCTTCCCCCATGAAGAGAGGGGTACTGTAACACTAGCATACATATAGTGTAGGGCGCTGAAGAAGATACAGCCTACACCCTAGTTATGGTCTGCTCCCCTGTATTTTTTAACCCCACTCCTCCATCCCAGGTCTCCCACCATAGTCATCTTTTCCAAAGTCACTCCTCCCATTACCGCCAAGGCGCCGATACAGTAGTTTTCGCGGAAATAAAATGATATCGCTGAATGTGACCTGGGCCCTCTCTTGGTTGGTCGGCTACACTAAATTTCATTTCTCTTTCAGGGAAGTGATGAGGATCCATCAGAAATTGAAGATGAGATCGAGATGGAGAAGTCAGAAAGTGACGGCAGTGACTACTCCCCCAATAAGAAAAAGAAGAAAAAAATGAAGGAGAAGAAAGAGAAGAAATCAAAACGAAAAAAGAAGGATGGAGAAGATGAAGAGAATGAAGAAGGATGTGTAAAGGTAATGTTGCTGCCTGCTAAATAATGATTTCCTAACATGGGTTTTCGAAGACTAAGGGCTCATGCACACTACTGTTGCCGTTTTTGCGGTCCGCAAAGTGTGGATCCGCAAAACACCGATAACGGCCGTGTGTGTTCCGCAATTTTGTGGAATGGAACGTCCTGTACTCTATAGAATTCTCCTATAGTGTGGACAAGAATAGGGTATGTTCTATTATTTTGCAGGCTGCAGAACGAACATACAGATGCGGCCCCATTGAAGTGAGTGGTTCTGCATCCAATCCGCAAAAAATGCGGATTGGACACAGACCAAAAATACGTTCATGTGCATGAGCCCTAAGGCTAAACTTACACAACAGTGGGAAAAAAACAGCCATTAAAAATGGACAAAAGTAAAAGTAAATCCCAGCAACTGCTTAAATATGCTGAATCTTCTTCTTTTATTGCTTATTATGTAAGAAGTAACAATATATAACGCGTTTCGGCACACTGCCTTTCTCAACAAGTACATTCCAGATGTGTTACACAGATATATATAGGCAGATCAATTACAGGTACAAGTGACGTCATCCACCCACTAATGGGCGGGTATTCACTACCCACCAATCGATCACCTACTATTCATCAAGAGGAGCACCAGAGAGTATAGGGGCACCAGAGAGTATAGGGGCACCAGAGAGTATAGGGGCACTGGAGAGTATAGAAGCACCAGAGAGTATAGGGACACCAGAGAGTATAGGGGCACCAGAGAGTATAGGAGCACCAGAGAGTATAGGGGCACCAGAGAGTATAGGGGCACCAGAGAGTATAGGAGCACCAGAGAGTATAGGAGCACCAGAGAGTATAGGAGCACCAGAGAGTATAGGGGCACTGGAGAGTATAGAAGCACCAGAGAGTATAGGGACACCAGAGAGTATAGGGGCACCAGAGAGTATAGGAGCACCAGAGAGTATAGGGGCACCAGAGAGTATAGGGGCACCAGAGAGTATAGGAGCACCAGAGAGTATAGGAGCACCAGAGAGTATAGGGGCACCAGAGAGTATAGGGGCACCAGAGAGTATAGGAGCACCAGAGAGTATAGGGGCACCAGAGAGTATAGGGACACCAGAGAGTATAGGGGCACCAGAGAGTATAGGGACACCAGAGAGTATAGGGGCACCAGAGAGTATAGGAGCACCAGAGAGTATAGAAGCACCAGAGAGTATAGGGACACCAGAGAGTATAGGAGCACCAGAGAGTATAGGAGCACCAGAGAGTATAGGAGCACCAGAGAGTATAGGGGCACTGGAGAGTATAGAAGCACCAGAGAGTATAGGGGCACCAGAGAGTATAGGGGCACCAGAGAGTATAGGAGCACCAGAGAGTATAGGGGCACCAGAGAGTATAGGGGCACCAGAGAGTATAGGAGCACCAGAGAGTATAGGAGCACCAGAGAGTATAGGAGCACCAGAGAGTATAGGAGCACCAGAGAGTATAGGGGCACCAGAGAGTATAGGGGCACCAGAGAGTATAGAAGCACCGGAGAGTATAGGGGCACCAGAGAGTATAGAAGCACCAGAGAGTATAGAAGCACCAGAGAGTATAGGAGCACCAGAGAGTATAGGGGCACCAGAGAGTATAGGGGCACCAGAGAGTATAGGGGCACCGGAGAGTATAGGGGCACCAGAGAGTATAGGGGCACTAGAGAGTATAGAAGCACCAGAGAGTATAGGAGCACCAGAGAGTATAGGATATCCAGTGCCAGAGAATAGAAATCAGCGGATCTGCTGTGTCTAAATAGAAAAAGAAAGAAAGAAAGACATATCATTAGTAATACCATAAATTACAGTCTAGCAACCTCATAATCACGGTTTAAACCTTTTGGATACAATGTATCCAACATATGTATCCAATAGGCTTCGCGGCGGAGGAGGAGTTTTTTGATATCCCCTCCTCTCCTTGGTCTCGTCACTTGTTCCAGGACTTGGAATCTTAACTGCGAGATTCTATGTCTACACTTATCAAAATGATAGGGTCGTGGTAATAGGAGATTTTTGGTCCTAATGGTGGACTTGTGATTACACTGTCTGCATTGTTTCTCCCACATATCCCAGGCCACACGGACACTTAATCAAGTAAATCACATTTTTTGATTCACAGGTAAAAAACCCTTTCACTTTAAACGCTTGACCTGTGCGTGGGGGATGGAATTCAGGACCTTTGATAATATGGGAACACTGCAGACAGTGAAGGCACGGGAACGTTCAGTTTTTCACAGTTCTCAACACATTTTGTCTAGGGGTCTCCCTACCACTGCCTAGGTCCGCATGCACCAATTTGTCCCTCAAATTTGCATTTTTCTTATTACAAATCAGAGGTGGACATTTAAATTCATCAACATTCGGATAGGCTTTAGTTAGAATATGGCAGTACTTCCTAACCACATTATCTAAATGTGCATTATACGGATGGAATTTATGTATAAATGCCACTCTCTGTTGTTTAATCCTAGGAGGGTTTTGAGAGGAAAGATCTAATCTCGTCCTATCAAGTATAGACCTAGGATAGCCTCTTTTCTCAAATCTATCAGTTATCTCATCTAGCCTCAGCTCCTGTGTCTCTGAATCGGAGACTATACGCTTAATCCTCTGAAACTGAGCTCGTGGGATTGCCTTTTTAAGCGAGGGTGGATGAGCGCTAGAGAAATGCAGAATACTGTTTTTATCTGTTTCTTTCCTAAATAGATCAGTGGAAAGATAGCCCTGATCATCCTTCACCACCACCACCATATCAAGAAAGCTCACTCTCTTCTTATCACAAGTCATAGTGAATTTCAAACCTTGACAGACCATGTTCAGATGGTCAAAGAAACCGGATAGGATCTCACGTGGCCCCGCCCACACGCAAAAAATATCGTCTATAAATCTCTTCCATATGATGATATTCTCTTAGTAAAAATTACTGTTATAGACAAAACGATCTTCTAAAGCGGACATAAACGCATTTGCGTAGGGCGGGGCCACATTCGATGCCATTGCGGTTCCTCGTCGCTGTAAATAATAGACATCTTCAAATAAGAAATAATTCTCCCATAGGACCAAACGCAACATCTGCAAGAAAAATTCCTGTTGTATCTCTGAGTAATCACTAGTTCTGAACAATTTTGCAACAGCCTTAATGAGCAGATCCGCTGATTTCTATCCTCTGGCACTGGATATCCTATACTCTCTGGTGCTCCTATACTCTCCGGTGCCCGTATACTCTCTGGTGCTCCTATACTCTCTGGTGCTCCTATACTCTCTGGTGCTCCTATACTCTCTGGTGCTCCTATACTCTCTGGTGCTCCTATACTCTCTGGTGCTTCTATACTCTCTGGTGCTCCTATACTCTCTGGTGCTCCTATACTCTCTGGTGCTCCTATACTCTCTGGTGCTTCTATACTCTCTGGTGCTCCTATACTCTCTGGTGCTCCTCTTGATGAATAGTAGGTGATCGATTGGTGGGTAGTGAATACCCGCCCATTAGTGGGTGGATGACATCACTTGTACCTGTAATTGATCTGCCTATATATATCTGTGTAACACATGTGGAATGTACTTGTTGAGAAAGGCAGTGTGCCGAAACCCGTTATATATTGTTACTTCTTACATAATAAGCAATAAAAGAAGAAGATTCAGCATATTTAAGCAGTTGCCGGGATTTACTTTCACTTTCGTCCTCGTGGAGTTTCACTCCTCCCCGCAGCAACGCTGACTCGCAGTAGCTAGCGCTGGCTGGATTTGTCTTTATCTCATTAAAAATGGACACACTGTCAGTTTTTCATGGATATTTTTCAACCAATTGCGCATCCATTTTCCAGCCGTCTGTTCTTTTTTATGTTCGTTTTGTATCCGTATTTTAACGGCCGAGCAGCTCACTATACATACTTGTATGCTGTTTCCTCCAAAGGAGCCAAAGACCTCAGCACAGCTGATGGAGGAATGGGGACTGGACAACGTGGACTATGCCTTCTCCGAGGAAGACTACCATACACTGACCAATTACAAGGCATTCAGTCAGTTTCTCAGGTATTCACCAGGAGTCCTGGACCATAAAAGAGGGTGGGGTAAATGCTGTTTTATGAAAAGTCTGCTCCTGGGATGTTTTATGGGCCTTTCCGGGCTGAAGAGGTGATGCTCATCTGTCCAACATAAATTTAGGACCCCTACACATTTTATATAATATACAGTTTTCTTTTTGGAAACAGATGGCATAAAGTATATTGTAATAATCTATGTGTGATATCTGATGCATGATGCATTCTCCACGACGAGTTTTTATTAAATTAGGGCATCTGTCTTATTAAAGCAGAACAACTGCATATAATTACACCAGTTTCATATCCCCGAGGCCTTGTTCACATTTCCGTTTTTTACGGATGCTATCCACCTTTTCCACGGACAGGACACGTACCCATTGATTTTAACATACCACACATCAATATCCTTTTATTGACCTATGGTCAGTGAAAAACTTACTGAGACATGCACTACTTAGGTCAGTGCTACGGACCAAACATGCCCATTCAAGTCTATTTGACACAACACTGAAGGCATCTGTGTTTGGTCCGTTCTTTACTGACCACCCATAGGAGATGCTCTAGGGATTAGTTTTCAGGTGAGCAGTGTCCGTGGAATATGGATGAGACACAGAGGGTAAAAAAAAACGACACACGGACCAAACAGCGATCCTTCACAGACATCTTCACTGGTGAACCACAGGTGGATTTTGTCACAGATGTCAAAAAGACACAGAAATGTAAACAAGGCCTTAAAGTGCCAAAATGGGAACCAAAAATAAGTGACCCTTGATCCCTGGTTCTCCTTCCTGTTGCTTTGGAGTAATCCCATCATTTGACCTTTTAAATCTCTGCTGAATGGCTGCACCTGCAGGACATACATTTATGTGGCAGCTAGGGATGAGCGAATCGACTTCGGATGAAACATCCGAAGTCGATTCGCATAAAACTTCGTTCTAATACTGTACGGAGCAGGAGCTCCGTACAGTATTAGGGCTCATGCACACGACCGTATGTATTTTGCGGTCCGCAAAAAACGGATCCACAAAAAATACGGATGACGTCCGTGTGCATCCCGTATTTTGCGGAACGGAGCTGCTGTCGCCTAATAGAACAGTACTATCCTTGTCCGTAATGTGGACAATAATAGGACATGTTCTATTTTTTTGCAAAACGGAAATACGGACATACGGAAACGGAATGCATACGGAGTACGGTAATTTTTTTTTTTTTGTGGACCCATTGAAATGAATGGTTCCGTATACGGTCCGCAAAAAAAATGGAACAAACACGGAAAGAAAATACGTTCGTGTGCATGAGGCTTTAGAATGTATTGGCTCCGATGAGCCGAAGTTATTGCTTGGCAAAGTCTCGCGAGACTTTGCGCAATAACTTCATAAATTAATTTGTACTGTAAAGAAACATTTCCCGAACTCCGGTTTGGTTCCAAGGCACCACTTGGAACCGAACCTGAGTCCGGGAAATGTTTTTTTTACAGTACAAATTAATTTATGAAGTTATTGCGCAAAGTCTCGCGAGACTTTGCCAAGCAATAACTTCGGCTCATCGGAGCCAATACATTCTAATACTGTATGGAGCTCCTGCTCCGTACAGTATTAGGACAAAGTTTTATGCGAATTGACTTTGGATGTTTCATCCGAAGTCGATTCGCTCATCCCTAGTGGCAACACCTGGGGTCTATTCACAGGTATAGCACAGCGCCACCTAGCGGCCACATCTCGGTACAGTGTTGATGGCTTAGGTCTCTTTTACATGGGCCACTGCTCATTTGTTTCCAATGATTGTTTTATTGTTGAGCTACAGTAGAACCACATTTACATGCAGCAGTCATCCCCTCTGTATGGGGATGAATGATCGCTGCTGCAAACGTTTATCTCCCTACAGATCCATTGTTTGTCGGTAGCAAATCTCTGTTTACACACAGCAGTGTGCTACTCACAAAAGATGATGTTGTCCCCAATAATTGACCCAATCCTTGGCCCGTGTGAAAGTGTCCTTACTTCTGGTTTGCATTGGCATTGTGGTTATTGGAAACGGTCACATTGAAAACGCAGTGTAATCTACAGACAGCATGTTATAGAGCAGAAAGAGCTGAGCAGACTGATTATATAGATTTATGGAAAAAGATTCAGCAAAACCTGTAATTTATTCATTTAAGGGGGGTTTCCAGGCTTTTAATATTGATGACCGATCCTCAGGAAAGGTCATCAATATCAGATCTGTGGGGGTCTGACACCCGGCACCCCCGCCGATCAGCTGTATGAAGAGAAGGCAGCACCATGCGCACGTCCCATCTCCTGTCTATCTGCTTGCTTGCCGCAGCTATGTAGACAGTGAGCAGGAAGAGACACAGGAGACGGCATGCGTGCACAGCGCGTGCCTTCTTGTCATCCAGCTGATCGGACCCCCACCGTTCTGATATTGATGACCTATTGATAGGTCATCAATATTAAAAGCCTGGAAAATCCCTTTTAGTAAGTGACGGCTGTCTCTGTACGCACAGTCATAGAGGGAAGACTGTCACCTACTATTCAGGCCGCTTCACTTTATGACTGTTCGGCACTCTAATATGTTATCTCTTTTATATCTACTTTAGACCTTTAATAGCAAAGAAAAACCCTAAGATTCCAATGTCCAAGATGATGACTGTGCTGGGCGCCAAATGGCGGGAATTCAGTGCCAATAACCCGCTAAAGGGCAGCTCGGCAGCTGCGGCTGCTGCTGCTGTGGCTGCGGCTGTTGAGACTGTGGCAGTTGCTACTCCGCTGTTAGTTCCTCCTCCACCATCTGCTCAACCGCCTCCTATAAGAAAGGCCAAGACCAAGGAAGGGAAAGGTATGGTTCATATAGCTTCAGTCCATAAAGAGGCAAGACTGGGTCGGCAGGAGAATTAGGGCTCCCATTTTAGCAATTGGTGGGGGTTGAACCCTACCCATCTAACCTTTTATAGCCTATATATATATATATATCTATAGGAGAGAAGAAAAGTGTTAAAGGGTTATTCCCTTCTTGTGAAGTGAAGCCATCCTTGATGCTGAGATTGAAGGGGTCCACCGCTGCATCCCCTTTAATGTCTTTTCCCACACACCAGTGCCCTGGCAGTCACATTGAAGGTGAATAGGGCCGGCTGCAGGTCCTTGCACAGTCAGGTGGCTGGGAGTGCTGCTTTGCAAGGACTTGCACTAAGTCAGCACTGTGGTCTCTTCGCTCACAAGATCCCGGAGAACAGACCCATAGCAATCATATAGCAGCCATATGCCATCAGTTTGTAAGATGGGATTACCCATCCCTCTTTTACTTTGTTAAACCTCCATTTTTGGAAAGCTGGGTAACAATCAGTATGGCTTCCACTTAGGGCTGGGCGATTATGACAAAAATGAAAATCGCGATTAATTCAACATGTAAGGGTACTTTCACACTAGCGTTTTTGTTTTCCGGTATTGAGTTCCGTCACAGGAGCTCAATACCGGAAAAAAACTGATCAGTTTTATCCTAATGCATTCTGAATGGAGAGCATTCCGTTCATGATGCATCAGTTCAGTCCCTCTTACGTTTTTTGGCCGGAGAAAATACCGCAGCATGCTGCACTTTTCTCTCTGGCCAAAAATCCTGAACACTTGCCGGAATACCGGCATTAATTTACATTGAAGTGTATTAGTGCCGGATCCGGCATTAAGTGTTCTGGCAAAACGGATCCGGCCTTTCGGTCTGCACATGCGCATACCTTTAAAAAATGCAAAAAAAATAATTTATACCAGATCCGTTTTTCCAGATGACACCGGAGAGACGGATCCAATATTGCAATGCATTTGTCAGACGATCCGGCGACGGAACTGCCTGCCGGTATCCTCTGCTGCAAGTGTGAAAGTACCCTTACCTCGATTTCGATTATTGAGTGATTGCAATGATTAGGAGTGGCGATCGCATATGATCTGATATTAATAACATTATACCTGATCCATTTGCTCGTGACGTGCCACCCATCGCCATCTTGCTTGAAGGTCTGGCTTGAAATCTTGTGCGGCCCGAGATGACGTCATACATAACCACGGATGGGATTTCGGCCAAGATCTTCAAGCAAGATGGCGGCAGACGGCCCGTTGCTAGCAAATAGAACAGGGTAAGTATTATTTTTTTGTTTTCACTATTTCAGGTTAAATCGATTTGCTACCGCGAAGTAAAAGGAAATTCGGCTTCACGGCGAATCGAGTTTATCCTGAAATACGGATCAAAGTCCACTTTGTGGATCGCTCATCACTAGTAGTCACCCACCTTTCTCAAAGGCAAATATGCAAAGGTTTATTTATCTTTAACCCTTTGTTAGTGCATAAGACATCATATTTAAGGCCTCCTTCACACGACCATTTTTTTTTTTCCCGTTTACGGGCCGTTTTTTGCGGTCCATGTACGGAACCATTTATTTCAATGGTTCCGCAAAAAAAATACGGAATGTACTCCATATGCATTCCGTTTCCGTATTTCCCTTTTTCCGTTCTGTTGAAAGATAGAACATGTCCTATTATTGCCCGCAAATCACGTTTCGTGGCTCAATAGGTCCGCAAGAAAACGGAACACATATGGAAATGCATCCGTATGTCTTCCATATCCGTTCCGTTTTTGCGGAACCATCTATTGAAAATGTTATGCCCAGCCCAATTTTTTCTATGTAATTACTGTATACTGTATATGCCATACGGAAAAATGGAACAGAAACGGAAACAAACAACGGATCCGTGAAAAACGGACCGCAAAACACTGAAAAAAAGCCATACGGTCGTATGAAAGAGGCCTTAGTCAGGTGTCTGAGAAGGTTGTGTGTCCTCCCCTGGGCAAGCTTCAGTGAAGGGTAGTCACCCAGCCTTTCCAGGAATGTATAATAATTGCCTCACAGAGGAGGATGAAGCAAGGGCTCAGTCTGAATCTCAGAGATGGAGCTCTGAATTCAGTTCAGTAGGACCATGGGGGGGATTGAGCGAGGCCTCATGATAACATTCTTCCTTCTACCTAATGATGTCTACATGATGTCCAGGGCCCGGTGTTAGGAAAAAATCTAAATCCAAAGACTCAAAGAAGAAAGGAAAAGGAAAGAAACTTGCAAATCTGAAGTTTAAATTTGGAGGCATGGCAAGCAAAAGGAGAAAAGGCTCTTCGGTGAGTATGTGCAAACAGTGTATCACGTCATCAAAAAGAAATCTAAATTAGTCCTGAGACTTTCATTTTGTGTAGGCCGCTCCTATTCAGACCTATATGTCTCCATGGTTACAGACTACAAACAAATTATGTGTTGTCTGATCCATAGAGACACATAGGTGTGCATACACACAAGTGTCATATTAAAGGGGTTTTTCCAAGTTCAGAAGTCATCCCATATCCACAGTATAGGGATTCACTAACTGATCCCTGGGGGTCCGACTGCTGGGACCTCCACCCATACCGAGAACAGGGGTTCCATTCCCCCGATCTGATGTAGCGACAGATTGAGCATGTACCCCGCCGCTCTATTCCTTCTCCATGGGAGCCCCAGAAATAGACAAGAGCTGTTCTCGGGATTGGTGGGGTGTCCTTTTCACTTCAGTGAAGGTGAAATACATCATCAGACACATCTCATGGACAGGTGTGCCAATGTTTTTGGCAGAAAACTGCCATGTTTTTCTAAGGCCGTGTACATGTCACCATTTTTTTTAAACTTCTTTGGAAATGTCCTATCCTTGTCTTCCTAACGGACAAGAATAGGACATGTTTTATCTTTTTTGCAGGCCGAAGGAACGGACAAGTAGATGAGAACAGCACACGTGTGCTTTCTGCATCTTTTGCTGCCCCATTGAAATATATGGGCCAGCATCCCCAAAAAACGCGGATCGAATGTGGACTGAAAATACATGCGCATGGGGCTTAATTCTGGACAACCCCTTTTTTTTATTTGCACCCTTTGTAGGCTCATATGCTTATTTGAATACTGTAATGAGATCTGTCAGACACTCTCCCCCATCTCACTCTATGACCCAGATGCTTATAAATGCAGCTTCCACACTGTCCTCCTACCTGCTGTTTTCAGCTCCAAAATGGCAGCTTGTCCTGTCCATTAAACTGATCGACAGAATATGGTCAAAGAAAGTTCTGTATCGGCAGAATAGAGCGAGCAGTAATGAGTCTGACCATATACATGTATATCACATAATACTGGTTGTGTGTCCAGAGTGAAGAGGACGAGAGAGAGGAGTCGGACTTTGACAGCTCCAGTATCAACAGCTCCTCTATCCGGTCGGATATTCTAGCAAAGAAAGGGAAACGAGGGAAAAAAAAAAGTAAAAGGAGTAAGTATTCTCATTCTTTCACTTTTGTAGTACAGTGTTTCAGGCTGTTGGGATAACCGCCTTCATGGGTCTCAACTATAACTACTATAGGAGATCGAATAGGCATAACCAGTCATCTCTAGCACGTCCTTGTACTTCACTTAACCCTTTTGGGAGTTAATACAGAGAGGTCTTCTGTTCAGGATCCTCATCTTTTTTTGGCTGAGAGCGGAGAGCAGTTACAAAGAGGGTCTCTCGCTATGGAGGGCCTGTCCTGTCCTACATTATATAGATAACCTAATGATTTGAATGAAAAATTTGTAATCCTTAATTTCCCCTTTGGTGGCGCTGCTAGGAAATTCAACACTTAGTGCCGGGTTTACCCATAGGTTACAGCTAGTCACTGGAGGTCTTAGCAATTGCAAAAACTACAACTATCAGCCTACAGAAGGGCATGGTGGGAATTGTAGTTTTACAACAGCTGGAGAGCTGCAGGTTGGCCAGCCCTGCCTTAGATGATGCAGTGGATAGCAGCCGCAGCATCTAAGTGGCCAGAGAAAGTGGTCTGTCATCACGTTGGCCACAATGTGATTGTGGTGTCCCAATGGGTTGGTATGGCAGCAGGAACCTAATAGACCCAGAGCGTAGATGAATGCATTACAGCATTGTGCTGCAGTGTTTTATAGAAGAGATCGAGTGGTCAAGTTCACTAGTGGAACTTACAGAATGTAAAAAGAAAAGTTAAATAAAACATTTAAACATTTAACAAAAATGCAAAAACACTTTTCCCTTATATTGTGTCAAACATTAGAAAGAAAAGTGCACGTAATCGGTATTTTCGCAGCCATAATGACTCCATCTATAAAATTATCATATTAAACCTGCACAGTCAACAATGTAAAAAAATGCCTCCACCTTTGCAAAAAACAAAGACAAATAAAAAAGTATATAGTAATATATAGCCCAAAATGGTACCAATGAAAATGTAAAAAAAAAATAAGCTCTCATTGCTGTTTTCCTCTCCACTCTCTTCAAAACAGCAGTGTTGATGGAAAAGTAAAAACATTATAGCTCTTGGATGGCAGGGATGAAAAAAAAAGATTGCCACATTCTAAAGGCCTTAAAAGGCCATGGCTTTTAAGGGGTAATCCAGCTTTTCGATATTGATGACCTATGCTCATCAATTTCAGATCAGTTGGTGTTTGACACCCTGCACCACCACCAATCAGATGTTTATGGCAGCCGCCAGCACTGGAAACATACAGTACAGACCAAAAGTTTGGACACACCTTCTCATTCAAAGAGTTTTCTTTATTTTCATGACTATGAAAGCATTAAAACTATGAATTAACAACATGTGGAATTATATACATAACAAACAAGTGTGAAACAACTGAAAATATGTCATATTCTAGGTTCTTCAAAGTAGCCACCTTTTGCTTTGATTACTGCTTTGCACACTCTTGGAATTCTCTTGATGAGCTTCAAGAGGTAGTCCCCGGAAATGGTCTTCCAACAGTCTTGAAGGAGTTCCCAGAGATGCTTAGCACTTGTTGGCCCTTTTGCCTTCACTCTGCGGTCCAGCTCACCCCAAACCATCTCGATTGGGTTCAGGTCCGGTGACTGTGGAGGCCAGGTCATCTGGCGCAGCACCCCATCACTCTCCTTCATGGTCAAATAGCCCTTACTTTCAAAGTTTTCCCAATTTTTCGGCTGACTGACTGACCTTCATTTCTTAAAGTAATGATGGCCACTCGTTTTTCTTTACTTAGCTGCTTTTTTCTTGCCATAATACAAATTCTAACAGTCTATTCAGTAGGACTATCAGCTTTGTATCCACCTGACTTCTCCTCAACGCAACTGATGGTCCCAACCCCATTTATAAGGCAAGAAATCCCACTTATTAAACCTGACAGGGCACACCTGTGAAGTGAAAACCATTTCAGGGGACTACCTCTTGAAGCTCATCAAGAGAATGCCAAGAGTGTGCAAAGCAGTAATCAAAGCAAAAGGTGGCTACTTTGAAGAACCTAGAATATGACATATTTTCAGTTGTTTCACACTTGTTTGTTATGTATATAATTCCACATGTGTTAATTCATAGTTTTGATGCCTTCAGTGTGAATCTACAATTTTCATAGTCATGAAAATAAAGAAAACTCTTTGAATGAGAAGGTGTGTCCAAACTTTTGGTCTGTACTGTACGTGCTCGTGTACTGTGGCTCAGCTCCCATTCAAGTTTTTTTTGCTGCATACAGCTTTTACAGTTTTTTTATTTTAAATTCAGTAAAACTTGTTCTTCATTTATCTCTTGTTACTTTTTCTTTTGCATGACCTCATTGAGGTAGCACTTATTGCTATACGTGTGCCCACCTCATCCCTATGGCACCTGATAAGAGAACCCCTCTAAACCAGACAACTGGGTAGTATAGAAAAAGCCAAGATAAATCTTCTATTAGGGAGCCTCCCCTTCTGTTATCTAATGCCAAATGTGGTGGGCCCTGGGCTGTGCTGGACCTCAGTGTCCATTAAAAAACACTGATAAAAATATACATGGTAGTGAGAGTCCGCTGTTCATAATGTGATTTCTGTCTAGTTGAAGTTGGAGAAGGAGATGGATATGAAACAGACCACCAGGACTACTGTGAAGTCTGTCAGCAGGGAGGAGAGATAATACTTTGTGACACGTGTCCTCGTGCCTATCACCTTGTCTGCCTGGATCCAGAGCTGGAGAAAGCCCCTGAGGGCAAGTGGAGCTGTCCTCACTGCGTAAGAGCTTCCTTCATTCAGCAAATGTCTATAGTCTTAAAGAGGTTGTACAGGATTAGACAAACATGGCTGCTTTCTCCCAGAAACAGCCTTACATCTGCCCATGGTTGTGTCTGGTATTGCGCTCAGCTCCATCCAAGTGAATAGGAATTAGCTGCAATACCACACACAACCCGTAGATAGGTGTGGTCTGTTTTTGGACGAAGGCAGCCATGTTTTTGTAATCTTGCACACACCCTTTAATATGCTTAGGAACACCTAACAGAAGATTTCTTGATGTTACATGTCCAACGCATGAGGCTACATGGCTGAGAGAGTCTGATGGTAGTTACCTTTGTGATTTCTATGAAGATCTTAGATGCCTCCAAATCTACATCAATATCTACATCTGCTTGGGCTGGTCAACTGGCTGATGTGTATACTTGGGGAAAATGATTTATTTGGCTATTTCAATAACATCAGAGCAGGATATGTTATCAGAATCTGTCCATAGTGCAGCCTTAGGGACCTTTTACACCGGCCCGATGTTTGGGCCGATTATCTGGAACATCATTTGACCAGCAGTTGTCCATGATTTATGTTCAGAATTTTTACTTTTTGAATGAATTCATAATGTCGTGTCTAGCTTGTTCACAGCGGGGGCACTTATGTCTTAGCCATATAAAACAGGTGCCATTAATGTCTTAAGATAGATTTGAAATTCTGTTTTGATCCTATGTTGAAAAAAAGAGATGAAAGAAAATTATATTTAAAGGGGTTGTCCCACAAAATTCTAGATTTTTCAAACCACCACCTGGATCTGAATACTTTTATGACTGTATGTATTCTAACATTTAGCATAGCCACTGAGCTATTCAATAAAATGTATGTGTATAGCGCCACTTTCTGTTTGTTCTTTTCCTTATTCCTTGCCCACCTCACTGAGGTGGTCACACGCGCTCAGTTTAAATCTTCGACTATCACCAGCCATATCTTCTGTTAGAAGCTGTGACAGTTACAGGGAGAGAGTTGCAGCAGAAAGGACATGTCCCCTGAGCTAGGGCATGTCCCCTGAGCTGCCAGTTTGAAATAAATCGGGGATATCTCTGAATCCATCAGAGGTACAGGGCTGGTTCTAGCTTTGTTAGAAAGTGATTGTTATGTATTTTATCATGTCTGATTTTCGTTTTTTACATCATTGATGGCGTTCTGGAAGGATAGGGATTCATTGAGTCTTTTTTTGGTAGGTCCCTTGTGAATTCTGTGTATGCAGAGGTTGTAGATGTTTTGGTTCTTGGAACATGCTGTATGTATGTAAATCTGGTAGTAAATCTCTCCCTCTTGTACTAGGAGAAAGAAGGCATCCAATGGGAGCCAAAGGAAGAAGAGGAGGATGAAGAGGATGCTGGAGAGGAAGAGGATGAAGAAGATGACCATATGGAGTTTTGTCGTGTCTGTAAAGATGGAGGGGAGCTCCTGTGTTGTGACACTTGCCCCTCCTCCTACCATTTGCACTGTCTTAACCCACCTTTGCCTGAAATACCAAACGGGGAATGGTTATGCCCTCGCTGCACTGTAAGTGGCCGTATGCCATGTTCACAACCCTCAGATTCACCTATACACTTAGACCACACAATTTGCCATACCGAATGATTTGCCAGCTCTATCTTTTTCTTTTTTTTTCTTTTAAATCTTCTTTATTCCAACCATATTTATACAAACAAAGATTCTAAAACATACATAAATATTTTATACTTGAATCCCATTTAACCCCCCCCTCCCCAGAGAGCAAGAAGGAAGAGAAAGAAAGAGAAAAAAAAACAACCTTTTTAACCATTTAACTTATCCATAAAAATCTTCCATTTGCTCCATAGTCTACTATAAATGTGCATTTTATTTGATTTAATATAACCTGCTTTCTCAATGGTTCATCATATTTATCCACTCATTGATAGTGGGCACCTCAGTTCTCATCCATCTTCTGGCCACTAATAAACGGGCCAAGAAAAGGGATTTGTACAACATACACTTATTATCTTTTGATAAAGATGAGGAATTTCAACCTAAAACACAAACAAAAATTGAGAAGGATAGTTTGAGACAAAAAATATCACCAATCAGTTCAATAAGGCCCTGCCAAAAAGGTTGTATTTTAGGACACCGCCACCACATATGGATAATATCCGCTTTTCTGTTTTCACAACTTGGGCATACGTATAGAATACCAGTTGAAAATCTTTGGAGCCAACTAGGAGTCACATATAAACGATGTAGAATCATAAATTGAGTAACTCTCTGCACAGGACTCAGTTACTTGCTTCCCAAAACCTCCTCCATTGTTCCTCAGTTAAGGAACCTATATCCTTTTCCCATGCAATCTTACTATTGCATCTCTCCCCCTTATTTATAACTACTCTTAGTTTTTTATATAAAGTTGAAACCAATCTATAATTACCCCTCCACCCCAAAATAAAATTCAACAGTTCATGTGAACACAATACCAAAGATTTATTATTTTAGACTCCTTTAAAAATTGCAGATAATTGATTATATCTAAAAAAAAGCTTTGCCTATCATCTCCTAAATTCCCTAGTAACTCTTCCCTAGACTTCCCAATGCAATATTAGCTGCCAAGTTATAAAGCTTCATATCCGGGACTTCCAAACCTCCCTGATCATAAGCCAACTTAGTTTTTTCCTAATTCTTTTACCTGCCCACAGCAAATCATTGAATCATTTCTCCACTTCTATAAAGACAGATTTAGCTAAGTAAATAGGGCTATTCCTAATAACGTATTATAATTGAGGCAGTAGAACCATTTTAATAAGACCTATCTTATCAGCTTTATTTATGGGGAGTTTGTTCCATATCTTAATCCTCTCTTTAATCCTCCGAAACAACGGCACAAGATTCAAATCTATAAATTTAAAAGGGTCCTTTGATATATCTAACCCCAAATATCTGAAGCTTTCATGAGGGCCCAATATAAAGTTCTTATCTGTTACCTCAACCTTATCACTCAAGGGAAGTAAGATTGATTTGCTTCAATTGATTACTATACCTGAATACGTACCAAAATCAGTCATTATTGCCACAATATAATTTAAGTCCCTATTGGGATCACCGAGGAAAAAAAAGAAAATCATCTTCATATAATTATATTTTGTCCTCTCTCCCTCTAACCCCAAACCCCTGAAAACATAGATCCTGTCTAACCTTCCTTGCTAATGGTTCAACAACTAGGGCAAAGAGTAAGGGGGAGAGAGGACATCCCTGTCTCCAATATTACACTGGTGTATACCCAGCGCACGTAGAGGCACTTTTTTTATTGTATTTTACATTTAGTCAAAAAGACTAATCATTGCCTGCTCTTGACGTGCGCTATTTTTTTGAGTTAGTGATTTTTATTAAATAAAAATTAACTTTTATTAGGTTTTATTTAAATAACAGTGATAACTTATTTCTAACCTACCTAAATAATTAAAACTTTCATCAGTGGACTTTGACAGCACTATACTGTATGAATGCATCTGCTGACATCCGTTTTTACATTTGTGATTTAGCTTTAAGTAGCTGATATTTATTTGTCTGCTGATACAGATGCGTTGTGTCTACTCAGTTGTAGCGAATCCTTGCTACATTGTAAGCAGACTATTTGCTGTTTGTATCAATCTTAAGACAGTGCCGGCACAGCAATAAACTGAATGAATCGTAGCATTCAGACAGGCAGCAGGTAGCAAGCGCAATAAATTAAAATACAAACTGAATGAACTGTAGCCTTAGATAAGCAGTAGGTAGAAAGCGCAGCATACCTAATACCACCAAACGTCACTATACAGAGCCGACCGATACAAACAGCAAATAGTCTGCTTACAATGTAGCAAGGATTCGCTACAACTGAGTAGACACAACGCATCTGTATCAGCAGACAAATAAATATCAGCTACTTAAAGCTAAATCACAAATGTAAAAACGGATGTCAGCAGATGCATTCATACAGTATAGTGCTGTCAAAGTCCACTGATGAAAGTTTTAATTATTTAGGTAGGTTAGAAATAAGTTATCACTGTTATTTAAATAAAACCTAATAAAAGTTAATTTTTATTTAATAAAAATCACTAACTCAAAAAAATAGCGCACGTCAAGAGCAGGCAATCATTAGTCTTTTTGACTAAATGTAAAATACAACGACATCCCTGTCTCACACCTCTTTCAATGTTAAAGGGGTTGTCCAAGTTTATATTTATTGATGACCTATCCTCAGGATAGGTCATCAATATCAGATCGGTGGGGGTCCGACACCCGGCACCCCCGCTGATCAGCTGTTTGAAGAGAAGGCGCGCGCCGTGCCAATGCTGCCTCCTCTTCATTGTTTACATTGAAATAAATGGGACGGTTAGGTGTAATTACACCTGCTCACCACTGCAGATGCAACGGCGAGAAGGTAAACAGAGGCTCGTGCCTCCTCTTCAGACAGCTGATTGGCGGGGGTGCCGGGTGTCTGACCCCCACCGATCTGATATTGATGACCTATCCTGAGCATAGGTCATCAATAAATATAACTTGGACAACCCCTTTAAAGCTTTCAGACAGCTGGCCATTAACAGATATTTGTGCTTTTGGTTCACTATATATTATCTTCAGCCACTTTATAAATTCAGGACCAATACCAAATTGACCCAAAATTTCCCACATAAAACCCCATTCCACACTGTCAAAAGCCTTTGTTGCATCTAATGACAAAATAGAGCAACGATCAGTATCATTCCCCACCCATTGGATGTTGGCGAAGATTCTTAAAAGGTTTAAAGATGTAGATCTTCCTGGGATAAATCCATTTTGATCTGGATGCACTACGTTTGTAATTACCCCCTTCAGTTGCTTCGCCAAATTCCTGACCAGAATCTTACAATCATTATTCATCAGTGATATAGGTCGATATGATCCCGGATCTAAACTATCCTTACCCTCCTTAGGAATTAAGATGATCGTTGCTTCCCCTATTGAAGTAGGTAAACTAGCCACTTGTTTTAAGTGTGAAAAAACCTCCATTAATCTCTTCGCCCAAAACCCCCTATATCTCTTATATAATTCTACAGGTAGTCCATCTGGACCTGCCGCTTTTCCAAGTGGAGATTCAGCTATTGCTGATAAAACCTCATTTAATAAAATGGGTCGATCTAAGTCTTCCTGTTGGATAACGGATTTGGATTTTGGAATGTTAATGTCCCTCAGGAAGCCCATCAATCTGCCATGATCTATTTGAATCTGTGTAGAATATAAATCTTTGTAATATTCCCTAAACACACCCAATATTTTTCCTGGATCATTATGTCTTATACCCCCTTATCTCGAATTGCAGCAATATTTGCCACTGTTTTCATCTTATTAATTGTCCTAGAATTTTTTTTACCTGGTCTACCCCCTTCCCAATATCTTCTAGATCTAAGAAACAAGTCCATGTTCTCTGTTTTTTCCCTGAGATAATTGTCGTAATTATTAGATGCCAAAAGCCAAGCCTCTCTTGTTTCCTCAGTTTTTTGAATAATCATCTCTTCCTCCTTATTTACCATTGCTATTTTTAAATCATGTTCCTTTTTCTTAAAGTCTTTTTTTAATTCAATATTCTTTTTATTTAGCAGCCCTCTTGCATAAGCCTTGGCAGCATCCCCGACCATATTAACCCCAGCTGAATCCTTATTTGTTTCAAAGAAAAAGACTAACTCTCTTTCAAATTGCTCCTCTTGCCCCATTAAGTTGAGCCTCGCAGGATTAACCGAATAGAGCCTAGAAGCAGCGTTCTCCCCTACAACCTCTGAACCCACCTTTATCAGAACTTTACTCTGTAAAGTCGTCTGGTTTCCAAATACCAGATCAATCCTCGAAAGAGAGTCATGGGTTTTGCTGTAACAAGAGAACTGTCTTGGTAACGGATTATGAATCCTCCATATGTCCCACCAACCAAACTCTTGGGTTAGCTTCTTTAAAGGTGTAAACCCAGTTTTTTTTAACCTCATCTTTCTTTGTTAATCTATCCAAATCTTCATCCATCGTACAGTTGAAATCTCCCAGCAATAGTAATGGGCAGTTATATTTATCCTGTAAAAACTCATTTAATTTTAACACCTCATGTCTATAAGGTGGAGGGATATAAATCCCTGCCACGACAGATCTTATATTCTCAAAATATCCATACAGAAAGAGAAATTGCCCCTCTGCATCAACCTTCTGAGAGATTACTGAGCACGATATATCTTTATGAATAAGTATACTAACCCCTCTGCGATACCCACTATAAACAGAAGGAAACTGATGAGTAATCCATTTCTGTTTAAAAAGACACAGCCTGTCCCTCAACATATGAGTCTCCAATAAACATACTGTAGCTGGGAGATATCTGCCTATAACACTAAAACAGCATCATTCTTTACTTTCTCACCAAGCCCTCTCACATTCCATGACAAGCTTTAATTACGGGAATCCTTTATATCAAATACGTATCAATAATAAGGAGCAATAGAAGAAGAAAAAAAAAAACCTTCCTTCTTACTCTCGCCCACCCCAGCACCCCCCTCTCTTTGTGTATCAGTCCCGAAATGGTGACTTAACACCCCAGTATACTGACGCGAAGTCCACCTCCCTCCCCCATTCTTGTCCACTACACTAAAGTATTAATTATCGTCTTCCCCATTTTATTATGATGCATACAATTCGCTCCTGATAAACCCACAGTTTCCATTCAACTATTCACTTCTTGAGAAGAAGGGAAAAAAACTAACCCTATCCTTGTACGCCACTCTAAGTCATGCAGGGTACAGAAGAGTAAGTTATCTCAGCTTGACGAAGTCTTTGTTTAACATCAATAAATTTCTCTCTTTTTGAGTTGTAGATGAATTATCTGGGTAAATTTATACTTTTGATCCGTTAACTTCCACTGACCCCAACGATCTTATTTTACGCATAACAGTATCCTTATTCTTAAACGGGGTAATTTTTGCTATTATTGTCCTTGTAAAATTACCCGTTAGGCTTCTCATTGGTATCCTATGTGCTCGTTCAACTGTAAACAAGTTGGACAGATTTTCACCTCCCACCACCTCAGTAATCCAATTCTGAATACACTGTGTACAATTTACACCTTCCATTTTTTCAGGTATTCCGATCAATCTTATATTTGACCTCCTACCCCTGTCATCCAGATCTGTAATTTTCTTGCTAAGAACGTTATTCTCCACTTTCAAACTCTTGAGATCTTTGACGATTCCAAGAGCTTGATCTTCTAATTCACTTATTCTTTGTTCTGCCTAATTTACTCCCTCACTAACTTTCCTGCAATCATCTATAATCAGCTGTACTTCACATTTTAATTCCCCCATTTGTTTCGTTATATCTCCAACACATGGTTAGATTTATTCACTGCCGACATGATGTCAGATAATGGGAGAGTGTGACGTATCCAACATATCTGTAGGAGATGGTAATGATGCCTCTAATTCCTCTGTGTCTTCACTACTCGCACCCAGATTTTTAGTTTGAGTGTTGGATCTAGACTGCCCCTTATTCACTAGAGCAGACGAAGCCTGAAGAAATCTATCTAATTTACCTTCTCAATCTCCTTTAGTTTTGGGCATATCTTGTCCAAATATCTAGGAGAGCCATACACTCCAGACCGCCTCTGCTCTCCCACTTTCTCTTTATCATCTTTTTTTTAAACTATTGTTGCCTTTACAATGTTACACCCTTCCAAAATAACAAAACACATTTTTTTTTCTTCCCCCTCCCCATTATTTTTAATTACGTTTTTTTTAAATCTTACTTAATAAGGCTATCAAGATTACTCCAAGATCCGTCCCCAAACAGATCACTCAATTCCTTGGGAATTCATTATTAGACAATAAGCCTCAATTGATAAAACAGTTAATGCTATACCAAAGTCCAAAACAGACCGTCCACTCCGTTTAATGTCAGTTCATTAATAAATAGCAACCAGTATTAAAGGGAACCTGTCATCAACTTTATGCTAACCTCACTGAGGGCAGCATAAAATAGTGACAGGAATGCTGTTGTCAGCGGTGTGTCACTCATGAGCTAAAAGTAAGTGATTGCTGAGAACCAGCATCATAACCATTGCAGCCCAGACCTGGAAAAGAGTCACGGCCACCCGAGAAGAGTCCTGGTTATTCATAATCTCCTGCTCCCCCCGCCCATCTGCTGATGATTGGCAGTTCTCTCCTAGAGAGAAAGGGAGAAAACTAGGTAGAAGACTGTCAGTCATCAGCAGGTGGGCAGGAATTCATGAATAACCAGGACTCTTCTCCGGTGGCCGGGACTCTTTTCCAGGCCCAGTCTGCAATGATTGTGATGTTGGTTCTCGGCAACCACTTACTTTTAACTTTTAAATGACAGACCGCTGAAATCAACTCCCCTGTCTCTACTATATGCTGACATTAGTATGGGTAGCATAAAGTTGATGACAGGTTCCCTTTAATCAGTGGTCTGTCTTAGTTATTAAAGTTTGTTAGTATTACCCTTAAATCCACAACAAGTAGGACGCACAGTTCGTTAACTATTCTTTAGCGGACTGCAGCTGAAATTAGTCCTTTATTAGTAAGTAATATCATTAATATTCATTCCAATACAGGTTATCAAATATAAAAATTGCAGAGGTTACAGGATTCCAGGGTTAGTTGATTCACTTCCAAACATTAGGGGTTAATACAAAATATCTTTATTCAAGTGGTCCACCCCAACAGAATAAAGGTGTCCAAATATTCAGCCCTTTTCATTATAACCAAGTGTGAACAATAAGGTTGTTGGAGTGCAGATTTCATCTCCCATAGGACATAAGCAGTCCTTTTGCAGAGTGCCCCTTAAATGTCTCTGTCCAATTAGTATGCAAAGTGGTTAATAATATTATAGTAAATAACACCATCAAATGGTTGAGATGGGTTAGTGGATTCATGGGGTACTTGAAAAGATTTTCTAAACTTCGGCCAAACAAAATGGCAAGCAGAACCCCCACTCCAATACCCCGGTATCTCACTACTCCTTTACTCCTCAGAGAGTGTATTTCAGAAAAACACACATATTCCAGCGCCTCTTCCACGCCATCCGTCAAGCCCCATAATATATGAAAGAAGGTTATCTTCACCCAGGCGTCCCTCCACGTCCCGGTAGACCAGCGAAACTTCAGCATCCCCCGACTCTCTTGTTACCCTTCAGGTATCAGTCGCCACAGGAGTCGCGCACCCTCATGAGAGAGATCATTCGGCAACCAAGCAGGGGCATCTGTCCGGTCCCAGTGGACGCCGGGGATCAAGGCACGTGGGGCTTCCCCGTCAGGCGCTCCAGCATCAGCTCCGGCTAGCACACATAACTGCGGGACAGGAAAGGGAGGTGGAGCTGCAGTTTGACGTGTTACACAACCCACGTCATGCCGGCACGCATCCCCCCGCCAGCTCTATCTTAAGCTTATGTTGTTAGCTCCTTTAGTCAGGTAATATTCTAGAGTCTCCTCAAGGAGTAAGAGTCCCCTCTGTAGATGTGGATCAATATCTGTCTGCCTTGAATTATTCATAATGGTGTTCACAATACAATTCTACTCTTGTGTAAAGCTCGTACACTACAGAATTTGTGGATTTTTATCCAAGCCTTCAGAAAAACCTTTGAGGAGGATCTAGTATTTTTGGATAAAATATCCTTTCCCAAGTTATGTGCTCCACAAGTTAAATTTTTAGGTGCTCCGACTAAAATAGAGGAAATTATCAGAGGAGCAGATCAGATCTCCAAGAGAAAAATCCCTGGGTCTGGGTGGCCTTTGCATTGAGATAATCTTAACATTTGGTGATGTTCTGTTGCCACTTTGTTGAAGGCATCGGAAGATTCTTTTCTAAAGAGAAGATTACCAGAAAATATCAAAGAAGCATTGATTAATTATGAAACTGATAAAGACCCTCTTATCCCCCGATATGACTGCTTAATGCAGATTATAAATTATTAGCAGGGATATTAGCAAATAGACTCTACAGGGTACATGCATCGAAACATTGATTTTACTGAGGAGCGAAAAACACACGATTGCCAAGCTGTGTACATTACTATGATAGGATAACCACATAGCTACAATAAATGTAAAAAAAAAAACATACCTGACCTTGAAAATGACATCTTGACTTAGAGGATATAATTAGCCATGCCTAAATACTGCTGCTCTACACCCATTCAGTTATGTGGGACTGGCCTGCACTAACCAGACATGGCCACTACACAATATACACAGCTGTGCCTGGTTACAGCACACATAGGTCCTGCAAATAGCTGATCACTGAGGGTGCTGACATTGATGTATAAGGACAATGTGACTTTCCTTGGTGAATCATTTTTCAGTATAACTTTATTGGGATCTGAGCTCTCATTTTCTAATATGGAGGTAAATAATAACATTCTGGCTGCCTTCAGCCACCACTAGAGGGAGCTTAATTAGCTTAGTAAATAGACAGTATGCTCTTTAGCTCCCCCTAGAGGAGGCTGCACAGTTTGTGATGACCAAGGAACAGAACAGCATTGGTCTGTTTTACTAGGGATAGGATGAGTTAGGTTATGGTGCGAAAAATCGGTATCAGGAGGAGTAGTCTATTTTTTGCTATTACACCCCTGATACATACATGAATATTTCATTATTCATAGTGTCCGCCTTTAAAAGGCAAAGTTCAAAGGATTCTTCATTGGGTATGGAGAGAAGCCCCTACATGCATATCAGGACCTCCAGATGAGATCGATCCACTGATGCCACCTCCCAAGCCCATGGAAGGCATTCCGGAACGTGAATTTTTCGTCAAGTGGGCAGGACTCTCCTATTGGCACTGCTCATGGGTGAAGGAGTTACAGGTGAGAAAATAATTTTAAAATAATGCAAAAAAAACACTAATATATTAATTTCCATTGTATTAAAGCCTGTCAGTTTAACCTGAGAAGTGCATTATATATGGCCGTCCAGGATATCAGAATGCGATGCTGCATGTCAGTGAATGAAAACATTCTTGTTTTGATCCAGAATCTTAAAGGGGTTTTCCCGAATTTTCATATTGATGGCCTATCAATATGCAACCACTGGATACAGAGGTTGCAAACTGCTAGGCCCCTTTCACATGAGCGAGTATTCCGCGCGGGTGCAATGGGTGATGCGAACGCATTGCACCCGCACTGAATCCGCACCCAATTATTTCAATGGGGCTGTGTACATGAGCGGTGTTTTTCACGCATTACTTCTGCGTTGAGTGAAAATCACAGCATGTTCTATATTCTGCGTTTTTCATGCAACGCAGGCCCCATAGAAGTGAATGGGGCTGCATGAAAAACGCATTGCATCCGCAAGGAAGTGCGGATGCGATTTTCACGGATGGTTGCTAAGAGATGTTAGTAAACATTACGTTTTTTATTGCGCGAGTGCAATGCGTTTTAATGCGTATTGCATACGCGTGATAAAAAAACTGAACAACGGAACGCAATCTCAGGCAGAACTCACTGAACTTGCTTACAGAATCGCGCGATTTTCCCAGAACGCACGCACAACGCATTCGGACCTAATCCGCGACATTCATCTGCAAGGGGCCAAAGGGTCCATTCACACGACCGTATTTCTGGGTCTGCATTTGTTCCACAATTTTGCGGGATGGCGTGCGGAACCATTCATTTCAACCGTGTACTGTCCACCTCCGTAGTTCTGTTCTGCAGCCCCCCAAAAAATCGTAGACAAGAATGGGCATTTCTATTATAATGCTGGCCTTGTGCATTCCGCAAAATGCTGGCCTTGTGCGGACCGCAAAACACTTACGGTTGTGTGAATGAACCCTTAGCTGTGAGGAGTTAGATCTTTATGGGTTCCCTCACATGTAAAAAAAAGAATGCTCCTGTTCACTGACAACAAGCAGTGCTCCTGAAGATGGTGATTAACTGAAAGACTAGGTGTATTAGAAAAATACAGAACCTTTACACCACCACCTTCTGTCCCTTGAATCACTTCTCACTTTAGAAAGACCCCTGCATGGGGCAAAATGTAGCATATTTTTATTATGATGGATTAATAAAGCTCATTGACAATTTCCAGTGAATCACTTGTTTGTTGTGTTCCTTTTAACATAAAGCTCTGAACCCGGACATACCCAGAATTTTACCCAGGCATTTCATGCTCCGATGCTCTCCCTTCGCGCATTTCGCGCAGGGCAAGGGCTCTTTTATTTATGGCTTCCGCCCAGCAGTGTGTTCGGTGACATCACCGGCTCTGATGGGCTGGCTTTGGCGCTACCCTAGACGTTTAATAGCCATGGGCAACGCTAAAGGCCGCCCATCAGTGCCGGTGACGTCACCGGCTCTCTGCTGGGCGGAAGCCTCCGCCTGGCAGCCCTAAGGAGAGCCCGGTACATCACCGGATCTCCTGAAAATGCCTTTGCACTTTCCGGTTTGACAATTAACTGGCATAAGTCGGTATTAATGCTGATAGATAATCAACTGAAATCGCAAGTGTTGGTAGAGAGTCGGATTTCCTGTGAGGAGAGGATTAAATACCTAGGTATACATATCTCACCCAACATTAGAGATTTTGAAGATACAGTCCTGATCAAAAGTTTAAGACCAGTTGAAAAATGGCAAAAAATCATATTTAGCATGGCTGGATCTTAACAAGGTTCCAAGTAGAGCTTCAACATGCAACAAGAAGAAACGGGAGTGAGACAAAACATTTTCTGAGCATTCAATTTAATGAAAACAACGAATAAACTGAAACGGGCTGTTTTTCAGCTGATCAAAAGTTTAGGACCACACCTCCAAAAAAAAAACTAAACCCCCCCAAAACAGAAATCCAACTTCCAAACATGAACTCAGTAATGAGTAGCTCCGCCGTTATTGTTTATCACTTCAAAAATTTGTTTCGGCATGCTTGATGCAAGCGTTTCCATGAAGTGAGTGGGAACATTTCTCCAAGTGGTGAAGACGGCCGCACGAAGGCCATCTACTGTCTGGAACTGTTGTCCATTTTTGTAAACTTCCCTTGCCATCCATCCCCAAAGGTTCTCAATTGGATTTAGATCAGGGGAACACGTAGGATGGGCCAAAAGAGTGATGTTATTCTCCTGGAAGAAGTCCCTTGTCCTGCGGGCATTGTGTACTGTAGCGTTGTCCTGTTGAAAAACCCAGTCGTTACCACACAGACGAGGGCCCTCAGTCATGAGGAATGCTCTCTGCAACATCTGGACATAGCCAGCGGCCGTTTGACGCCCCTACACTTCCTGAAGCTCCATTGTTCCACTGAAGGAAAAAGCACCCCAGACCATTATGGCGCCCCCTCCACTGTGGCGCGTAGAAAACATCTCAGGTGGGATCTGCTTGTCATGCCAGTAACGTTGGAAACCATCAGGACCATCAAGGTTAAATTTTTTCTCATCAGAGAATGAAACTTTCTTCCACCTTTGAATGTCCCATGTTTGGTGCTCTCTTGCAAAGTCCAAACGAGGAGTTCTGTGGCGTTCAAGGAGACGAGGTCTTTGAAGACGTTTTTGTTTTTGAAGCCCTTCAAAACAGATGCCCTGAGACAGATGCCGTCTGATGGTTATGGGGCTGCAGTCAGCACTAGTAATGGCCTTAATTTGGGTTGAGGATTGTCCAGTGTCTTGACGGACAGCCAATTGGATCCTCCGGCTCAGTGCTGATGAAATTTTTTTGGGTCTTCTACTTGACTTTTTTGTTCCATAACCCTCAGGATCATTTAAGAATTTAAGACATTCCAAATGATTGTCTTACTGCGTCCCACCTCAGCAGCGATGGTGCGCTGTGAGAGACCCTGCTTATGCAGTTCAACAACCCGACCACGTTCAAAAAGGGAGAGTTTTTTTGCCTTTGCCATCACAACGTGTGACTACCTGACAGAAAATGACAATGAATCCACATCTTTGCACAGATTTGGCCTTTTAAAGGCATGGGGTCCTAAACTTTTGATCAGCTGAAAAACAGCCTGTTTCAGTTTATTCGTTGTTTTCATTAAATTGAATGCTCAAAAAATGTTTTGTCTCACTCCCATTTCTTCTTGTTGCATGTTGAAGCTCTACTTGGAACCTTGTTAAGATCCAGCCATGCTAAATATGATTTTTTGCCATTTGTCAAGTGGTCTTAAACTTTTGATCAGGACTGTATGAATCTTGTTCCACTGTTGAATAAATTTAGGGACAAATCTAAAGCCTGGTGCAAATTATATCTATCTGTAGTGGGCAGGGCGAATTTGATAAAAATGATAATGATGCCGCAGCTCTTATTTATTCTGCATAATTCTCCAGTCTGGTTACCTAGTGACAAATTTGGGAAAATTAATACAATATTCAGAGAATTAATTTGGCATAGGGGTCAACCCAGAATAAAATTAGAAACATTGCAGTATTCTAAAACGGAAGGGGGCTTGGTGATACCGAATCCCTGGATATATTATTTAGCTGCTCAGTGTCAACACTTCAAGGGCTGGCTAGACCCTGAGTCTACGGACATGACTAGCCAGATTTTGAGGTCACAGTTGCAAGGACAGGATATCATGATATTACTGGAGGGAGCGGACATAAGAACTGAACGGCTGACTAGATCCCTGCGACGTGCAATGTATACAGTATGGAACAAGGTAAAACAGCTTAGAGGGATCAGTGGACTTACGTTGTATACCCCTCTATGGGGGAATCCGACGATGCCAGAATTTAGCTCCCTGGAAGGGTTTGAGGATTGGAGGAGAAAGGGGGGGTTGCCTGTGGAACATTTATTAGAAGAGAGAGTTTTTCGAACATTTAATACTTTGCAAGAAGTATTCGGTATTCCCAAAGCACACTTTTATAAGTATCTGCAAATAAGACATTCATATGACACTATGATTAAAAATGGCTCCATGATACCACAACGTGATATGGCGCTTCAACTTACTCTCTCTAGAGTAGAGAAGAAAGGGTTAATTTCCACATTGTGTGGACTTCTGTTGGATAAACAACTAGAATTCCACCCGCTATCCAGAATGCGTAGATGGGAGCGAGATATAGGTGACATCTCAAAAGATCAATGGGAAGATATATTGGAAGCAATACCGTTATCATCTTTAAGTGAGGGAGGGAAACTCTCAGAATTATTCATAGTCCACAGAGAGTACAAGACGCTGATATTTTTATATCGTCTATCTAGGGTATAGATCGGATGCTACGTGCCCGAGGTGTTCGGTAGACTCTGCAGATCTCTTACATATGTTATGGCAATGTATAGCATTATCACGGTTCTGGGAAAAAGTGCTGGAAAGCGTACAAAGCGCGTATAGGGTACAAATACCAAAGGACCCCAAGGTCTGTATCTTGGGATATACTACAGAACTGACCACTGATAATGTAATTAAGATAGCGATAGGGCGTCTTTTATATGTGGCGAGAAAGTTGGTGGCGCAACAGTGGATACAAGCTGAGCCGCTGAGGTTTAATGAATATATAACCAAGGTTAATACCATGCTCTCATATGAAAGGATTATCTTCCAGAAAAGAGGATGTCCCGCCAAATTTGATAAATTGTGGGCACCTTGGAGGGAATACGTAACTTCTACAAGGAATGATAGATAGAACAACCGACACTGGAATAGGGGGGGGGGGGGGGGGGGGGGTTGGAGGTTGAACAGTTATATTGTAAATCTGTGTATTAGTGATATAGAACAGCAAGGGATGATCTATGCAATTAATATGTGGATTGCCTTAATTGAAAATTGAATAATGTAATGTTTATCAAAACGTTCAATAAAAAAAAATCTGAAAAAAAAATAAAATGCCTTTGCCCTGCACGATTCAGCGCAGGGCAAAGGAGAACATGGGAGCATGAACTGCTCCGATGCTCTTGTCAGGGGGGCTGCCTGGGTGAAACTATGGGTATGTCCGGGTTCAGCTCTGAACCCCGACAACCCCTTTAACTGTCCAGTCTTTTTAAGTAATGGCCTAGCCTCAGGATCAGCCTCAGTAGCTGATCGACGGGGTCTGACACTCTGCAACCCTTTTGATCCGCTGTTCTGTGTAGCTCTGTTGCTGGAAGTCCGCGCCAGAAGCACACAGCACAACATTATAGTGAACAGCGCTTGGAGTGAATGTGTAAAACTCTGTTAGGTAAGAAAAGTTGATTGTACACAGTAAAATCTGGAGATTAAAAGACCTTGTCTGTCTGTCTGTCAGCTCGAGCTTTACCACACAGTGATGTTCCGGAATTACCAAAGAAAGAACGACATGGATGATCCACCTCCGTTTGATTATGGTTCAGGGGATGAGGAAGGCAAGAGTGAGAAACGGAAAACGAAAGACCCTGAATATGCAAAAATGGAAGAGAAGTATTATCGATATGGCATAAAGCCGGAGTGGATGATGATACACCGGATAATGAACCACAGGTAGGAGACCCGTCTCTTCTGCAGTTTCCGATCTTGTGTGGATCCGGTTGTCATTATTTCATTGGTATTTTTCATAGTAAATAAAGTTATGATAAATTTGTATATAATCTGTATAAAATGTTGAGTTGCTGTGTACATTACCTTGTACTGATTGGGAGTTACATCCAGTATCATCCAGTATGATGGTGGAGACACTATGTACATATATTACTTATCCTGTACTGAACCTGAATTACAGCCTGTATTATACTCCAGAGCTGCACTCACTGTTCAGCTGTTGGAGTCACTGTGTACATACATTACATTACTTATCCTGTAGTGATCCTCAGTTACACCATATATTGTCCTCCAGAGCTGCACTCACTATTCTGCTGGTGGAGTCACTGTGTACATACATTACATTACTTATCCTGTACTGATCCTGAGTTACACCATGTATTATACTCCAGAGCTGCACTCACTATTCTGCTGATGGGGCTTAAGCGCTAAAGCCCGCCCATCAGAGCCGGTGACGTCACCGGGAATAGCCCAGCAGTTATTATAAACAAAAAAAAGCTCTTGCCCAGCGTGATACAGGGCAAGATACAGGGCAGGGCGATACAGAGCAAGGCAGAGCATTGGAGCATGAAACTCGGACAACCCCTTTAAGTCACAGTGCAGATATATTACGTTACTTATCCTACACTGATCCTGAGTTACATCCTGTATTCTACTCCAGAGCTGCGCTCACTATTCTGCTGGTGGAGTCACTGTGTACATACAGTGGATATAAAAAGTCTACACACCCCTGTTAAAATGTCAGGTTTCTGTGATGTAAAAAAATGAGACAAAGATAAATCATTTCAGAGCTGGTGGAGGGAAGAAAACATAAAAAAAAATAAAAAAATGTTGCATAAGTGTGCACACCCTCTTATAACTGGGGATGTAGCTGTGTTCAGAATTAAGCAATCACATTCAAAATCATGTTAAAAAAGAGTCAGCATACACCTGCCATCATTTAAAATGCCTCCGATTAACCCCAAATAAAGTTCAGCTGCTCTAGTTGGTCTTTCCTGAAATGTTCTTAGTCACATCCCACAGCAAAAGCCATGGTCCACAGAGAGCTTCCAAAGCATCAGAGGGATCTCATTGTTAAAAGGTATCAGTCAGGAGAAGGGTACAAAAGAATTTCCAAGGCATTAGATAAACCATGGAACACAGTGAAGACAGTCCTCATCAAGTGGAGAAAATATGGCACAACAGTGACATTACCAAGAACTGGACGGCCCTCCAAAATAGATGAAAAGACGAGAAGAAAACTGGTCTGGGAGGCTACCAAGAGGCCTACAGCAACATTAAAGGAGCTGCAGGAATATCTGGCAAGTACTGGCTGTGTGGTACATGTGACAATAATCTCCCGTGTTCTTCATATGTCTGGGCTATGGGGTAGAGTGGCAAGACGAAAGCCTTTTCTTACGAAGAAAAACATCCAAGCCAGGCTACATTTTGCAAAAACACATCTGAAGTCTCCCAAAAGCATGTGGGAAAAGGTGTTATGGTCTGATGAAACTAAGGTTGAACTTTTTGGCCATAATTCCAAAAGATATGTTTGGTGCAAAAACAACACTGCACATCACCAAAAGAACACCATACCGACAGTGAAGCATGGCGGTGGCAGCATCATGCTTTGGGGCTGTTTTTCTTCAGCTGGAACTGGGGCCTTAGTCAGGGCCGGATTAAGAGCATCATGGGCCTGGTGCTGAGGATTTTGCTGGGCCTTTTTATGGAACTGCACTCAGTGTCTTAATTACATATATATTTTATCGATACCATTAAAGTATTTTGTTCCTGCAACTACCCCTCATTTGGCGTCTATCTTGGCAACATGGAGGGGGACCACGGGAGGGGGACCCTGAGGGTGGGGGCATCCTCAGGGCACTGTAGTGTCAGGAAAACCGCTTTGTTTTCCTGACACTATAGTGATCATTTAACATGACTATGAAGATTACTGTTTTCTAGCTGCTGTGGACTGTGGACAACAGCAGCTAGAAACAGTAATTTTCATAGTGCTGTTATGATTTATGGACACAGCTCTCAGCATGCTTAGCCAGCCTTCTATCTGACTGTGCTTCTTGAGAGTCACAGTCCACAGGCTCAGAAACAGCCAGATAGAAGGCTGGCTAAGCATGCTGAGAGCTGTGTCCATAAATCATAACAGCACTATGATTGCCCTCCCTTCCAACTGGATGAGTTTATCTGATACCTGCTCCAGAAGCTCCTGCTGTCTCGCGGGCTGGTGTGGCTGAGCGCTGTGGGCCGTGTGCTGGTAGAAACTGCTGAGCAGGTTGTACACAGCGCAGCGTGCAGGAGGGATAACCGCGGGCGCACTGAGGTCATATCCAGCGGGCCGGCATTACAGGAACCGCACCAGCTGCTCTGACGTCCTGCCGCCGGATATCCTGTGACGTATATCCGGCGGCAGGACGTCAGAGCAGCTGGTGCTGTTCCTGTAATGCCGCGGCCCGCCAGATATGACCTCAGTGCGCCCGCGGTTATCCCTCCTGAACGCTGCGCTGTGTACAATAGTGATGGGAAGTTCGGATCTTTCAGATGAATCGGTTCATTTGAATCAGCTCATTCAAATGAACTGATTCATGAATCGGATCTTCGGTTCACTTGCTGAGTCACTGACTGCTGAGCTGACTCGCAAGTGAACCGAAGACTCTAGGTGCCGGTGCGCATGCGCAGATGCTATCCATTCGATTCACTTGCTGCTGCTGACTCAGTCGGCTCTTCAGCTCTCTAATGAGTGAGTCAGGATCAGGAAGAGTGATTGATTATAGTGATAGTGAGGGGAAGCTGAGGCTGACGCTGGACAGGAGGACTCAGGAGCTGTCACTGTGGTGTGCATTGTTACCCACAGTGACAACAGTCTGACACTGACAGTAGTACAACGAACCAAGTGAAGTGAAATGTGAATGCACGCACAGGGAAAACTATGTGCTGAATTGATAACAGTATTACAGTAACACAGTCACTGGCTGATAATAAAATAGTCCCCACTTAACGGAATCCATAAAGGAGATGTGAACCCACCCTTAGTTATATAGCTACTGAACGAGATGCCTTTAACATATATATCTCCTGAGAAGCCAATTTGATCCTAAAGGGTTAATTCAACCTGTAATCTAAACTCTGTGTCATCTGTCACTTCTCTTATCTCTCTGCTCCTGTCCCTTAATCATATCACTGCTGCAACAAAATCACTGGGCCCCATAGCAGGAATCTAAATTGGGCCCCCATTCCCCTTTTATAGCCCCTCCTTTTGTTCCATGAACTATTCTTGCTGCTGCGTTTTATAATTTATGCCATCAGGGCCGGATTGAGATTACAAAACAGCCCTGGCACACAAAAGAGGTATAATAAATGCAGTGTGTACAGGTATATAGTATATTCCCTAGTGTTCTGATATGTGAGGTACAGGGTATAATATATGCAGTGTGTACAGTATATACAATAGTGTAATATGTGAGGTACGAGGTATAATAGATGCAGTGTGTACAGGTATATAGTAAATACAGCAGTGTATTGACACCTCGTACCTCACATATAAGTACACTGCTGTATATACTATATATCTGTACACTGCATCTATTATACCTCGTACCTCACTTATCAGTACACTGCTGTATATACTATATATCTGTACACTGCATCTATTATACCTCGTACCTCACATATCAGTACACTGCTGTATATACTATATACCTGTACACACTGCATCTATTATACCTCGTACCTCACATATCAGTACACTGCTGTATATACTATATATCTGTACATATTGCATCTATTATACCTTGTATCTCACATATCAGTGCACTGCGGTATATACTATATATCTGTACATATTGCATGTATAATACTGTGTAATATGTGTGTGTGTATGTGTATGTATATATATATATATATATATATATATATATATTACACACAGAGCAGTGTATTGATGTGAGACATAGAAGGTATAATACTGTAGATGCAGTGTTTACAGAAATATGTGGTCAGTTATGCATTATGGTCACTGTGTGTGTGAGGTACATGAGGTAGTGGTCACTGTAACTGTCTGAAGTATTATACATGAGTGAGCAATGAGTAAAATAGGGCATGGGGGAGGGGGGGGGGGGGTAAATGACAAGAAGTGGAGGACCTCCTCTTACCACTCCATTCCAGTCTGTATGGATCAATGCAGAGCTGCTTGTGAACTTCTAATACTTGCTGTTAGGGGTTGAAGGACCTGTGATGATGTCATCACAGGTCCCGGCAGATATACCTTTGAAACCTAGGAACTACACCATTTTTGGTGCAGTTCCTTTGCTACATTCTGCAGGACCTGTGATGTTGAAGATGATGTCATCACAGGTCCTGGCAGATGCACTGTTCTAACCTGGGAACTACACTTTACACTGTGCAGTTCCCTTACAGGACCTGTGATGACATCATCAAAGGTCCTTTAGCTTTAGAAAGATAAACAGTCTACTCAGACGGCTCAGAGCTGCTAGTGCTTGCCTTGCCTCAGCTCTGATTGGTTGGTGGGCGGGGAGGGGAGGGGCTGGCAGAAGCAGCTTCCACTCTAGGATAATATTACGCTCCTCCCGAGTCCCTCCCTCAGGCTCCCTGCTGCCAGCGTGAGATGAGCGTCTCTGCATTGTTTGTGCTTTATGTGACACTGCGCTGTGTACAACAGAGGACTTTTAGCTCCCGGCGGCCTTTTGGCTGGCGGATGGGCCTATTTTATGGTAGGGGCCTGGAGCTGCAGCTCCATCAGCCCCTACGTTAATCCGGCCCTGGCCTTAGTTAAGCTAGAGGGAATTATGAACAGTTCCAAATACCAGTCAATATTGGCACAAACCCTTCAGGCTTCTGATAGAAAGCTGAACATGAAGAGGAACCTTATCTTTCAGCATGACAACGACCCAAAGCATACATCCAAATCAACAAAGGAATGGCTTCACCAGAAGAAGATTAAAGTTTTGGAATGGCCCAACCAGAGCCCAGACCTGACTCTGATTGAAAATCTGTGGGGTGATCTGAAGAGGGCTGTGCACAGGAGATGCCCTCGCAATCTGACAGATTTGGAGTATTTTTGCAAAGAAGAGTGGGCAAATCTTGCCAAGTCAAAATGTGCCATGCTGATAGACTCATACCCAAAAAGACTGAGTGCTGTAATAAAAACAAAAGGTGCTTCAACAAAGAATTAGTTTAAGGGTGTGCACACTTATGCAATCATATTATTTTATTTTTATGTTTTCTTCCCTCTACCTAAAAGATTTCAGTTTGTTTTTCAATTGAGTGGTACAGTTTACAGGTCACATTAAAGGTGGAAAAAGTTCTGAAATGATTTATCTTTGTCTCATTTTTTTACATCCCAGAAACCTGACATTTTAACAGGGGTGTGTAGACTTTTTATATCCACTGTATATTACATTACTTATCCTGTATGGATCCTGAGTTACTGACTATATTATACTCCAGAGCTGTACTCACTATTCCTCTGGTTGTCATTTGAAGTCAACTCACAATGCCTCATCAGATTAGCTGAGCTAATGCTAGTGCAGTTTGTTTCCTACGTCATTATACTATACAGGGCCTGGTCTAAATATGAAACTTCACAAAATTCAGATCATCAGTGCAAGCATTGTGCAGACACTGAACAAGCAGTGAATGCCGAGGTTCTCTTGGTTTCCACTGTCCAATTATGCTAGTGCTGACCCTTTAGAGCCACTAAGGATCCCCTCCTCTGCATATGATACCCTGCTCCACATGATACTCCACTCCTATTGTTCACCACTTTTTTGTTTCTGAGATCTTTCAATTTGACCAACATGATCTGGGTGATCACTCCTATCATTAGAATTACGGACTCTTGAGGGTACATCTACACAGTGATTTTGGCTAGGACAGCTGTCGCGCTACCAAAGATCACAGCATAGAAATGAATGGGTCGCACTTTGACTTGCACATTTGCTGTTACACGCAAATTGCAAAAAAATCCAGCATTGTTGGAATTTTTACAAATCATGTGTCGCGGTCACAGCAAATGTGCGAGGTGCTCTGTGACCCATTCCTATGGCAGCCCCACTACACTGCAATCTTTGGTCGTGTGACCGCTGTCCTGGCCAAAAGAGCCATGTAGACGTAGCCTAGTAGTTAAGTCTGGTAACTGGAATCATTTCTTTTATACAGATGTAGCCAGCGTTACACTGACACCAGGCGCACCAGGCTAGCCGGTTTACCGTAATTACTTGTTGTATTACTGTAATCTGAATTTTGCTGCGTTAACACGTGAAGCCAGGCAAGATGACGTCGTCCACATCTGGACATTATTAACGGCCACAAAGCTGAATGTGACCTTGATAGCAAAACACCTCCCATAAAAGATCTTTATAGCCGGTAGAGTCACAGTTTGTTGGCGACTCTATTAAGACATCTCTCATAAATGTGACAGCAGAAAACACCAAAAATGACTTGGTGTTCTATGAGGAGCGATGCAGTCTGAATCTTCAAGCAGTATGTGTATCGTCAAATTAATTTCCTTGCTCTCATTGCTTCATGAGCACAGTAAGTGCCACTTGTCCTTAGTAATCCTGAAGGTGCAGGTAGAATGGTGATTGTGTGTATACTTGTAAGATAGCCTGCCTCTACATGTGTTATTTACTGTACATGGACTGCAGATGAGATGCCCATTTATGATTAGCTGTAAGGTACAATTTTTACAAATATTCAGGCCAAAAAACTTTCAAAGCCATGCACTCATCAGAAGATCAGAGATTTGATAAATTCAGCTGGTTTACCTGCAAATGTGTTTTGTGATCATGCTGGGACTTCCAGCTGAGATAGGGTGAAAGAGCTGCTTCATTCTATATATGGACACAGAGCTTTTTACTTGGCTGCTATAAAGACCATAGATTGTGAATTTCTTGTTACAGATATGACGGTTTTACTTTGGGTCAGTAGTGCTTTCTGTATTATGGATATGCTGACACATAGGCAGGGTCTCCATAGGAACCTATCTGTGGCAGCCTCAGATCATTCAGGAGGACCGAGGCTGCCGTACGCACTATCCAGCAACCCTGATCCCCACTAGGGGGAGCCATTGCACACCCAGGAGCTCGCACGATTTGACCATGCCATCTGAAATGTTAAATGTGTGCAATCAACATTATTGTCGATCATAGACATTAGCCCCAGATGTCTTCTGTTTAAAACAGCAGGCACTCATAAGTGGGCGGCATCTTTAAAACCTGCCTAATGCTGTACATATATATCGGTGGTCGGGAAGTGGTTAAGATAGGTCTATTTTGCACCAAAATATTGTGCCTGCACTATTTTCAGTTTGTACCAAACTTACGATTAGGATTGCTAACTGTGTCCAAATCTGTGATGTTGTTTTAGAAAATAGTGAAGGGAAGATGCGACACAATAGTGTTTTATACTATCGTTATACCACTTTTTACACCACCTTGGAGCTGGTATAGTTTTTGTCCAAAAGATGCACCAAAAACTGCAACAAATCAAGGCACAAAATAGGACTAGGCAAAATGATGGTGCAAAAGTTGTCCAAAAAAAACGTTGTTTCTAGCATGTTGTAAATAAATCAAAATTGTGGCGCATACACTTCATATATTTGGCACAGGAAGCGTGCACCACGAACTCTGGTGCAAATCAAGACACTTAAAAGGCGCAGTGACATTTATATATCTCCCCAATAAAGTAATTGTAGTCGTCCGGGTAGTACCAAGTATATTATATATTTTGACATACTGTATGTATTATATACGATATTCACACATGGCCATTACATGGATCTAACATTAGAGGACATTGAATCAGACGATAATCATAGTTACAGTCAGAGGCTATTTACAACTCCTAGAGGTGAGATTGGAAAGATAAAGACCTCAGGGTTTTCTAGACCAGCGCAGACTCCCTGACTGTTAGAACAATGGATAAAGTTTTCTTTTCTAGACCAGCGCAGACTCCCTGACTGTTAGAACAATGGATAAAGTTTTCTTTTTTACAGTAAAGTTGACTATTGTCTGTCATCCAGGGTCTGCACAGAAGTGCCCGGACAAGAATTTTTCCTGCGCATTTTAAGTTATACAACTGCCACCACTAAAACAGGATTAGACAATCAACCCATCAAAATATCAGTTTAGTTTAAAACGGCCAGTAGACTTATGATCAGGTTGAAATTTTGTACTAGCCAATTAGATGTTCTCAACAAGTCAATGGGTAAAATTGTATAGGAAGGAAGACTGAAGTAAGGTTAGGGGTGAATGGACTGAGGGAAATGAACTGAGGAGAATGAACTGAGATGAATGAACTGAGGTGACATCATTCTGCGTATAAGCAGGTTCATTCATTAGAAGAGCTAAAACCTTGCAGTATCTGGGCCTGATAATCGGAATAAAGCTTCATTTCTGGATAAGGATCGAGCATTGCTACCATCATCATTCTTTATTTTTTATCACTCTTCTTAACAACACCAGGCTTCCCTCTAAAGCATATGTCTACATTTAGTCAGAAGAAGGCTAGTTCTAACCCTAATCCAACATCCCAGTCCGTATTTCTGGGACTTTCATTCATGGACAAGTGTTGGTCACATTATGATTGTTTCTGTGGTTCTAGTTCTCTCCCCTACATCAACCATCATCTCATCCCAAGACAGGAGAATCTGGCTCTTGTGCACCACCAGGTGCGCATATTTTCCCTTTCATTGCTGTGCCTGTAGAGAGGAGGAGCCTAAGGACCACCCATGAGGACACACCCAGCCTCCACAGTTTCTTGCCCTGTTACTTGTTTTTATGCAAATCTGACTTGTCATTTTATGTGGAATGCTTTTACTTATCCAAGTCATTCTGAGATGGTTTTCTCGTGACACATTTTACTTCCTGTTAGTAAAAATTTTGAGTCAATATGTTGTACCTTTATTTATTAAAAAAAATCCCAAATTTACAGAAAATTTTGAAAAGTTTGCAGTTTTGAAATCTGAATTTCTCTGCTTTTAAAGGGACACTGACAGGCCTTCTGAGCATAATTAGCTCTTTATATGCCCCCCTAGGTCTCATAATAAGTTCCCAATGCATATAAGTATTATCCCTGTGCGCATTATAAAACATTAAAAATAATCTTTATAATCACCTCTCCTTTCTGCCCAAGGGGCGTTCTTTGTGGCGCATTTGTGCCCAGCCGCGTCCCAACTGCCGGATCCTTAGACACGCCCATCTCATTAGTATTCACTTCGCTGGGCGGTATTTTCCAGTCCCCGACATTCGGAGATCATGCGCATGCGCCCGGCATCCTCGCTCGCCGGGATCACATTGCGCCAAGTGAATACTAATGAGATGGGCGTGTCTAAGGATCCGGCAGTTGGGACGCGGCTGGGCACAAATGCGCCACAAAGAACGCCCCTTGGGCAGAAAGGAGAGGTGCTTATAAAGATTATTTTTAACGTTTTATAATGCGCACAGGGATAATACTTATATGCATTGGGAACTTATTATGAGACCTAGGGGGGCATATAAAGAGCTAATTATGCTCAGAAGGCCTGTCAGTGTCCCTTTAAGGCAGATAGTAATACCTCATAAAATAGGTATTACTTTACATTTCCCATATATCTACTTTATGTTGGAATCATTTTGTAAATGACATTTAATTTTTTTTGGATGTTAGAAGGCTTAGAATTTTAGAAGCAAATCTTAAAATTTTTAAGAAAATTTTTAGAACCCACTTTTTTAAGTATCCGTTCAGTTATGAAGTCACTTTGTGGGGCATATATAGTAGAAACCACCCATAAATGACCCCATTTTAGAAAGTACAGTTATTCAAAACTGATTTTACAAACATTGTTAACCCTTTAGGTGTTCCACGAGAATTAAAGGATAATGAAGGTGAAATTTCTAAATTTCACTTTTTTTTTCTTAAGATTTTGCATTTTAATCAATTTTTCCTCTAACACAGCAATGCTTAACAGCCAAACAAAACTCAATATTATTACGCTTTTTGTGAGGCAAGGTGTTCTGGCAGTTTTTTTTTTTTTTCGGGATAGATCATGTGTTATTGTTGTTTTTATAGAGCAATTCATTACAGATGTGACCATACCAAATATCACTTTTTAATTTTTTACACAGTAAAAGCATTTTTGAAAATTAAAAAATCTTGTTTTCTAAAAGCCATTTTTTATTTTTTTTCGGGCAATTGTCTTATGTAAGGGCTCTTTTTGATGACTTTTTGATCTCTTGGTACTACACTTTTTGTGAGGCAGGGTGACCAAAAAATGTTTTGCCACAGTTTTTATTTATTTTTTTACGGCGTTCACTTGACAGGGTTGATTATGTGATATTTTTAACAGAGCCAGTCGTTACGGATGCAGCAATACCCAATATGTTTGTTTTTCTTCTTTTTTTTTAATTTTTTTCTATTTTTTAAAATGTTATATGTCTGTTATGAGAAAGGGGCATTTTTTTTTTTACTTAACTTTTTTTATTATGAAAAACGCTTTTTTAATTTAATTTTTCACTTTTTTTTTATTTTTGTCCCACTTTAGGACTTAAACTTTTGGGGGTCTGATCCCCTCTACAATGCATTACAATACATTGTGTATTACACTGATAGCCTGCCTCTGAGACCGAGCCTGGGGGATGGATCTCATAAGCTCCCGTAGGAAGCAAGCCCTAGTTCCTGTGTAAGGCATGGGGCTGCTGTTACAGCCATCGCGTTCCTGTCACTGCAGAGCGGGTAGCCGACGGAGTGGGGTAGGGTACCCATATCCTTCACAAACTCTGTGCATGCCATGGTCAGCTTTGACCGTGGCATACAAGGTCTTAATACGTCATCATTGGTGTCTTCACAGTGGGGCCCCTGCTGCTAAATGAGCGGGCACAGCTCCTGCTGGGACTTAAGTCGCTTCCTGAAAATCCGTACATGTACGGTGCTGTTATCCTACGGGTTAAAGTAAATGTGTCATCAGAAAATGACCTATTGTTTAAATCATGTTTTTATATTTAACATTATTTTTTAACAATTTCTGGTGGTGTTATTTTTAATATACCATGTCACAAAATTTAAACAAAACCCATAAAATCCTGCAGTTTTTGTACTGGCCACTAAATCTAATAGTAGGTGCCACTTCTTGGTCTGTACAGATCACTTTATTGCAGTTACCTGCTTATCTATACACAGAGGTGATATCATGTGATATCATTACAGGCAGGATTGGAATGACAGATAGGAGGATCCACCATTCACAATAGGTGATTGTCACATCGTATCTATTCTTTCCTTGTACAATGACCTCTGCACAGGTCACAGAGCATGTCTAGAAAACTCTCCCATAGGAGTCAATGAGGTCCCCTCCTGACCATTGTGTCTATGGACCACATGGCTGTCGTAAAGCAATTTTCTTAATGCTTTCTAAATGCAGTTAAGAACAGCTCAGGCAAGATGGCCGCCCTCATAATCATGTTCAGGAAGTAGAATAAAGAAATCTGCAATCAGAGAATAAAATCAGATTTTAAAAAAGGATATTTATTGCTATTTGGTTTTAACTGGCAGAAAAAAAAATTGGTGACGCATTTCCTTTAACAGATTCCAACTGGTGGCCCATTGGCTCTGTTGAGAGTTGTAGTTTTCCCAAACAGCCAGAAAGCTACAGGTTGGAAAGCACAGCTCTGTAGTGAAAATTACTTTATTAATGTTCCCAAGGATGACCTCAGTATCATTACTGTGATTTGCTTTCTTATTTCCATGGCATATTCTCATTACATTATATCTGAGTTTACGTTGCATATTTATGTCTTCCATGAAATACTGTATATCCTATTAGCCTTTCTGCCTGTTGAGCCATTATCTCACCCACTGAATACAGGCCAGGTAATTGTATAATTTACTACTGAGAACATTTAAAGGTAGTCTGTCAGCAGTTTTGACCATGTTGAAAACATTAGTTAAGAGCTGGAGAGAGCAGTACAAAGATACCTTTTGCAGAGTTTTTCTCATCAGGAGTAGTAAGAATATGACGTTTTATTCTACAAAATTCTGCTCTTTCAAGTGCCCAATGTAGAGCCAAGTAATTGTATAATTTACGACTGAGAACATTTAAAGGTAGTCTGTCAGCAGTTTTGACCATGTTGACAACACTATTTAGTTGCTGGAGAGAGCAGTACAAAGATACCTTTTGCAGAGTTTTTCTCATCAGAGGTAGTAAGAATATGACGTTTTATTCTACAAAATTCTGCTCTTTCAAGTGCCCAATGTAGAGCACTCATATTTTTGTGGTGCTTTCCTCATCAGGAGTAGTGTTAATATGAAGTTTTATTCTATCAAATACTTCTCTCTCAAATGCCCAGAGAGGTGCTTTACTGTGAAGTGCTCTCTACATTAAGCTTCTTTACAGTCACTCCCCTCGGCTCTGAGTGACAGTTGTAGCATCCAACCAGGTAGCATCTGCCACCACTCAAAGGAAAGAGGAGGGGCTGTGAAGCAGCTCAATGCTGAGAGCACTTCACAGTAAATCACCTCCCTGGGCATTTGAGAGAGAAGTATTTGATGGAATAAAACTTCATATTCACGCTACTCCTGATGAGGAAAACTACACAAAAATATGATTGTACTGCTCTCCCCAGTCCTTGCCTAGTACTGTCGGTGGTTTAGCATCGTCAGCAGTACTGACAAACTCCCTTTAAGGATGGAATAGTAAAGTAAGATATTAAAAATCCCTGTGTTCAATTATTTTAATTGTGTATATGGTGAAGTACTCGGGACTTTAAATCTGAGATCATCGTCATGGCAACACACATTTCAAGCAAATTGATGTTGTGACTACCTACAGCTGGAGTGACAGAAGAATATATTTTTTTTTTCTTTCAAACCCTGTAATTGTAATGACATTAAACATATGATTAAGATCTGAAAAGTGAGACTGCAATTAAGAATGCATGATACATCAATTCAGTCTGCGTGAGCTATGCTGGCATCTGATTATTAAAAATAGTTTCACTGTCGACTTAACACCTAATGTTATTATTAGTATTACTCGAAACATAGGTGCCAGACCTGAACCTGGGCTTCTTAAAGGAAAACTCCACCTGTAATGCTGCCAATTCAGTTACATGTTGTACTGTATATAAGAAGGGTTCTTTTTTTTATCATAGAACTAGACTGACTTTTCAGTTCTGAGCAGCCATGTTTTATTCTCACTGGTTTACCTATCAGGAAGCTGTTTTATTAATTAGTGCTGTCTGAATGACCATGATTCCCAAAAAGGGTCAGACTTTCTGAACCTACATTATCTACAGGGATAGAGTGCTAGCTGTGCTTAGATAATTTACAGGGAGGCAGTACTGCCTGAACCTACATTATTTACAGGGAAAGATAGAATGAAGGTGATACAAGAAGACAGTATTTATAGGGAGAGGAGGTAGTACTATCAGAGTCTACATCATTTATAAAGATTGTACCTATGTTATTTAAAGGGAGGCAGTACTATTTGTGTCTACATTATTTACAGGTAGAGACAGGCAGGCAGTACTATCTGAGCCTAACAGGGAGAGGCAGGGAGGTAGCACTATCTGTGCCTACATCATTTACAGATAGAGACAGGGAGGCAGTACCATCTGTACCTACATCATTTACCGGTAGAGACAGGGAGGCAGTACTATCTGTACCTACATAATTTACAGGTAGAGACAGGGAGACCGTAATATCTGTACATACATCATTTACAGGTAGAGACAGGGAGGCAGTACTATCTGTACCTACATCATTTACAGGTAGAGACAGGGAGGCAGTACTATCTGTACCCACATCATTTACAGGTAGAGACAGGGAGGCGGTTCTGTCTCTGTATATCATTTTCAGGGAGAGATGGGCATACTGTAATATTTGTATCTACATCATGTAGAGAGAAAGACATGGAGACAGTGCTATCTAATCCGATATCACTTATACTGCAGTACAGAGAGACTGTATTACCTGTACCTACATAATTTACACAGAAAGGTGGTGAGGCAGAATTATCTGTGCCTGCATGAATCTTCGTGGAACATGGGGAGGCAGTACTATCTGTGTCTACATCCTTTACAGAGAAAGACAAGAAAGCAGCACTATATGACCCTACATCATTTATAGTGAGAGGCAAGGGAGGTAGTGCTTACTGTCTGGGTCAACATCATTGTCAAAGAGAGACTAGCAGTCAACAGCATACCTCCCAACTTTTGAAAAAAAGGAAGAAGGACAGTATGTGGGGTGCATATTTTTTTTCTGCTCTAGGCCACGCCTCTAACACCGCCCAAAATATGAGTAAACACCTAATCCCATCCAGTCCCCTAAATGCCCCCAGTGCCCCCCACATAGTAATTATTCACCCTTTATGCCACCACACAGTAGTTATGCCAGCATTATGCCTCCTTCACAGTAGTTATGCCCAGATATGTGCCCCTCACAGTAGCAATGCTCAGATATGTGCCCCTCACAGTAGCAATGCCCAGATATGTGCCCCTCACAGTAACGATGCCCTGATATGTGCCCCCTCACATTAGCGATGCCCAGATATGTGCCCCCTTACAGTAGCGATGCCCAGATATGTGCCCCCTCACAGTAGTATGCCCAGATATGTGCCCCCTCACAGTAGTATACCCAGCTGTGCCCCCTCAAAGTAATATTCCCAGCTGTGCCCCCTCACAGTAATATGCCCAGCTGTGCCCCCTCACAGTAATATGCCCGGCTGTGCCCCCTCACAGTAATATGCCCAGCAGTGCCCCCTCACAGTAATATGCCCAGTTATGTGCCCCCTCACAGTAATATGCCCAGTTATGTACCCTCTCATAGTAGAATGCCCGGCTGTGCACCCTCACAGTAAAGTAATCTGTCTGGCTGTGCCCCCTCACAGTAAAGTAATATGCCCAGGACTGTGCCCCCTCACAGTAATATGCTCAGCTGTGCCCCCTCACAGTAATATGCCCAGGACTGTGCCCCCTCACAGAAATATGCCCAGCTGTGCCCCTTCACAGTAATATTCCCAGCTGTGCCCCCTCACAGTAATATTCCCAGCTGTGCCCCCTCACAGTAATATGCCCAGCTGTGCCCCCTTCACGGGCAGTAAAATAATAAATAAATAAACTCCAGATACTCACCTCGTTCCCCAGCAGCAGCAGGACACACAGAGCTTCCGGCTGGCCCGCCTCTGCCCTGCCCCCTGCCCAGAGTAATGATGGAGCAGAGAGTGGACGGACGGTTCTCTGCTTCATCATTACGGGCGGCTGTTTCTGGTTCCTATGGAAGCAGGGACAGCTGCCAGAAATTGGGACATACCTCCCCCGTACCGGGACTGCGGGACAGCCACTGAAATCTGAGACTGTCCCGCCGGATCCAGGACGGTTGGGAGTTATGCAACAGTATCTGTGCCTACATCTTTTAGAGATAAAACATTGAGACAGTAATGTCTGTGTCTACATTGAAAGCAGAATGATGTACTGCTGATGGCTGCCATATTACACTGGTCATATGCTGGTCACCTTGCTTCCACATAGGCCTTTTGCTCTGCAGTGCATAGTCCTATAAAAATCTGACAATGCAGGTACGTAGAGTGGAGCATACTGTAACCCAGGACACATTCCCTGATGTGCAGTCTCACTAAAGGTAATAAGTAGTAAATTCTGGAGCCTGTTCCTAGCAGTTATTGTCAAAAGACACATAATATTCTTTACATTAGACATATATATTGACCTGAACGCCATATGACCTCAGATTTGCTCATACCATAAAATAGAACTTAGATTTTCTTCCCGGGCCCACATAAGATCTTACTGTTATGGGAAGCTCTTCAGACTTCTTCTGTTAAACATGGAGTGAAGGCGTCACTGCACATACATCTCAAACAATATGTGCACCTATAGAATATGTATAGCCGCATCCCAGAGATATAGTGGTACTGTGCTACCAGCTGCCAGGTAGCATCCTGCTAGCTGCGTCTGGCCATACATTTAAGATTTTGGAGAAATGACTCAATGTGTATTGTCAGGCTGTTCCGATTGTTGTTATGGATGGTAATGCTATTTATAAGAATTAGAGGTTTCGCTAATTTGCGAGATTATATATCGGCTACAGAATAAGAGGCTTTCACCTGTAAGCCAGAGCAGAGAGCAACTCCCAAAGAGTTAGAGTTTCCCTCTCTGGAGGACCCGGCTTCTCCATACATTACATGGACAGTTCATTAATTAAAGTGGGAACTTTGTAATACAGCGATCCCTCAAGATGCAATGACCTCAAGATACTGTAAGGTATCGCTCTCTCACAGGGGGTCGACAATGACAGATTCCTCCTGAGACAACGGAGTTAAAGTCCAAATGGTGCTTTATTTTGGCACTTCAGCATCAATACAAACATAAACATAGCAAATAAACACCTGCCCGTCTAGGCTCTACCTAATAAATAGGTCTTCTCCCTAACTCACCTCTAAAGCGCCGTTTACACAAGAGGTGAGATCCGGCTTTTCTCAGCCATATGGTCCAGTAGCCTCCTGACTCTGACCACACCAGTACCTTGGGGGGATATGGTCCAAGAGTCCACCCCACTCTGACTGTGCAACACCTCTTTTCTAAGGCGTCGCTTGGCCCCCCAAAACTCAGGCTTTCACACAGCCTTGTGTCCCCCATCCCTCCTGGCTGGGACCACACAGAGCCTCTGCAGGCTTCCTTTTCCAATTCCTCTCTCATAGTCATACACAGAGGGTTGTTTTATCACTCCGTGATTATCTTCGCAGGCCTCACCTGTGATCTCCTCAGCTAAAGAAAATACTTGTACTGGAAAGGTGTGAACTGGTAGGTCCCACTACCAAACCTACCCACCAGTCCAAATAAAATCCAGCCCAGAACAGAATCTAGACAAACCTGTCTCAGCAAACTACACTTTACTGAAACCACTGCAGCTTTCTGGATTTCAGTTATCTTATCCAGCTGAGGTATCTGGGTGGGATATACACGCCCTCCAGCACTATACTGCACACATTACCACAATACAATATTTTCAACATACAATGGTCTTTCCTGGGCCATCGTCAGTTTAAACTAGACTCAACATACAAGCCTCAGACTCAGGTCTAACCAATTAACACAACCACTTCTCTGGTAATACATCTGCATTCGTTGTCTAAATGTTGTCTTTACAGTACAGTGCGGTACTACATGTTCTGTACTGCCCTCTGTATGCCAGGATGAACTTCTCCTTTGGATCTCAGTGGAGGGCGGCTCCATATTTTTTTCTGATGCTCTGTGTACTATATAGGACCCTGAAGAAGCTCCTGTCCTCATCATATAAAGTGATTTACAACTTCCAGCATCTATTCCTGACTGTCACATTTAAGGACTTGCATTGTCTGTCTTAGTTATCTGCTCATTTTTCTTAAATGTTCTTTTTGGGATGACATTTGGGTCTTTGGAACCAATTATCAGTTTTACATAGAGTTATGGACTCCAGTTACAAGGGTTTCAACATACAGTGGTAATATTGTAACTTGAGGCATCACTGTACTTTATTCCTCCTGTGATGACACTGTTTAGAAATTGAACACTTGCTGGTCCTACAGATTACAGCTAAATCCTTAGGGACCCTGCAGCGGGACACCCTATGATCACCTTTTCATTGGATGACCGTTGCAAGGTGGACAAATTCATCTTAGACATTCATGGCATATCCACACGTTTTTCCATAAATTTCTGATATATGGTAGCACCACTTCTGTGACCCACACCTACTTCCAGAATGCGGGCCTACTGACTCCTTTCTGCCTTACCCTGTCCTGCTGGCTGCTGCATCTAGGCTGCAAGAGGTGGTCAGCTTTACGGAAACAGCCAGGCTTGCTCTGCCAGTGCAGCACATTGAACTCAGCTGTTCATATAACCCTAATAGGACTTGCGGCCTGGATGCAGCAGCCATTAGAATAGGGTGAAGCATGACGGTGTCAAGGAACCTCTGTTCTGGAGATGCCACAAATGTCTGAGATGAGAATACCCTTTAACTATTTAGTGGGGGAGTAATAGGGAGTGGTACTGTGACAACCCCTCAGTCTTTTTTAAAGGGGTTATCTCTCGGAGGCATCATATGGGGAATTCCATACGAAGGACCTCCCTCTAGGAGTCATTCTAAGAGACTCCAACTATGTATTTCATAGGTGGCCATTCATCTTACTGCCCGCCATGTAGTACTACATTTCACCTGTAGTGGCCACTGCAGGTGAAATGCCTGGCCAGGCAAGAAAATCCGCTGATTCATGATGATCAAGTTATCAGGGGCGTAATTATAGGGGAAGCAGGGGAAGCGGCTGCTTTGGGGCCCTGACCCCGAAGGGGCCCATCCAGGAGGAGGAGGACTAAAAGAGTTTGTCAGGGCCCCCTCAACAGTATTACACAATGAAATTCTATACAGTGGCAGTATAGACAGCGTATAAAACTGATGGAACAGCTGCCGGGCCTGGTCTGAGAGAGCAATCTTTACTAGCCACTAGAATAGGGGCGGCATGAAAGGAAGGGGTTACAAAAAAATTACTGGGGGAGGGAGGCCCCATTCAAAAGCTTCGGCACTGCAAGTGATCTACATAGCCCCCCCCCCCCCCCCCCCCCCCATTTTCAAAAAGGGCTTGTGCCTTTAATGAAACAAAGAATGAATAGTATTTGCATCTCCTTTTTTTCTCCCTTTTGGCCGCTCTTTTAATATATAAAAACATACAGACCTATAACTGTGAAAATTTATAATGGAAATGACAGGATAACGCAGGGTTGCTTAAAGTGCACAAGGTAAGCGTTACGCGATAAGTGTTTTATGCCTGGATTTATATACAGAGACATTGCTATGAGCCCTCTGGGGTCCTTCACTCATTTCCGTAGATTTTGGTTTGCATTTTAAGCATTTTTCTCTTGCGTTGTCTTCCCTTTTCATAAAGCGCGTTCTGCTCCAATGTGGAATCACAGCAGCCATTAATGTAATAATAAATGTGGAGCTTATGACAGCAGTAATCAGTTTATGTAGCTACTAGCCCTCTGTACTGCCAGGAAAAAGCGGGTTAGAGTGAGTAATAGATCCCTGTCAGCTTTGGGATGATACAAGGAATGAATACTGTCATAATAGTTGTAATGACTGAGCCAATCCACTTTAATGTATTTCAGAGCGTTAGAGTTTGCTACAAACAGTGCCACGCCTCTCTACAGGTTGCCTTTGGTATTGCAGTTTAGCCTTATTCACTGGGGCCGAGCTGCAATACCTCACGCAACCCATGAATATGTATTGTGTTTAGAAGAAAGCAACCATGTTTTTCTAAACCAGGACAACCGCTTTAAATAAAAAATCGACAGCCCTGGAGGTGTCCTTATATATCTGTATGTGATAGAGATGAGTGACACATTGTTAGAGTCCCCAAAGAGTTTGTCACCTAGCTTTCCTGCGGTTCCTTGAAGATCTTCATAAAAATGTATATTTTCTATGTATTATGTCGAGGATCTTTATTGTCTTTGCTCAAGCGCTTTCTGCCTAGTGACGGCTGCAGCAGACCATGCTCTTTAAATACCTTGTATAAAGTTGTGATGTCATGATATTAGATGCAATGTGATAGGTACCAGAGTTAGGGTCCATTCACACGACGGTATCCGTTTTTTTGCAGACCGCAAATTGCAGATCCGCAAAACATGGATACCGGCATTGTGCATTCCGCATTTTGCAGATGGGTAAGTCCTGCCCTATGATAGAAATGCCTATTCTTGTCCGCAAAACAGACAACAATAGGACATGTTCCATTTTTTGTGTGGCCATGGAACAGACGTGCGGATGTTGACAGCATACGGTTTGCTGTCCGCATCTTCTGCGGCCCCATTAAAATGAATGGGTTCGCCTCCCATCTGGAAAATTGCAGGACGGATGTGGAAAGAAATATAAGGTCATGTGAATTGGCCCTTAGGCTAGCCTTCTCTCTACATGCCTTTTGTAGTATTGTGATGTCACCTGGCGTCACAAGGATTTTATATGATGTCACAGTGAGCAGCTGTAGTACGTTGTTTTATTTGTATATATTGTATAATATGATGTCATGGGTTTCTTGACATATTTATGTGATGTCATGGTAACCAGCTACAGCAGATTCTAAACCATGCATGATACTGTGACGTCATAATTGTGCCTTATGATGTCAAGGAGTCCAACTGCTGGAAACTCTGTTTTTGTTGCATACCTTACATAATAATGCTGTGATGTCATGGAATCTATATATTACGGTATATCATAGTGACCAGCCGCAGCACATTCTCTGCATAATATACATATAATATAGCATGAGGTATCACAGGATGTCATGTAATATTACAGTGACTCGCTGCAGTATATTGAGCTTGTTTAATGCCTTATCTAATATGCGATGTCATAGGGTGGTACGTGATGCGGTATGGACCAGAAGCAGCAGCTTTTTCTCGGTATATATTCCTTGTGTAATCTTATGGTGTCACAATGAGCTCTTATAGTGACCAGCTGATCATGTTTGGGGCTGGGGCTAGTCTCTATGACATCATAGTATCATATATTATTTTATATATCAGTTGGACACGTTTACATCACATGAACATCTGGTGACAGCTTACTATGACATATCAGTATTATGCAAGGTCTATATGAAGACCACTATCACTGAAAATTGTACAGAATTGAAACATAATCTTTATTACAAGGATGCATACAGCCAGGTCCATAAATATTGGGACATCGACACAATTCTAAAATTTTTGTTTTGGATTTGAAATGAAACAAACAAGATGTGCTTTAACTGCAGACTGTCTGCTTTAATTTGAGGGCATTTACATCCAAATCAGGTGAATGGTGTAGGAATTACAACAGTTTGCATATGTGCCTCCCACTTGTTAAGGGACCAAAAGTAATGGGACAGAATAATAATCATAAATCAAACTTTCACTTTTTAATACTTGGTTGCAAATCCTTTGCAGTCAATTACAGCCTGAAGTCTGGAACGCATAGACATCACCAGATGCTGGGTTTCATCCATGGTGATGCTCTGCCAGGCCTCTACTGCAACTGTCTTCAGTTTCTGCTTGTTCTTGGGGCATTTTCCCTTCAGTTTTGTCTTCAGCAAGTGAAATGCATGCTTAATCGGATTCAGGTCAGGTGATTGACTTGGCCAATGCATAACAATCCACTTCTTTCCCTTAAAAAAACTCTTTGGTTGCTTTTGCAGTATGCTTTGGGTCATTGTCCATCTGCACTGTAAAGCGCCGTCCAATGAGTTCTGAAGCTTTTGGCTGAATATGAGCAGATAATATTGCCCGAAACACTTCAGAATTTATCCTGCTACTTTTGTCATCAATAAATACAAGAGAACCAGTTCCATTGACAGCCATACATGCCCACGCCATGACACTACCACCACCATGCTTCAGTGATGAGGTTGTATGCTTAGGATCATGAGCAGTTCCTTTCCTTCTCCATACTCTTCTCTTCCCATCACTCTAGTACAAGTTGATCTTGGTCTCATCTGTCCATAGGATGTTGTTCCAGAACTGTGAAGGCTTTTTTAGATGTCGTTTGGCAAACTGTAATCTGGCCTTCCTGTTTTTGAGGCTCACCAATGGTTTACATCCTGTGGGAAACCCTCTGTATTCACTGGTGAAGTCTTCTCTTGATTGTTGACTTTGACACACATACACCTACCTCCTGGAGAGTGTTCTTGATCTGGCCAACTGTTGTGAAGGGTGTTTTCTTCACCAGGGAAAGAATTCTTCAGTCATCCACCACAGTTGTTTTCCGTGGTCTTCCGGGTCTTTTGGTGTTGCTGAGCTCACCGGTGCGTTCCTTCTTTTTAAGAATGTTCCAAACAGTTGTTTTGGCCACGCCTAATGTTTTTGCTATCTCTCTGATGGGTTTGTTTTGTTTTTTCAGCCTAATGATGGCTTGCTTCACTGATAGTGACAGCTCTTTGGATCTCATCTTCAGAGTTGACAGCAACGGATTCCAAATGCAAATAGCACACTTGAAATTAACTCTGGACCTTTTATCTGCTCGTTGTAATTGGGATAATGAGGGAATAACACACACCTGGCCATGGAACAGCTGAGAAGCCAATTGTCCCATTACTTTTGGTCCCTTAACAAGTGGGAAGCACATATGCAACCGTTCACCTGATTTGGATGTAAATACCCTCAAATTAAAGCTGACAGTCTGCAGTTAAAGCACATCTTGTTCGTTTAATTTAAAATCCATTGTGGTGGTGTATAGAGCCAAAAATGTTAGAATTGTGTCGATGTCCCAATATTTATAGACCTGACTGTATATTCAACATTTCAAGTTCTGTTAGCATATTTTAGGACTGAACAATCCCTTTAAAGATAAGTATGGGGTTTGTGCAGTGATACGAGAATGATCCAGGAATTTTTGCTCTCCATGGAGTTTTATGGTCCTTTCAGTCTGCATAGGCCAGGTTCACACCACAGAATTCCCCCGACGCATGTGCCTCATACATAACCATAGATTATATCATTAACTAAAGCTACTGTATGCTAATGGAGTGTCCTTGGCCTACGTTAGCCTGGTGTATGTATGTAGCAGCCATACATGTTCTGTAGACTGCATTCAGCTATATTCTGGTTTATACTGGTGGCCTATATAATAAGTTATTGTGAACGCTTTCTATGTTTTCTTGCAGCTTTGATAAGAAGGGAGATGTCCATTATCTGATTAAGTGGAAGGACCTGCCCTATGACCAGTGCACTTGGGAAATTGACGACATTGACATTCCAGATTATGAAGCTCTAAAACAAGCCTATTGGGATCACAGGTATCAATCTAATGTAAGAAATCCTAAGGCTGCCTTCACACGCGGCAGATTTTGCTGCAGACATTTCTTCAACTAGCTCCTTTCATCTGAATGAGGTTGGTGGGAAGCACATGGGTTTCTGCAAACCTAATTCACATGAATGGAACTGATTTTCAGTCACAGGTATTTCTACAAAATCTGCCGTGTGTGAAGGCACCGTGAAGATCTCAGCAGACACTGACTGCTTAGGGTTCAGCCAGGTTTTCTGATGCCGTTTTGGAAACCTAAACCAGGAGTGGATCATAAAAGGAGATAAAGTATAAAGGACTGATGCAACTTCTTCTCTTTTGTGAATTCACTCTCAGTTTTGGCTTCCAAAACGGCATCAGAAAACCTGACCGTGTGGCCGTACCCTTACTCAAGATTTGTAGCTAGGCTTTCCTTCTTTGGGGCAAAGATCATCATTCATTAGCACTGTATCTAAATGGGTCTTTTTAGCGCCCCTGACTAAGCTATCCACTTGTCATGTTTACGCTGTAGAGCGCCTCTCTACAGTACAGTGCGGTACTCCATGTTCGCTACCTGTGCCACCAGGTGCAGGGGGCTCCATTGTATGTTCTCACCATACAAAGTGGTTTACAGCATCCAGCAGCTCCTTCTCACTTTATATGTAAGGTCTGGCTTTATCTGTATGTTATCTGCTCATACTTTTTTTCATCTTCCTGTTTTCTAATTTCTGGTTGATATTTTGGGGTTTCTGAACCAGTTACTAGTTATGGTCTCAGGTTACAATATTACAATGGCTGTCCCAGAGCCCTGAAACCACTGGCCTCAATGGTGACATGTCCCAAGCGACACGTGACCCAGCAGTGATGTGCCACTTATGGAGATGGCACCACTGATCCCAGTTATTGGCTGCAGCACATGACCCAATCTATCCAGAAGTTTACAAGACGGGGACCAGGTACAGCAGACTGGACAACCCCTTTACGGAAATCTCATTGATGTCTGTGGCATGTGCTTAGCGATGAGCAAACTTGTGTTTTAAATTTCACTGTGCAAGGTTCAGGTTCGGGTTATCTAAGAATTCCATTATGGATTCCGCTACCATGGACCATAACTTATGGTCCGTGGTAGCGGAATCCATGACAGAATTCTTAGATTACCCGAACCTTGTATGCCAAACTTGAAAACACAAGTTCGCTCAACACTACAGGTGTTATTTTCAAGCGTGGTCTTTATATATATATATATATATATATATATTATTTAAAGGGGTTGTCCAGATTTTATTAAGTGATAAAAGGATAGACCATCACTAGCTGATTGATGGAGGTCCATCAGCCCGTACCCCTGTAGCTCTATTGCCAGAAATGTTTGCCAGAACTACACAACACTGTGCTGGAGTCAACTTCTGGCAATGGAGCTATACAGAACAGCTGATGGGCTGGTTGTCAGACCCCCACTAATTAGCTAGTGATGGACTACCCTAAGGATAGGCCATCCTTTAATAAACCCCCTTTAATTTGTAAACTCAGTACAAATAGAGTAACACTTTTAGAGTGTGTCAAGATCTCCACATATCCAGTCCATACTATCGTTTCATGCTGTATGATCCATTACAGAGAGTTGATGTTGGGAGACGACTCCAGAACTCCTAGCCAATTTAAGAAAAACAGGAAATTAAAGGAAGACCTTTCACAGAAACCTCCTTTAACACCGATAGTTGATGTAAGTGAAAGACAATCCTTTAAGCACAGTTTCTGTTCATTTTCCGCCTCTGAAATCTTGTGTTTCTTTCTTGCAGCCTACAGTTAAATTCGATAAGCAGCCATGGTACATCAATGCCACCGGTGGTACGTTACACCCATATCAACTGGAGGGATTGAACTGGCTTAGGTTCTCATGGGCACAGGGCACAGACACCATCCTTGCAGACGAGATGGGTCTTGGGAAGACTGTCCAAACTATTGTGTTCCTCTACTCCTTGTATAAAGAGGTATGCAGCTCCAGAATCTAGATATTCTTTATTAAGGAGATTTTTCCAGTTTTGTTTAGCAATGTGAATCCTTCTTTCATGTTGGATAGACCTTACATTCTCAACTTGTAGTACGTGTGCCCCAGGATCTCCATGCCATGTGTTTGAGGACAGTGATGAGAATGGTAACAGAGGCACAAGAGAGATTTTAAATTGGGTTTGGGTAGTACACCCTGTAGCCACTCAGTTGATAGGAATCAAGGGAAGCAGGTTTAGGCCTATTGCACACGACCGTAGGTGTCCCGTGCCCGTTCTGCGGACTGCATATGCGGATCCGCAATACACGGGCGCCGTTCCTTGGGCAGCCCGCATCACGGATGCGGATCCATTCACTTCAATAGGTCCGCAAATCCGGAGATGCGGAACGGAAGCACAGAACGGAACCCTACGGAAGCACTACAGAGTGCTTTCATGGGGTTTCGGCCTGTACTTCCGTTCCGCAAAAAGATAGAACATGTCCTATCTTTTTGCAGAACGGGGGAATTGTGGACCCTTTAGGCCTATTGCACACAACCATAGGTGTCCCTTTGCCGTATTGTGGACCGCATATGCAGATCCGCAATACACGGGCACCGTTCCGTGTGCATTCCGCATCACGGATGCGGACCCATTGACTTGACAACAGCGTGCTTCCGTGGGGTTTCGTCTCGTACTTCCGTTCCACAAAAAGATAGATTATGTCCTATCTTTTTGCCGAATGGACAGATCGCGGACCCATTAAAGTGAATGGGTCCCCGATCTGCTCCGGCTTCCCCGCAGTTGGTGTTCGTGCATTGCGGCCCGAAATTTGCGTCCCACAGCACGGTCATGGAGGCTTTAAAGTGAATGGGTCCGTCATCCGCTGCGGCAGCCCCGCGGTCTGTGTTCGTGCATTGCTGCCCGCAATTTGCGGGCCGCAGCACGGCCAAGGAACGCATACGTTCGTGTGCAGGAGGCCTCAATTAGATCTTGTAATTGATCCAGCAACAGGAGGTTAATCTTCTGATCTTGTGGGAGCATGTCCAACATCGGAGCACTGTTTTACTGGAGCACTCTCTCTATCTCTGGCGGACAGCCTCACACATAGGCCTATTGCACATGAACATGTGCGCCCTGTGGCCGTGCTGCGAGCCGCAATGCACGAACACCGACCGTGGGGCAGCGGATCGCGGACCCATTCACTTTAATGGGTCTGCGATCCGTCCGTTCCGCAAAAAGATAGGATATGTTCTATCTTTTTGCGGAAAGGAAGTGCTGGACGAAATCCCACGGAAGCACTCTGTAGTGCTTCAGTAGGGTTCCGTTCCGCACCATTCCGCATCTCCGGATTTGCGGACCCATTGAAATGAATGGAATGGCGCCCGTGTATTGCGGATCCGCATATGTGGTCTGCAGCACGGGACACCTACGGTCGTGTGCAATAGACCATACACTCTCTCAAGTACTTTTGATATATGCTTTATCCACGTTGTTGAGTATCATTTCTTTTCTGTGAATTGTACACACCACCTAATTTGGAGACAGCTACTATGGTACCCTATTGAGGTGGAAGACCCATTCCTCTTTACTGTGTGTACCGAGAACTTCTGAAGGTCAACCATGCTCTACAGACATGAGAAAGCAACTGGTCCAAGGGTAAGGTTCTGTTCACACTGAGTTTGCAGCACTTGCTAAGCGTACATGTCCCTCATATATATCCATTGGCTTCTTCGGACCCAGTGTATGCCATAAGATTGTCCTTTTGACATATGGCTGGCTGGTATATGTCACCTGTTTCATTACAAGGACATAATGCAAAAAAACACAATATATTATTATTTTTCTTTGTACATAGCAGATGTAGACCACTGTATGGCATATAAATACTTATGTCCAGCCCTTGCATGTCCTTGTAAAATGAGCTTAAAGGGCTTGTCTGATATTATCGTTTCCATGGTGGGATAGAACTAAACGCACAGTGCAGTGAAAGGGAGCTATGCAAATATCATAGCACAGCAAGCTACTCGGCTTCCATAAGCTTGGCCACCTAAGGCAGCCACTTACCGTATTTTTTGCACTATAAGATAGAGGAAAGAGAGAAGGAATCTCAGCTCGCGCCCCCAAACAGGCCTTCAATGTTAATCAGACCTCAGCTCAGACCGCCAATCAGACCCCGAATTTTAATCAGAGACCCAGTGTTAATCGTTACTCAGCATAGAGCTGCAATCAGACCCCCAATGTTAATCAGACCTCAGAACAGACCGCCAATGTTAATACAACCCAAGATCAGACCCCCTACAGGGAGTGCAGAATTATTAGGCAAGTTGTATTTTTGAGGATTTATTTTATTATTGAACAACAACCATGTTCTCAATGAACCCAAAAAACTCATTAATATCAAAGCTGAATATTTTTGGAAGTAGTTTTTAGTTTGTTTTTAGTTTTAGCTATTTTAGGGGGATATCTGTGTGTGCAGGTGACTATTACTGTGCATAATTATTAGGCAACTTAACAAAAAACAAATATATACCCATTTCAATTATTTATTTTTACCAGTGAAACCAATATAACATCTCAACATTCACAAATATACATTTCTGACATTCAAAAACAAAACAAAAACAAATCAGTGACCAATATAGCCACCTTTCTTTGCAAGGACACTCAAAAGCCTGCCATCCATGGATTCTGTCAGTGTTTTGATCTGTTCACCATCAACATTGCGTGCAGCAGCAACCACAGCCTCCCAGACACTGTTCAGAGAGGTGTACTGTTTTCCCTCCTTGTAAATCTCACATTTGATGATGGACCACAGGTTCTCAATGGGGTTCAGATCAGGTGAACAAGGAGGCCATGTCATTAGATTTTCTTCTTTTATACCCTTTCTTGCCAGCCACGCTGTGGAGTACTTGGACGCGTGTGATGGAGCATTGTCCTGCATGAAAATCATGTTTTTCTTGAAGGATGCAGACTTTTTCCTGTACCACTGCTTGAAGAAGGTGTCTTCCAGAAACTGGCAGTAGGACTGGGAGTTGAGCTTGACTCCATCCTCAACCCGAAAAGGCCCCACAAGCTCATCTTTGATGATACCAGCCCAAACCAGTACTCCACCTCCACCTTGCTGGTGTCTGAGTCGGACTGGAGCTCTCTGCCCTTTACCAATCCAGCCACGGGCCCATCCATCTGGCCCATCAAGACTCACTCTCATTTCATCAGTCCATAAAACCTTAGAAAAATCAGTCTTGAGATATTTCTTGGCCCAGTCTTGACGTTTCAGCTTGTGTGTCTTGTTCAGTGGTGGTCGTCTTTCAGCCTTTCTTACCTTGGCCATGTCTCTGAGTATTGCACACCTTGTGCTTTTGGGCACTCCAGTGATGTTGCAGCTCTGAAATATGGCCAAACTGGTGGCAAGTGGCATCTTGGCAGCTGCACGCTTGACTTTTCTCAGTTCATGGGCAGTTATTTTGCGCCTTGGTTTTTCCACACGCTTCTTGCGACCCTGTTGACTATTTTGAATGAAACGCTTGATTGTTCGATGATCACGCTTCAGAAGCTTTGCAATTTTAAGAGTGCTGCATCCCTCTGCAAGATATCTCACTATTTTTGACTTTTCTGAGCCTGTCAAGTCCTTCTTTTGACCCATTTTGCCAAAGGAAAGGAAGTTGCCTAATAATTATGCACACCTAATATAGGGTGTTGATGTCATTAGACCACACCCCTTCTCATTACAGAGATGCACATCACCTAATATGCTTAATTGGTAGTAGGCTTTCGAGCCTATACAGCTTGGAGTAAGACAACATGCATAAAGAGGATGATGTGGTCAAAATACTCATTTGCCTAATAATTCTGCACGCAGTGTATGTTTATAAGACCCCCCAATCAGACCTTAGATTAGTCCCCCAATGTTAATAAGACCCCTATTCAAACCTCAGATCAGACCACATTTCAGACCTCAGATCAGATCCCCAATTTTTATAAGACCCCTAATCAGACCTCAGTTCAGACCCCTAATGTTTATGAAACCCCCAATCAGACCCTAGATCAGACCCCATGTTAATAAGACCCGCATGTTAATCAGACCTCAGATCAGAGAAAAAAATAAAATAATATCAACTTACCTCTCCTGCTCCGGACTTGGCCGCTCCTGAGATCCAGCTTCCTGTCGCGCCGCGCTGAGACTTGACGTCACACAACGTGAGATCACAGAGCGCGCTGACGTCCTCATGCTGTACACAGATCACAGCACAGCGTGCGGAGCCCTGCAGGAGAAGACCAGGAAGCGGTGAGTACAGAGCCGCACAGGGAGAACTGCATTCACCGCTCCCCGCTTCTCCTGTACTAATAAGCGCGTCTATAATGGAAGCGCTCAATAGTAGTCACCACTTTGGGGGCAAAAAAGTGCAGCATGTATGTGAATATTCTATAATTATTCTATATTCTAGAATTTAAAAAAGTGGATGGTTTTCTGGATATAATTTCTGAAGTCACTCCATGTATGCTACTTGTCCTGGGTATTACACTTCCTCCTGTCTATAATCTGCCACTTATTCAGCAGGTGGAAAATGGGTGTTTTCAGCTGCTAAATCCACAACCAAAACTCACCAACAGCTCCCCCATTGACTTTAATGTTAAAAACTCCGTCTTGTGCACAAACTGTAAAATGGTAGAGGTTTATTCAGTAGCTGAAGAATGCGTGAGAAGTGACGTCACTTCTTGGAAGCAGATTTGATTGTGGATTTTATAGATCTCAATGGGGAATCAGAGAAACCTCAACCAAATACTCTGCTAATGCTCTTTTAGGCTACTTTCACTCTTCCGTTTTTGATAATACAGCCGGCTGCATCCAGTATGAACGGATTTGGTTATATTATCTTTAAAATAGCAATGACGTTTTCTATTGTCCCATGCGGACAAAAAAAAACAAAAAAAAACGCTGCTTGCCTTCTGGTGCGTTCCGTTCAGTTTTGTTCCCATTGACAATAAATGGAGACAAAACTGAAGCATTTTTCTCCGGTATTGAGATCATCTTCCGGATCTCAATACCGGAAAAGGCAAATGCAGATGTGAAAGAGGCCCAAAAAAACCGGCCTGTTTTCTGCTACTAATCTGCTCCTAATGTGCTACAGATTTTTCTGCCGCTGATTTTACCGTATGAATTTTTGCTCTTAACCTACCCCCCCACTATGCAGCCAGATCCACATGAAGTACTGCACCATATGTTGTCAGCAGCGGTTGCTGTATACTGCATGTAGTGCTGAGGAGTGTTCCACACAATGCAGTGTTTGCTTTCATTAAGTCAGGGCGCTCTCCGAGACAAACACCCATTGTTTGATCAGTCCCACGTGTGACCAACCTGGTACTAACAGATGTTGTGTCTGAATTTTTTTAGTCTTTTTTTATTTATTTTTTTATTCAGATTGCTAAGGAAAATATCATTGTGGCAGATGGTGTTTTCCAAAAACAATGAGTTGGGGGCAGAGTTACTTTGGGGACGGTGCATTGTATGAATATTGCAAAAAGGCAGAATTTAGCAGACAGTAGATGAATTGGAGCGTGCGAGAAGGCGATACGGCTTCTATTAGCGAGGACCATGGCGCTCCGTTCTTGTGTACATGTGGACTGCTCTGTCACTGCACCACTCATGGTCATGACCCCAGGTTAGAAGCTCCAGGCTCCTCGGTTGGTAGACATCCTGCAAAATATTGTACCAAAAGTACATTAAACAGCAGCAGAATGCCATCTTTGTGACCGGGTCTGTCTGACACCTGCCAGGCCCCATGAACATTGGATTTGTCTGGATCTGATGATCTGTTGTCTATGGTCTGTAGTCTGTGAAGGTGGTGGGTCGATACTGATGGAATCCGTTCTCCTCGGTAATGGCGTAACCCAGATTGGATAGAGATCGCAATATGTTCATGCATTTCATTACAAATGCTTCTTTGCTACCCTGACTTTTGGTATGGTCTCACGTTGGTATACAGTGGTTCACAGAGACACATTGACCATGCGGCAGCCCCCATGGGCACATGGTCATTGGGGGTCTATAGTTCCGTAATCCGTTACAGCATTAGGCCTCATGCACACGACCGTTGTGTGCATCCGTGTCCGTTGTTCCGTTTTCCGTGATTTTCTGCGGACCCATTGACTTTCAATGGGCCCGTTGAAAACTCGGAAAATGCACCGTTTGTCATCCGCGTCCGTGATCCGTGTTTCCAGTCCGTGAAAAAAATATGACCTGTCCTATTTTTTTCACGGACAACGGTTCGCGGACCCATTAAAGTCAATGGGTCCGTGAAAAAACACGGAGGCACACAAGATTGTCATCCGCGTCCGTGATCCGTGTATGTTTTTTTTCCTATCAATTTCAAGGCAAACTTGACTTAGATTTTTTTTTTCACTTGTCATGTCTGGTAATCCTCCAAAAATCAAGGAAGACACACGGGAAAAAAAACGGATCACGGAACAACGGAACCCCGTTTTGCGGATCGTGAAAAAATACTGTCGTGTGCATGAGGCCTAATTGTAGGACATTTGAACAATATACTTTTGAAGGGGTTGTGTCACTTCAGCAAATGGCATTTATCATGTAGATGAAGTTACTGTAATAAAAGCCACTTACTAATGTATTGGGATTGTCCATATTGCCTCCTTTGATGGCTGGATTCATTTTTCCATCACATTATGCATTGCTCGTTTCCATTGGTTACGACCACCCTGCAATCCATCACCAGTGGCCGTGCTTGCACACTATAGGAAAAAGTGCCGGCCTCTCTGGTGGCCGAGACATAGGCTGGTGCTTTTTCCTATAGTGTGCAAGCTCGACCACCGCTCCTGGTCTGCAGGGTGGTTGTAACCATGGAAACGAGTAGCGTATAATGTGATGGAAAAATGAATCCAGCCAGAAAAGGAGGCAATATGGACAATCACAATACATTAGTAAGTGCCTTGTATTAACTTTATCTACATGATAAATGCCACTTGCTGAAGTGATGCAACCCCTGTAAGGCCCATTCCTAGTATGTGACCTAAATGTCTGATGTGTTCTGTGGCCACATGTTCTAGGACTGTATGACAATAGGTAAGAAGCCAATGGACTTTAAAAGGGGTTGTGGCAACATAAAATTGTATTATTATTTTATTTCACTATTAATAAAACTCAGCATGAAAATCGAGTCACTTTTGTAATTTACTTTCTGCTCCATTTGGAAGATATTCCCTTTAGGTCATTGTAGTGGCGTCCCCTGGTGTTTAATTAGTATAGTGTTGTGCATGTCCACCTGCTCAGCTGAATGAACAAGGTCCACCAGCTAGATGTACTGATAGAAGCTGTAACAGTTAAGCCTCATTCACACGTCAGTGTTTCACGGATGTGTGCTGTACGCTTTCTGCACGGACAGCACACGTCCCCATTCATTTTAATGTGTGCATTCAGGCATCAGTGTTTTAGCACGGTCCGTGGGTCCGTGTTGTTAGCACGGATGCATGCTCTATTTTGTCCATTATAGTCTATGGGTCCGTGAAAGCGACGAATGCAATACGGATGCCATCCGTGTTTCACGGATCATTAGGAAGAGATGCTTTGAAAATAATTTTTCAGCTGTTCAGTGTCAGTGAAACACAGACAGCAAAAAACGGACACATGGACCCAACACGGATCCTTCACGGATGCATCACTGACCACCTGTTGACGGATTTGAGCACAGACACGGACGTGTGAATGAGGCTTTAGGCCTAGTTCACATCACCGTTTAGTTTTTCTGTTCTTCTGATCAATCAGAAGAACAGAAAAATAAAGAAAAAACTAATCCCGTATGAGATCCATTATTTTAGATGGAAAAAAAGTCCTACACAAAGCATTTATTTTTTCCGTCTAAACTTAGGGCTCTTTCACACTTGCGTTCTTGTCTTCCGGCATAGAGTTCCGTCGTCGGGGCTCTATGCCGGAAGAATCCTGATCAGGATTATCCTAATGCATTCTGAATGGAGAGAAATCCGTTCAGGATGCATCAGGATGTCTTCAGTTCCGGAACGCAACGTTTTTTGGCCGGAGAAAATACCGCAGCATGCTGCGCTTTTTGCTCCGGCCAAAAATCCGGAACACTTGCCGCAAGGCCGGATCCGGAATTAATGCCCATTGAAAGGCATTGATCCGGATCCGGCCTTAAGCTAAACGTCGTTTCGGCTCATTGCCGGACCCGACATTTAGCTTTTTCTGAATGGTTACCATGGCTGCCGGGACGCTAAAGTCCTGGCAGCCATGGTAAAGTGTAGCGGGGAGCGGGGGAGCAGTGTACTTACCGTCCGTGCGGCTCCCCGGGCGCTCCAGAGTGACGTCAGGGCGCCCCAAGCGCATGGATCACGTCATCCATGCGCATGGGGCGCTCTGACGTCATTCTGGAGCGCCCCGGGAGCCGCACGGACTGTAAGTATACCGCTCCCCCGCTCCTACTATGGCAACCAGGACTTTAATAGCGTCCTGGGTGCCATAGTAACACTGAACGCATTTTGAAGACGGTTCCGTCTTCAAATGCTTTCAGTACACTTGCGTTTTTCCGGATCCGGCGTGTAATTCCGGCAAGTGGAGTACACGCCGGATCCGGACAACGCAAGTGTGAAAGAGGCCTAAATGTCAGATGGAAATGTCTAAGCGCACTTTCACACTTGCGTTGTTGGATTCCGGCAACTGCCTGCCGGATCCAGCAATCTGTATGTAAACTGATACCATTTGTAGACGGATCCGGATGTGGATCACAAATGCATTGCAATACCGGATCCGTCTCTCCGGTTGTCATCTGGAAAAACAGATCCGGTATTTGTCTTTTTCACATCTTTAAAGGTCTGCTCATGCGCAGACCGCAAAACCGGACCCGTTTTTCCGGAACACTTGGGGCTGAATCCGGCATTAATGCATTTCAATGGAAAATAATGCCGGATCCAGCATTCCGGCAAGTGTTCCGGAATTTTGGACGGAGAAAATACTGCAGCATGCTGCTGTATTTTCTCCATCCAAAAACCGTACAGTGACTGAACTGAAAACATCCTGATGCATACTGAATAGATTGCTCTCCATTCAGAATGCATTAGGATAAAACTGATCAGTTCTTTTCCGGTATTGAGCCCCTAGGACGGAAATCAATGCCGGAAAAGTTTAACGCAAGTGTGAAAGTACCCTAAAACGGATGCAAAATGTGCATAACTGAACATAACGGATGCCTGAAATACAGGATCTGTTTCTTTGTTTATTTTTCTGTTCTTCTGATGGATCGGAAGAACAGAAAACTAAACGGTGACGTTAACCTGGCCTTACAGGGAGAGAGCTGTGATAGAAAGAGAACAAGGGAGTGCCCCCAAGCTGTGATAAGGAGAGAGATGCAGAAGAAAGGACACGGCCCTCTGAGCTGCAGCAGAAAGGACACATCCCCTGAGCTGCAGCAGAAAGGACACACACCCTGAGCTGCAGCAGAAAGGACACATCCCCTGAGCTGCAGCAGAAAGGACACATCCCCTGAGCTGCAGCAGAAAGGACACATCCTCTGAGCTGCAGCAGAAAGGACATGGCCCTCTGAGCTGCAGCAGAAAGGACACATCCCCTGAGCTGCAGCAGAAAGGACACATCCCCTGAGCTGCAGCAGAAAGGACACATCCTCTGAGCTGCAGCAGAAAGGACACATCCCCTGAGCTGCAGCAGAAAGGACACATCCCCTGAGCTGCAGCAAAAAAAGGACACATCCTCTGAGCTGCAGCAGAAAGGACACATCCCCTGAGCTGCAGCAGAAAGGACACATCCCCTGAACTGCAGCAGAAAGGACACATCCCCTGAGCTGCAGCAGAAAGGACACGGCCCTCTGAGCTGCAGCAGAAAGGACACATCCCCTGAGCTGCAGCAGAAAGGACACATCCCCTGAGCTGCAGCAGAAAGGACACATCCCCTGAGCTGCAGCAGAAAGGACACATCCCCTGAGCTGCAGCAGAAAGGACACATCCCCTGAGCTGCAGCAGAAAGGACACATCCCCTGAGCTGCAGCAGAAAGGACACATCCCCTGAGCTGCAGCAGAAAAGACACATCCCCTGAGCTGCAGCAGAAAGGACACATCCCCTGAGCTGCAGCAGAAAGGACACATCCCCTGAGCTGCAGCAGAAAGGACACATCCCCTGAGCTGCAGCAGAAAGGACACATCCCCTGAGCTGCAGCAGAAAGGACACATCCCCTGAGCTGCAGCAGAAAGGACACATCCCCTGAGCTGCAGCAGAAAAGACACATCCCCTGAGCTGCAGCAGAAAGGACACATCCCCTGAGCTGCAGCAGAAAGGACACATCCCCTGAGCTGCAGCAGAAAGGACACATCCCCTGAGCTGCAGCAGACAGCACACATCCTCAGCTTGATATAAATCTATCAGACCGATTGGAGCAATGAATAGAAAGATCTTGGGATCAATGTGAGGTACAGGGCTGGTTCTAGCTTTGTTATGTCACTTACTATATGACGTCTGCACAACTCACTTCCAGTCCACCCCTATTGGTACAGATTTATCTGGCTTTGTTCACATGGTGCTATATTCAACAATTTACCTTATAATATAATAAATAATACACGACTTCCAAAAATGGCCGCGGTCTTTATTAACGGGGGGGGGGAAGGTGGGTAATCATAAATAATAAAATACCATAAATTATGAAGCCATTAAACTTTTCCAATATTAAATCGAGTCCATTAGTGCACTACTCATCCAGAGTCCACCCAGTAAGGCGACTAACCCCCCCCCCCCCCACACTTCCCACTCCCCCCTTTTCAAAGACCGCGACTAAAGAAAACATTGGGAGGGCGGGCAGGACACGCTCCTTCCTCTTCTTTTCACCAGCGCAGACAGAGCTCCCACAGGTGAGTGTCCTCCATAAATACACCTTCTTTTTCCCGCTGAAACTTGCTCAGCCAATCCATAACTTCAGCTAAAATTAGCCCTTTGCCCAGCAGCCGATCAGCAACCATTCCTGGCCAATCTCCCTTGGTTGCCGGCTGACCTCTGATTCACCTGTGGAGAATAATGGCGGGCAAGGAGGGAAAGCAGGGGAATAGGGGGAGAGAGACAAATCCAACAAGACAACCTACTATATATAAGTCTCAATTGCCACCATGAGGGGCAAATGCCTATATCGGCACAGCCCCTTTCATGACGTTCTTATCCCACGTGTAACATATCCACATGATGTATATGTTAAATGGATGCCTCCAATGGGGGCTATACTCTGGCATCCATCACCACAGGGTTCCACTGTAAAAATATTTACCTTTTTTTATGGACTCTGTAGGATAGAAGTAGTAGTATAGTATACTTTTGTATCTTATATTTGCCAACGAATGTTAAACCTGAGACAAAAACATGATTTGAACCCAGCCTAAAGTGGCGATGCGGAAGTCGTACTCCGCCCTCTTCAGGAATGGATGCATAGCTTGAAGGCAAATGAAGAAGCTCATTTTCTAGAGACTCAGAGCTAATTTCAGGGTCTGTTTTGTGTAATAATCTACTTTTTATTGATTTTTTTCTGTCCTCAGGGCCATTCTAAAGGTCCTTACCTTGTCAGTGCTCCCTTGTCCACAATCATCAACTGGGAGCGGGAATTTGAAATGTGGGCACCGGAGTTCTACGTGGTCACTTACACCGGTGATAAGGACAGCCGCGCCGTCATCAGAGAGAATGAATTCTCCTTTGAGGACAATGCCATCAAGAGCGGGAAGAAGGTGTTTCGAATGAAAGTAAGAGCGTGCACAGATCATGAGATCCCCCCTTTACCCTGGGCTAGACTATGTTATTTACCTACGTCTTTGGATTGTCTCATGCGCCCGCTTCTGTAGAGCATTAGATACCCAGTCAGAAATAATTCACCCTGAAGCATCTTGTATGACATGTCATAGAAATGGGATTAGTGGGCACAAGTCACTGTAGAGAGTGAGGGGATCCTGCTCTCCATTCTTATAGGGCGGTGGCTGCACATGTCCACTTACCATGAAATCACGTTTCTGAGGACCTGAGTGGTTTAGTAATTCCCCTTCTGGAGCACCTATTCGTATGACTCTATGATGTGCCATTCCTTTATTATCCCTTCAAGAAGTTATGAATGAATTACTAGGTCAGGGTCCAGATGGGTGATATCAGTTGGGGATGTGTCCCTGGGGATAGTGTCAGACTCTGCAGGGACATACCCCCGACTGATAACACCCACCTGGACTTTTATTCCAACGTGCTAGCAATTCATCATAACTTCTAGCAGGAATAATAAAGGAGCGGCACATCATAGTCATGAGAATTGAGGCTCCAGAATTGTTATTACAAGGTGAATGTAATCAGATAAGTCAGGAGAGGTTGCAGGTCCTCTTTAATGGAGACCGGGCAGGTGTTGCCTCCTCTCTAGAAGTGTGGAGGATGGGAGTGATAAAAAACACTAACACTAGTATGAAAACCATGGATAAATCATATACGGATCAGGCAACTGCTTGAACCTCCTGTGACCAGGTGTAATCTGTAGGAGAACCAGGCAGCAAAGGCTTACTTGCCTTGTAGCGCCATTACAGGGGGAATAAGGCGTTGCACCGTTTCCAGTGAAATCAATGTGCTGTGTGTGTAGCGCACGGCTTTGCCCCATCCTCCAGCCACCACCGATCTCAGCTTTGTCTCACTCCCATCTATTAACTTGTGTGGGTTTCTTATGCAGGAAACCTTTTTAAGACTGATCTCAAAGGTGAAAATACACATCTGATAGTATATCCAGATTCTCCCCGACACGGGAAAGGTGGTCAGGCATGTTGGATTTTATCATGCCCGATCGGTTTTTCCCACGGGTCCGACCCAAGCATGCATGTTTATGGTGGAGATGGGTGGAATCCATGGAAACCTCTTTAACACAAGCACCTAATATTGCTTTGGAAAACGGACCTCTAGAGGGGTGGCCAAAATTCATGAAATGTAAGGTAATTGAAAATGTGACTGTAATTGTAAGCTTGAAAGCCCAAAAACATCTAAACCTTTACAATGCTAACAGCATGGTGCTCAACGTTTCATTTTTTATCTAGAAAGAAGCGCAAATAAAATTCCACGTGCTCCTCACATCTTATGAGCTCATCACCATTGACCATGCCATTCTGGGCTCCATTGAATGGGCATGTCTTGTGGTGGATGAAGCTCACCGACTGAAAAACAACCAGTCCAAAGTAAGTTCTTCTTTAAGCTCTTTGCTCTGAGATGACTGATGATTGTTCTGCTTCTGATTTTCTGACCTCGCTGCCTTTCTAATTCTCTGTCATCCCTGCCTGTTTTACCTGGCACAGGTGATGACAAAGGGAGATCAGAAAGGAGCAAATTCTGCCTTTTTGAATTATTTTGCAACAATAATGCAGGCTTCAAATTCATATTAAATATTAATCCAAGTGTGCTCCTTCACTTTTTCTTTTGTCATCTGTGCCCATTTTCTTCAGAAAAAGAGGCAAGGATGACAAAAGCTTGGAAAAGCACGTGTGTGCACTGAGCATTTGTATGGAAGTGCAAACATACTAGTGCCGTAGTCCTCTAATGGCATTTCTCTTTTCTAGACTGCCACCATATAACTTTCTTTTCCAAGTTCTTTAGGGTATTAAATAGCTACAAGATTGACTACAAACTGCTGCTAACTGGAACCCCGCTGCAGAATAACCTGGAGGAGCTCTTCCACCTTCTTAACTTCCTCACTCCCGAAAGATTCAAGTAAGTGTTGCTCAGTCTCCTCCAACAAGATCGAAACAGTAACTGTTCATTTACATATGGGAAGGAATGTTTTTTATCAGCAGTGCAACAACGGAGCACAGAATAAAAACTACTGATAAATGTTGCCCGCCAAACCCTAGCGGGCATCGTGCCATCTACATTCCTGGAGACAGGCTCTCTTTTCTTTTTGCTGCCTATCATGTATTTGACGCTTTTCATACACCCACCGATAAGACTCATCTCTTGGGCGCTTTTACACAGGCAGATAGAGCAGACAATTGTCGGGACGGAAGTGTTCTCTCCCGGCAATCGTCTGCTCGCTAGTGGAGGAAACTGCTGATATTACATTGAGCTATCTCCTCCCCAGTATAGGGATGAGCGATCACTAATGCGTTGCTCGTCCCTATACTATGTCATTGTTTGCCGGCAGTAGAGCGCCTATAACATGGCGGCAAACCAGGATTTTTTAACATGTTAAAAGATCTCAATTAACTGATGAACCAATGTTTGGTCGTTTATTGGGTAATCGGCGGCAGTATTATACTGCCAGATAGCTAATAAGCGTTCATCCGAAAAGAGGTACAGGTGCAAATCCTCAGATTTACTAATCCCCTTAGATTTATCACGGTGGCTGTATCTCTATCTGTCTGTATGTCTATCTATTTATTTTTAAACCAGAATTACGCTGAAATTTTGATGAAAAATGTGCCAGACTAGGAAGTCTGGGCAAGAGTCATCTTTATCTATCTATCTATCTATCTATCTATCTATCTATCTATCTATCTCTGTCTATCTTTCTGTCTCCCTATCATCTCCCTCCTCGGGGTCACAACCATATTAGCCCATAGGGTAATCTAATGTACCATTCTGCCACCATGTCTCTTGACCTCAAAGCCCATTTGAATTGGCATTGGACCACATGATGGTTCCTGTCTTCGCTGAGGATGCCTCCATTTGCTAGCTTTTCATCCCTCGGAGTGTTGGTGTCGTGCCACTGAAACAAATCAATAAATCGACAACTGGGTGTTATCAGTCTGGGGCGATAGTGATACTGTTCAGTCAGGGCTGACAATGAAGTGAGGAATGGTAGCCCCCAGTTGTCAATTTATTTCATTCATTTCTGGTAGGAATTACAGAGGAATGACCAAACATAGTATTTGAAGAAAAGATGCTCCAAAATTGTTGTTTCACAGGGTGTACAAGCATTTACTATAAAAAAAGACATATTTGAAGAGTTGATGGGGCTCTAATTAAACAGTTCATTTAAAGGTGAGAAGGAAGAGACTACTATTGCCTGACCCTAATTGTTCTATACAACAGCCCATAGATTTGGTTATATGTTTTTATTTTTATACAGTACATCACAAAATTCCTTGTATTCAGTTTAACCAGAAGTACAAGGTCAGCAAATGTGCAGCAATGAGAGAGCAGATGCCGCTGCATTAACCTGGCGGCAGTCCCTGCGTGTCCCCGCGGCTATGGCCTAGGCGTCTTGGCCTCTGCGTGCACTTCTTTCCTCCTTTGTTTCATGGCTGGATGCTGTCATACCGGCTCCAGTCTTGTCAACATGATTAAGATCAGTTGTTTCCGACAGTGGAATAATATAAAGGATGAATAATTCATAGATGGGAGGGTCTGCCTGCTCTCAGCGCTGAGCGAGAGGCTGATGAGTCACAGGCAATGCATACTGATCACAGCTTCCTCCATAGAGCATCTGCATGTAAAACGCCTCCGCATCACAAATACGATTTTACACTTGTTCAAGTAGTTTATGTAAATGGAGGGTATCTATATATCTACCCATCTGTCTATCTATCCATCTATCTGTCTGTCTATCTCTTTTCTATTTATCTTTTTTTTAAATCTTTTTCTCTATCTATCTATTTATATATCTATATATCTATTATTATTATTTATTTTGTATCTATCTATTGTAGGGTTTCGCTCTGGTACATAGGGTAAGCGGACGCAGTACAGAGGCAAAATACAAGTTCTTTTGAAATATAATTTTTATTAAGTTTTCCAAATTATTTTCAGCAAGACAGTTGTACAATACAAATACAGCTCCTTCGTCTCAACAAAAGAGTTAATCAAAGTGCATGCAAGATACTCATAAACAGTACAATACAGTACAATACAATACAATTCGATTCCTCTACCCTCCCCCCTCCCTTCCTCCCAACCTGGGAAAACATTTTACCCCCCTCCCTCCCCCCTCCCTCTCTCTCAACTTCCCTAATGTACTAACATTGCTTTCAATCAACCTGAAGTCTCCCCAAGGTTTGGCTTAACTTTTTCTTCAAGTACCATTCTGACAGAATGAATGGAGTCATTAAAGTGCGCATGTCCCTGTCTGAATATACCACTCCTATAAAAGACTCCCATCTCTTGAAAAAAGAGTTTATAAATCGCCCACCCAATTGTTCCGCTTCAATTTTTTCCATATCCAGGCAAAGCTTAGCATGATTAAGAACCTCCGTCATTGACGGCAATTGAGGTTTGAGCCAATGCTTGAAAATACAGCGTTTGGCTGCCAGTAGAAGGATGTGAATAACTGGTTGCACATTGATCCCATTCGCCTGGGCATGGAAAAGCATCAAATCAGGAGACAAAGGAACTGAGATTTTTAGATACACTTTAATCTGAGATCTAACTAGCTTCCAAAATTTCTGAGAGGCTGGACAGGACCACACTCCATGACTCAGATCAGATTTGTCCAAATGACACTTAGGGCATCTAGTCAATCTATCAGAGGATAGAAGGGGTGAAGAAAATTGGAACCCATAGATAGCCTTATGGATAAATCTGAAATGGGATTCTCTCCAAACTTGGTTGATTATCACTTTATTGACTATATTCCATCCTTGAATTACAAGAGTATCTGCATCCAGTGAGGGGAATATTTTTTTCCAATGGGAGAATACATTGTCTGCCAAACACTTTTGCTTGCTATCCCGCAACTCGTAATAGAGATCTGAAAGTGATCTTTTTTTGGATCCATCTCCCAACAAACGATCAAAGGCATTGACAGAAAACTCCCCATTCATGTTTTTCACTCTAGGTCTGAGAAAGCTCATCAACTGAGCATGTGCCAGAAAGTGTTGTGGTTTGACTTGTGGGAATCTATTCTGTAATTCAGTAAAGGACACATAGGTATTGGTTTGTCTATCCCAGAAGTCCCGGACCCTCCTCACACCATCTCGCCTCCATGATTCAAAATGTTTTGTTTCGATGCCTGCAGGGAATTCCGGGTGTCCCCAGACTGGCATAAATTTTGAAATCATGAATGGGAGCTTAAAAATTTTCCGCACCCCCTTCCAGGCCGCTATATTGTCTGTCAACAAAGTGCTTCGTTTTGGCCACAAGGGTAGAGCAGAGAACTTTGTGTGAAGGAGTGCCCCCAAGGACCACGGTCTAGCTAGTTGAGACTCTAACAGTGTGTTAGTATAGAAGTTGGATCCGAAGATCCAATCAATACCATGCCTTAATAGGCTGGCCAAGTTATATGACCGTAGGTCAGGTAATGCCATTCCCCCCAACCCTTTTGGTAGTTGAAGTTTGGAAAAGCTATGCAGGGTTTGCGTCCCCTCCAAATAAAAGCCCTGAATGCTGATCTAACTCCAATATATCCTTATGTTTGATCAAGATGGGGATCGTTTGCATCGGATATAGGAGCTTTGGAGTGCACATCATTTTTATTAACTGTATTCTCCCTCCCAGGGACAGAGGGGATTGCATCCACCTCTGCAAGTCTCCCTTAATCTTTTGAACAATAGGTGGATAATTCAAAGAGTAAAGCGACCCCGGATTCCTTCCTATCTGGATACCTAAATATCTAATTGACTTAGTAGCTACCTGAAGGGGGACTCCCAGCGGCTTCTCACCAACATTTGGAATATTTGGGCCAATAAATAGGATCTCTGACTTAGTTGCATTAACTCGGTATCCTGACATAACGCCAAATTCAGAAAGTAACTGAAACAAATGGGGTAGGTCTCTGGATGGGTTCTCTAGAAAGACTAATAAGTCGTCAGCAAATAGAACGTGTTTGAGTTCCCTATTCCCAACTCTAATTCCCTCAATCTTACTATCTCCAGCTAGCCTCCTGGACAGGGGCTCTAAGGCTAGGTTGAATAGAAGGGGGGACAAAGGACATCCCTGTCTAGTACCTTTGCCCAAACTAAAAGGCTGTGACAAAAAGCCTGGGGTATGGATCCTAGCCCATGGGTCTGAGTATAGTGCCCTTATGTACTGACGGAAAGCACCGTCAAATCCCATCACCTCAAGTACCTGCTCCATCCATCCCCAGTGTACGTTATCAAAAGCTTTTTCAGCATCTACTGTTACTAATGCTGGGGATGGATGGAGATCAGGTCGAAGCTTGACCTCTTCCAGAACCGTGAGAACCTTACGAACGTTAGTAACTGCCGCCCTACCTTGTACAAACCCCACCTGCGCTGGAGAGATCAGTCTTGGTAAGATTTTTGCTAATCTGTCCGCTAAAATTTTGGAGATTATCTTCAAGTCCACATTTATTAGGGAAATTGGACGATCTGATGATGGATAGGCAGGGTCCTTCCCTGGTTTTGGCAAAATTTTTATATGGGCCGTATTAGTTTGATTCGGAAATGCCTCCCCCCGCATGTAACTCGTATATACTTGTTCCAGTAGAGGTGAGATCTCTGGGGATATAAGACGATAAAACTCGCCAGAAAACCCATCTGGGCCTGGAGCTTTCCCCAAGGATAGGTTTTTGATAGTAAGCTCAATTTCCCCTTTGGAAATTGGGGCATTAAGAACACTTTTCTCTTCATCACTAATTTTAGGTAAAGATACTCTCCCCAGCCACTGACTACTATCCAAAAGAGGGGTGTTTGGGGCCTTGTACAGATCCTCATAGAAGGTTCTCAGTACTGTATTTATTTCCTTGGGGTGTGTCTGCAAGTGTCCCAGACTATTCCTGAGGTGAGGAATGACAGTAGTAGGTCGTTGACCTTTTGCTAACCCCGCCAGTAATTTCCCCGATTTATTACCGTGCCTATACAGACGGGCTTCCCATTTGGATTGAGAGATCGTTTCCCATCTGTGCAACCATTGCTCATACTCCTCTTTAACCGACTGCCAAATGTTCTTTAAACTGGGGAGTGGATTATTCAAAAAACTAGTGTAAGCTATCCTCAATTTGTCACTTAACTCTGTTATTTTGGCTTTAATGTTTTTCTTTTTACTACCCACAAATGCCACAATCCAATGCGCTGACTGTATTGCTTCGGTAGGTAATCGCTGGTAATGGGATTCGTTCCATCTAGGCGATCTTTAGATGACGACTTGCTTCTATTGGTGAATCAAAGGTTTCCACAGTCCCGTCTGGCTGTTGCACCTTTAGCAGTGCCGGGTACAATAAAGAAAAGCGGATCTGAGCTTTAAATAAAGCGGAGCAAAGAGGGGCAAAGGCTCTTCTGCGCCTGGTGACCTCTGCAGAAAAGTCCCCAAAGATAAGCACACGTTGCCCTCGTAGCTGCACATTACCGCCTTGTTGTTTAAATGCCCGAAGTATGGCGGACTTATCCGCATAGTCCAGATACTTGACTATAACTTGGCGGGGTCTGTTTCCTCGTGCTTGATTCTGGCGTGACCCTCGGGGTCTAGTGGTGTCGTCAGGTTGTGCACTCGGGCCCACACGATGAGCTCTTTCCACTTTACATTTGGCCCCTATACCCAGCACCTCAGGTAATTCAGACTCACAGATGGCGATGAGTTCCCGTGCCGGTATATTCTCAGACAGGCCTACCAAGCGGAGGTTGCTCCTTCTGGAGCGATTTTCCAGATCATCAACCTTGCTCCAGAGCTTTGTGTTTTCAGACACCAACTGGGTTAGATGATTTTTGAGCATTTCATTATCAGATTCAATGTCCGATATCCTGGACTCTAGCTCTTCCAGGCGGGCTCCATGCTGCGTGACCTCTGCTTGTATCGCCGCAAGAGACTGTGACACTGTAGAAGAGAGCGCTTCTTGTAGGTCGGGCGATATCCGAGCCGCTACTTCCAGCGCTAACTGTTTGTAATCCACAGAGGGAAGATCCTCATCCTCTGTGGGAGCCGAAGACTGCTGAGGTGAATCAATCGGCAAGGTAGGAGCCGCAGGTTCATTCTGGCGAGTTGCCATTTTAGATTCAGTTGGCGCCTTTTCTGGTTTGGCCAGATTTTTCTTTGATTTACTCCCCATGAAGATTAGGTAACGGTCCATAAACCGCCCGGTAAACTTGGAAGTTGATTGTCCCAACTGCCGGCGAGTAATAGGCAGTTAGTTTGGCTGGGAGGATGTAATCGCTGTGCTGCAGGGACGGAGCTTCACTCACACGCGACCAGTCATGTCGGCGCCGGAACCGGAAGCCAAAATACAAGTTCTTAACGCAAACTTTAGTGTTTATTCACACTTGCGGCAGTTGCACAAAACACCTCACTTTACAGTCTTTTGGTGTTAATTCACACACAATGGAAAGTTCATATTGCACAAGTCACCTTGTTGGCAGTTCGGCCTCCAGTAGTCCACAGCAGGCTTTAGGGGGCCTGTTTCCCCTGCACATGGGTCTCAGCCCCCACCAGTCCGGCACAAAACCTCAGATCCCAACACAGAGACTCAGCTGCTGAGCCCAGCTGCCTATTTAAGGACAGCCAGGTGCTGCCAAAACCCGGACCAGCACTTAAACTCCGGTCTGGTATTTGACCTCACCTAGCTGGAAACCAGCCCAGCCCACATGCTGGGAGGAAAATGCCTGCCTTTCCAGACAAAACTCCTCACTGTGTCACATACCTTTGTTCAACCCTGAGTGGCTGAACACACGCCAGACAGTGTACCCGAGACAGGGCATCTGAGTTTCCCTGTAACCGGCATGCCCTGTGTTCCACCGAAAACTTTAAGTTTTGTAAGGACAGAAAACATCGGGTGACCCGGGCATTTCTGTCTTTGGCCTGGATCTCCCCTTGAGAGGGGAGTGGTCAGTCACTAGGCGGAACTTTCTCCCCAACAAATAATAGACTTGAGTACCCACTTGATGGCCAGGCACTCTCTCTCTCTCCACTATACTATACGGGGTCTCAGCTGGGGTGAGCTTATGGCTGAGGAAGACAATGGGATGCTCCTCCCTGTTGACTTCCTGAGACAGTACAGCACAGAGGCCTACTTCGGAGGCATCGGTCTGTACTATAAACTTCCCTTTGAAGTCGGGCGTCACCAAAACCGAGGATCTACACAGGGCCGACTTCAAAGCGGAGAAAGCATCTTCCGCCCGATCATCCTAGCGAACCATCACTGACTTGTGTCCTTTCAAGAGCCCTGTCAATGGCGCGGCCACCATAGCAAAGTGGGGAAAAAACCTCATGTAATAACCCACCATTCCCAGGAATGACTTTACTTGCCTAGTGGTGACAGGTTAGGGTAAATTTCTTATCGCCTCTGTTTTGTTTACTTGGGGTTTGATGACTCCTCTAACCCTATCGCACATTTTTTAGAGTTAGCGGTTAGTCCAGCCTTCGAAAGGGAGTCCACTACAGCCTGCACTTTGGGTAGGTTACTTTCCCAGTCGGTACTGTGGATGACAATATCGTCCAGGTAAGCCGAAGCGTACCGACAATGTGGACGAAGCACAATGTCCATTAGTCGCTGAAAAGTGGCGGGGGCACCATGCAGACCAAAGGGTAACACTTTATACTGATACAGCCCCTCAGGCGTGATGAAGGCAGTTTTCTCTTTGGCAGCCTCCGTTAAGGGCACCTGCCAGTACCCTTTCGTGAGTTCCAAAACATAAAAGTACCCTGTATGGTTTTCTCATGATGGGGACCGAGATGCAGAGTCGCTTCGCAGTGACGGCGGCGCCTGTGGCCCCTATCAGGGTGTGCTGCCTCTGAGCGGGTGACCCCCGGCGGAGACGCAACGCCATTTGAGATATAGTGTGACTGCCTATGACATGTGGACCACTAGAGATATAACCATTGATATATGAGGATGTGGGAGTATGTGAACAACGGTGATAGTGGCGGGATGCCATTGGCCCGTTTTTCACTGTTTGACTCCCTTCTGTTGAGGTACTATTAAAGAAATGGTGTAGTATGATCGGTCCATTGCTATGAATGGCGGTCATGTGACCTCGTCACATGGTGTGTATGTGTCAGACTGTTTCCACCTTGTTTCTGGTACGAGCATGCTCAGTTTCTGTCTGGTGCTGGGTCGCCATCTTGGATGTGGGCGTCCATGTGTTCTATGTGATAGATAGTCTCGCGGGATGAGGAGTTTCCCACGCCTGTGTACTACTCAATTCCGGACGCCGACTGAGTCCTGCCGTCTCAAGCTGCATGTGTAATTGGCACGATCATGTACACCTGATTAGAATTATTGATCAATGATGTTATGCACTGTAACCAGATGAACCTATGGTTAGAATTTTAGGCACATAGCACTTTATGACATATGGTCTGCTTTGAGTGAGATATAATTATGTACACTTGATATACATTGTTCTTAATAGTGTTTTTGTAAAAATAGATGTATAATCATGTAATCACTTTTGTTAATCATGCATGCTATATAAGCACCTGATTTTGCACTATGTATTATGGCTTGACGAAGGCTCCATGGAGTGAGCTGAAACGTTGCTGTTTTCCACATGGGTGAAAAAAAAATCCCCTTTTTTCACGGATACTTGAGTGCTGCCTTGGCTTTTTTTACATATACCTAATAGGACCGGGTCCGTGGTCTGCTTCAAGGAATTGCACCGCTTTCGATTTGTGTGCTGCACATCAACTTTTTTATATCTATCTATCTATCTATCTATTTTTTATTGTTATCTATCTATCCATTTATCTTTTTCCCATACAGCAGCACCAAATGAAAACAGATACAGGTGCAAATCCCCCAAAGCCAGAGGCCTAGATTTACTAATCCCCTTGGATTTATCACAGGGGCTCAGGCTGGATGATACATGTGGTGCAGGGACAGACGCTGACTCCATACCAACTATTGGCTTACATTGAGACGGATTTATATACCAGATTTGCACAGAAATTTTGACTAAATCTGGATCAGAGTCATCTATCTATCTATCTATCTATCTATCTATCTATCTATCTATCTACCTACCTCTATCTGTCTATCTTTCTGTCTGCCTATCATCTCCCTCCTCGGGGTCACAACCATATTAGCCCATAGGGTAATCCAATGTACCATTCTGCCACCATGTCTCTTGACCTTAAAGCCCATTTGACCTGGCATTGGTCCACATGATGGTTCCTGTTCCTGTCTTCGCTGAGGATGCCTCCATTTGCTAGCTTTTCATCCCTCGGAGTGTTGGAGCCGTGCCACAAATTCATCTTTCTGTATGCAAACGCTTTACATACTTTTTATGTGATGTTTCCCTCTCAGCAATCTGGATGGCTTCCTGGAAGAATTTGCTGACATCTCTAAGGAAGACCAAATTAAAAAACTTCATGACTTACTAGGGCCTCACATGCTGCGGAGGCTGAAAGCAGATGTCTTCAAGAACATGCCAGCCAAAACAGAACTAATAGTGCGAGTGGAGCTTAGCCAAATGCAGAAGTGAGTGAGATGCTGCATGACACCAGACTTCAATCACTTTCTCTTCTTCTTTCCGTTTGCTGTTTTATGTGTTTATTTTAGTGAGATGTTTATATAGTAAAAAGCTATTTTTGTAGTTTCTTGTTAGACACACATTATGGCGTCTCCGTGTAGCACAGCGATTTGTGACAAAATATGCATGGAGAAAACTACCTATGGACATCACCTGCACCTTTATCATTTACCTATTTCAGTTTATGTGTTTTTTTAATCTTTTTTTGTGACTTTGATCTAGGAAGTATTATAAGTTCATTTTAACCAGAAATTTTGAAGCCTTGAATTCCAAAGGAGGTGGAAACCAGGTCTCCTTGCTGAATATAATGATGGATTTAAAGAAGTGCTGCAACCACCCGTACCTCTTTCCTGTTGCTGCTGTGGTAAGATCAGCCATCGTTCTGGTCAGCCACTGGGGCTCTGTTAGTACCATCTTTAGTATTACCCAGTATTTTCACATTTAGGGGGTCATTTACTATACTGAAATACACCGAAGGCTACTTTCACACTTGCGCTTTCTCTTTCCGCTATTGAGATCTGTCATAGGATATCAATAGCAGGGGGAAACGCTTCCGTTTTGTTCCCATTCATTGTCAATGGGGACAAAACTGAACGAAACGGAATGCACCAGAATGCATTCAGTTCCGTTTGGCTGCGTCCCCATCGCGGACAGAATAACGCTAAATGCAGTGGACACAAAAGAAAACGGATCCGCCCCCCCCCCCCCCCCATTGACTTTCACTGGTTTTAGAGACTGATCCGTCTTGACTATTTTAGAGATAATACAACCAAAAACGCTGGTGTGAAAGTAGCCTAAATTAGGCGTATTTCAGGCGCAGATGGTGGCGCAACGGTTAGTTGCGCCGCTATCTGCAACTTTGCCCTGCTCACGCCAGGTCTAAAATTGTGCCTGTTTTAGGCGTAGAAAATGGTCTAAATTTAAGACAGCTAAGAACCAGGCTTACATTTAGAACTGGTACTGAATGCGCAGAAGTTATGGAGAGGCCTGCGCCAGCACAGGGGTTTATTAAGACCGACATCCTATACTGCCAGTCTTAATGAATGTGCCCCTTAGTGTCTTATGGTGACATTTGATTTCCTATCCTAAGTGCATAGCTTTATATAACTTCATAAGGGGGCATCCATGTGTCTGACATACCCTTGTGTACCCCCACAGGCTTGGCTAAAGATGAGTTAATTCTAATCTACCCCCATAGGCTTGGCTAAAGACGGATTCATTCTAAAAAGGGTGACCTATATTAACAATGGTCATCATTCATATTGTCTTAAAGCTACAGGCCTCAGTCTGGGGCTTTGGTGGCTTCTAAATTATTGCTGCACTGCACCAAAGCCTCAGCTATTAAAGGGTCATTGGTCATATTCCATTACCAGTGAGCTCAGCCCTGAGCCTAATGCAGTCACTGTGTCTTCTAGCTGCAATGGATGGGTAATCTTTTAACAGAGTTTGATCGATTAACTCAATAGCGCAGCTGGATATTACAGATGTGTTGCATGACCTCGCCCTACAATGGAGTATAATATGCCTTGCACCAATGATGAGTGAATATCTGAGTACACAGGGTAAAAAATAGCCATGCAGAACCTTTTTTTAAGATCTGAATTGTGGACTGGTATACCGCATAGATGTAACCTGCAAAGTTCTTCCATGTACTAACCGTATAGGGCTAAACACGGCATCAGTTACCTGACACCCTTCCCCCCATGTGTAACGTCTCTCGGAATTTACGAGCGGAGTTATATGTCATAGGACCAGGTGCTGGGTTTTGTGGGCAGCCAATTGACTACTGCAGGTTCAGCCCATGGATGTATCTTATGTATAATTGACCTGGGTGGTACATATCCCATACCCTAGGTTTGAACCCCATAGGGGTGCAAGCCATGCCTCTAGTGGGTACTCCCGCTGTGACTTTGTTATTTAATTGACTTGGGGGGGTGCTTGGCTTATAAACACTGAGGGGGTCAATTATGACCAGATATACGCCACTTTTGTCACATGCCATGGAGCAGCAGAATCTGTGACTTATTCTCCGCTCACGCCAGGTCTAAAAAAGTGGGTGTGGTGGGGAAGGGGGTGAGTCGGCAGGCCCATCTCATTCATAATTTTCTACTCCTGGTTTAGGCGTAGAAAATGGTCTAAATGTAATACAAGCAAGGAAGCGGTCTTAAATTTAGAATCATTGCCGGATGCGCTGAAGTTATGTAGATCCACCGCCAGCTATAGGGGATATTAAGACCAGTGTCTAAAACGTTGGCCTTAATAAATGACCCTCTGAGAATCCATGATCTATGGCATAGAACGTGGTTGCCTACTGAATGGATTGGGACATATGACAGACACCATGTGAAGTCCTATTTGAGTAGGCTTTGGATGTTTTACATAGGACACATCCATGGGCTATGCCATTAAACTGTGCATACATATGGGTCTGTTGTGTCCTATATAGAACTTGTATGGTTCATATCAGCTTTTTTTTAGGTCAAGTCACATAAGTAGTAAATTTGACATTTAGACTTTAATCTGTTGGGTCTGCTTAAAAGGCTAGAAGATCTCCACTTTCCTTCAATATATGTATTTTCATTTAGGAGGCTCCAGTCTTGCCAAATGGATCTTATGATGGGAGTTCCTTAGTGAAATCGTCTGGAAAATTGATGCTGCTACAGAAGATGTTGAAAAAGTTAAAGGATGAAGGACACAGAGTCCTCATTTTTTCACAGGTATCTTATTTTTAGCAGAAATCATGCGAGCCCCTGTAGGGTCTTATGTGGTAGGGTCAGATCACTCATTGGTCTGCATTATAAACTTAATTGACTTATACTTTTAGGTGTAGGCTTTAAGAGATCAAAAAGTCTTGGAAGTAGTTTTTAACGCGTACCTGTCCTAATTCCTTAAAAAGGTTTTCCAAGACTTAAATACTGATGACCTATCCACAGGATAGGTCATCAGTATCTGATTGGTGGGGGTTCAACACCTGGGACCCCCCCTGATCAGCTGTTTGGGAAGGCACCGGCTCTCCTGTGAGGGCCGAGGCCTTCTTCGTGCTCATTAAGCACAGCGCCGTACATTGTATAGTGCTTGGTATTGCGCTTAGCTCCATTCACTGGAATAAGGGTGAGTTGTGCCTAGGCCACGTGACAGATGAAGTGTTGTCACTGGCCTTGGCAAAGCAGAGGGAAGTCTGCTGCACTACTGCGAGCACCGCTGCCTTCTCAATCAGCTGATCAGCGGGGGTCCTGGGTGTCGGACCCCCACCGATCAGATACTGATGACCTATCCTGAAGGTAGGTCATCATTATTAAAGTCTTTGAAAACCCCTTTAAGCATCCTTCTCATCTACACCAGGCGCATTGAGAAGGGGGACGCTCGCTCGGCGCTCCTTCCTCAATGCGCCTGCGCCGGGTGTAGATGTGACGTCATCGGCGCAGGCGCATTGAGGATGGAGCGGCCGAGCGAGCGTCCGCCTCTCAGTGCGCCTGCGCCGACTGAAGACAGGTACGGCGCAGGCGCGAGATCTTGATAGCAGACAGGGCCAGCAGAGAGAGATCCCGTCCGCTGGCCCTGTCAATCAACATGCGGAGGGGGTGTCTTTAGGATAGGAGGATGCGGCTGCTACCAGCAAGTAGCCGCCCTACTTGCTGGTAGCAAGGTAATTTGCATATTTTAAAAGTACATTTTTAACATAATCTGCTGAACCAAAATGATTAATTACAGTATGTATGCATAAATGGCAGTATAGGGATTAAAAGTAACCAAAAAAAAACAAAACAGTTTAGTGGGGTGACAGAAGCCCTTTAAATAGATAAATGTCAAACCCAACTAAGATGGAGACACAATCTAAAGGTATAGATGATATATCTGGTATAACTCTCTATGCACATATACTGACTCATCTTACTTTTATAGATGACTAAAATGCTGGATTTACTTGAAGACTTTCTTGAGTATGAAGGCTATAAGTACGAGCGAATAGATGGAGGAATTACAGGAGGGCTGCGTCAGGAGGCAATTGACAGGTTTAATGGTACTACTTTGTTACTCAAATAGTCTCTGAACACCTGCACCAAGTAGGACTGGAGTGTTGCAGCAAATAATGGGTGGTGTTAATACAGAGTGGCCTCCAACTATGACATTTCGATGTGGACATATGACCATTGCAGCCAAGGAAAAGGAAACAGTGGGGGACCTGGGAAATGGCAGCACCCAAGGGTCAGGGGATCGGTTAGGTCAGGGATGCGCAACCTGCGGCCCAACAGCTGTTGCAAAACTACAACTCCCAGCATGCCCGGACAGTCTACAACTATCAGCCTACAGCAGGGCATGGTGGGAGTTGTAGTTTTACAACAGCTGGAGGGCCGCAGGTTGAGCATCCCTGGGTTAGCTTATTATTACTCATGTTAAGCTTTTGGTAAAAATTTCAAGGGGCTGAACAACCCCCTTAATAGCAAATGTTTTGTGCCTCCATATTCTGCCAACCATAATCTTTGCAGCCTGTGCTGTAGTTTTTATTGTTAATATTTTGAGGTACATATGACTTTTTGTTCTCTTGTTATTCTAATTTTCTTCTTGGGGGCAAGGTAACAACAACAAAAAATGCCGTTCTGGCATTATTTTTTCCTTTTACCATGTGGAATAAATAACATGATATCTTAATAGTTTGGACTGTTACAGACACGCCAATATCAATTATATTTACCGTACTTTTTTTTATTGTTTATACTTGTACATAAGATATGGAAAAAAGGTTTTTATTTGAGATTTTAATATTTGTGTTTTAATATTTTTTACCATTCTATTATTCTTTTGTACATATTTTTTTAGTCCCACTAGAGGGACCCTGTAGTCACATCATATAGAAGCCAGTGAGGTGAGTTATCGCCAATCCAGGCCGTTGCTGCAGATACTCATGAGTAGGGAGGAGGCTCATCTCCTGAGCTCACTCCATGGACACATCCGCTGTAAATATATGGCAGATGGCACTAAGCAGTTACAGAGATTGTCTGTCTGTTATTTACAATGTTTTTTTAGAAGTTTCCATCAAAAATGAGCTGATCACAGGTTGTTCTGCTGCTGGGACCCCCAACTGTCATCTGCAGGGGTACATGGAGGCAAGTTTTCAGTCCCCTGCAGTGCCACCACAAAAAGATTGAAGCATTACATGGAATCCATGAATGATTGATTGATGATGGCCCTCGTTGAGATCACCCTAATCATTATTTTTGTAAATGGCCTTTCTAAAGCACACATTTCTTTAAAAGGTCCTTCCACATATTGATAACCTATCCTCAAGGCAATGGGAGCTGAGCTGTAGTAACCTGGCATGTCCTCTACTCGGAGGATGGAGCTGTGTTTCTGGCTGCGTTCAAGGTGCTAGATCAGGAGCTGGAGGCTGCAGGGAACAGTGGTGCCGTGTGTCGGACCCCTACCTTAGGATAAGTTATCGATATGTGGAGCCCAGAATGCCCTTTTAATCTTCAGTGGAGATACCTAACCTTGGAGGACATTGGATCTACTAATGCCTGGACAATATAATACTACCACCTATAGGGAAGAAAATAGAACTGAATGGATGGAATAATTTTCTTAAGTTGCTGAAGGTTTAAATTTGAAGAGCAGCTTGTTCATTTCCTTCTGCAGCATTGAAGGATCTGCAGCATGAAAGATGTTGGCTTCTAAACCCATATCCAACTACTGCAACAGCAGTTCACACTAGGTCAATAGTAAAGAATGTCAAAATGGCTGCTGTCATTTTCATATAAAAATCAATATACAGCTCAACCCAGGCTTAATGTTGTTAGTGGCTTTTATGTAATCTACTTAGCCGAAAGCCTTTTATCAGGCTGTGCCCGGCAACATATCCACTTCTACTTGGAATACAATTCTAAGACATTTGGTCTGAGCAATAGACATTACAAGGCCCTTTGTGCAAAAGCTACTACTGAGCCCAATGTCTAACCTAAGATTTTTAAGATTTTTGAGATGATTTTGACTGAATGCAGGTTGATATATCATGGCCATAACAGTATGTGGTCACCAAAGCAGTCATGTGAACTACTCTGTGTCCAGACTTTGAACGAGGCAGCTCTTTCTACCCCTCTCCAGGGAGCAAGTTACAGCAATGAATTAAATTCCACCAAGCAAATTAGCTGCATGTTACCAAAATCTTGTTGCTAAATCTATGAAAGTGACTATGGTGCTGTTTAGAACTGTTTTATTGGATAAAATAAAATGTATTAGGTGGTTTGTCTATGTTCAGCAAACAGGGTATCTCCTCTTTGGGACTTCTTAATTCGACAGCTGCTTTCACTCTAAATCATTTGATTTGTGACATATTCACCATTATTAAGAACGCTGTATTTCGCTAATGTGTCTTCTCTCTCTTTTAGCTCCAGGTGCTCAGCAGTTTTGTTTTTTATTGTCTACCCGAGCTGGAGGATTAGGAATAAATTTAGCTACTGCAGATACTGTCATTATTTATGACTCAGACTGGAACCCGCACAACGATATACAGGTCAATTAAATAATCATTACTCATTTTATGGACAGAAACAATGTCCCTTGGGGATGATTTATTGATGAAAATTGGTGTAACTTCTGTGCATAGAGAAATGTTGTGTTTTAGTTTACACCAGATAAGTCTTGCGCACAATGCAGAGGGGCAGATCTTGGCGCAATGCTTGTATGGTGCACCAGTACTAGTAAATCTCCTCCATTCTTCTTAATTTAAAGGGGTTTCCAGGCTCCTGATATTGATGGCCTATCCTCAATAGGGTATTCCAGAGGATAGGGGATATCTATCAGATTGGTGGAGGACCTCACCGGTCGTGAGGGTGTACCCTGTGGAGCCCCCGTGGAATCCACAGAGTGGCTGGTCAGAAAAGTGCTCTGCGGCTCCATTAATTTCTATGGGAGCACCGGAGATAGCCGAGTACAGCGTTCCAGAGGGTTCAAGGCCCCCATTCCGATAGTTATCCCCTATACACCCTTTAATATCTGATTAGTGCTCACTGCCGCGGGCCCTAGAACTAGCACTGTGAATGGAACATGAACTACAGCTCAGTTCAAAGTGTAGTGATCATGCTGGGTTACTGCAGCTTAGCTCCCATTGATTTCAGTGGAACCAGAGCTGCAGTAACCCAGCATGACCACTACACTTTGAACTGAGCTGAGCTTTATGTTCCATTCACAGTGCTAATTCCAGCCCCAGATTTAGATTTGTTTTTTAGAATATTCGTAATTTTTTCCCATCTGAAGTCATGATTCCTGACTTCAGATCGAAAAAAAGATGAATATTCAAAAAAATGAATATATTCGATATAGTGCTATATATTAGTTTTTTTTGAATACTCGTAATACTCTAAAACAAGATTATATAGCAATATAGCGAATATTCAAAAAAAAAAAAAAACGAATATTGAGCAATTTCGCTAATATAGTGCTATAATTTTTTTTTTTTTATAGTTGTAATTTTTTTCCAATCTGAACTTCAGATGAAAAAAAAATGACAACTATTAGACAAAGAAAATTATAGCACTATATTAGCCAAATTGCTCAATATTAGTTATTTTTTTTGAATATTCGCTATATTGCTATATAATCTTGTTTTAGAATATTACGAATATTTGAAAAAATGAATATATTCGATATAGTGCTATATATTCATTTTTTAGAATATTCAGAATTTTTTCCCATCTAAAGTCATGATTCCTTCCTGCTTAAGTTGCTTGTTGGTCAATGACTCAGGTTTGACCTATCCTGAGGATAGGTCAATGTCATTAGCTTGGGAAATTGAAAATAATTTTCATCTCTGGTCCTTTAGTTGGGCCTCATATATATCCTCAGGCACGCCATGTGCCACCATATTGGCTCCTCATAATACACCATACGTTGAAAAAAATGGAAACATGTTACTGGAGAAATTTCCTGGAGACACTCATGAAGAACCCTTCTCTACAGGCTTTCAGCCGTGCTCACAGAATCGGGCAGAATAGAAAAGTCATGATATATCGGTTTGTCACTAGAGCCTCCGTAGAGGAAAGGATTACCCAGGTGGCAAAGAGGAAAATGATGCTGACCCATCTAGTAGTACGGCCAGGTCTGGGGTCCAAATCGGGCTCCATGTCAAAGCAGGAACTGGACGATATATTGAAATTTGGAACAGAAGAGCTTTTCAAGGATGATGTTGAAGGTAAAGAAATCGTAATACAACCCTTTCAACTCCCCATTCATCCTTCATGTCACCATCATGTTTATTGATTTCAGAGGACCTATCAACTCTCCTGTGTGGTGAAGCCTGTTTTGTGCTGTTCCTCTATTATCCCTCCTGGAAATGTCTGATTGACAACCGGGTGTCACTATTCTGCTTGTCAGTACGGTGTGTCTCTAAATAGTGTGCCACTTGTGGACAGAGTCAATGCTTCTGTGGACATACCCCATTGGTAAGCGTGGTAGAATACCCATTTGTCAATTTTTACAATTGACGTAGACAACTTGTTGAGTTGAGGAAAGTGGCTTTCTTCCTCATAGCAACCAATCAGTTTACTTTTCATTTGTAGGCCACATTTCCTCAGAGACAACTTTTATACTAAATCCCTAAATAGCACTGAAACTAGTGCAACACAAAAATGGAGGATCTGCTTATAGCAACCAGTCAAATGCTTCTATTTTCTAACCTATGCTACATCAAATGAATGCTAGATCCTGATTGGTTGCAGTGGGCATCTGTCTCTGGTTTTGTTCACACTAGATTTCATACATGAGGTCCTCAGGGTTATTCGGCACTGACCCCACCGGTTATGTTGGCCTTGTAAAGGCGTTGGTGTTGTCAGCCCTCTTCATAATTTATTTTATGGCTTATGCACATTATAGAGGGGGTCCGTACTCTGCCCTCCCCCAATGAGTCGGGAAGTAGACTGGCATGCCTCTCTCTATGTATATACCCGCTACTTACATGACACATACCAATAAGCCTCACCTGTAGATGCCAAATTATCCAAAACTCCAAACACAAGGGAAAACTATAAATGTCGGCATCCCTGGTGGTTTAGGACAGGGAAGGGGTTAGTGTAAGAATCCCTAGTGGTCTAGTGTGGTAAAGGGATTAGTCATACCTGGTGTCTAGTGGATTACTCACTTCCCAGGCTGGTTAGGTACCAGGCAAGGGTAGGTTCACCCAGAATTTTTTGGAGGAGGATGTTTTTCCTGCAGTGGATTCAAAAGGAATTGGGAATATAAATGAAGGACTTATACTTCTCCTCCCTGCTGGATCCACTTCTGGCTAAGGATACATTCACATGAACATTTAAACATCCGTGCTCATTTTGCAGAACGCAAACGGCGGATTTGCAAAACACGGGCACAGGCCGTGTGCACCCTGCATTGCGGTGACATCAATGGGTCCGCGATCCGCAAGATGCGGCAAATGAGAGGAGATGTTCTAACTTTTGCATAGCGGAGGCACGGACCCAGAAGCACACACAAACACACGGAAGCCCTTTCGGTGTGCGTCCAGGTCTGTACCTCCACGCCACAAAAGATAGAACATGTCCTATCTTTTACCGCGTCTTGCAGATTGCAGACCCATTTAAATTAGTGGGTCTGCAGCTGTATGCGGGATGCACACGGCCGGTACCCAGGCTTTGCCGATCCACCGTCCGCCAAATGCTCACAGACGTCCCATGTTTATGTGAATGCACCCTTATGGGACATTCACATGACCGTATGTGTTTTACGGTCCGTAAATTGCCGGCCGGCCGTGTGCATTCCGCATTTTGAGGAACAGAATGGCCAGCCCTGTGATAGAAATGCCTATTCTTGTCTGCAATTGCGGGCGAGTATAGGACATGCTCTATCTTTTTTGCGGGGGCCGCGGAACGGAAGTACGGATGGGGACAGCACACGGTGTGCTGTCCGCATCTTTTGCGGCCCCATTGAAATTAATGGGTCTGCATCCGATCCGCAAAATTGCGGAATGAAATTGCGGAATGGATGCGGAATACAATATAGGGTCGTGTGAATGTACCCTTAGGTTGAATAAATCTGCCTCAAAACCTTCCCCAAAAAGCTCCATGTGAACCTTCCCTAAGAAAGATTTGAGAGAACAGCATAAAATAGATGAAAATAAGTGCAAAAACAGTAAAAGCAAAGTATTAATAAAGTTATTGAGGATTTCATGTGGTTTGCATTGTCAGAAATCCCTTGTGATGCTCTGTATGTAGCGACTGTGACGTACGTCGCCCAATGTGCAGGACTGCCTAACTCTCCCCCTTCTTTACTGATGTTTTTGTGTCTTCCCTCCTTTTTACTGCAGACCATCACTGTGGCAACTTAACCATATGCAAGAAAACTGGTGAGCGGCTCTGTGGTCGGACGGCTAAGATGCTAGCAGAGCAGTGGCTAGTCTGTAGTGTCGCCTTGCCCTTTAAATGCCGGCATAATATTGCTTACAAAAAAAGGCTAAATTTCACATAGAGGCAAATCACAATTGAAAACCACATTATCTGAAATTCCCAGTTAACGTACTGACCTGATCGGACCTTCCAATATACTGACCACACTCCATAATATGCAACATCTGAAAGATAATGGAAGAAGTAGACTTTCACAGCGCCACAGAGTATTTCAGGAGACGTGGTATTAACCTGATTATGTTAGTGAGGACACTTTCTAACAAGGACGGGGCCTTTATGTGGAAAGGGGAATAGAGACAAGTAGTAAATTAGGGACTGATGGCGGAAAACAAGGCCCCCAGCAGCACAGAGTATTTCAGGAGACCCATATACTGCTGGGCTTGTGGGAAGAGGAGGTGACTTTAGTAAGGGCAGGGGGCTCATTGGCTAATAGGAGTGCAGTGGAGACAATAGGACATAGGATGATGGAGACACGCAGCAGCACAGATTATTTCAGGAGGTAGTGACTCGTCCACTCATATCATTATGTTAGACCAGGGCTGTAGGTCACATGAGGTGAGGAGAATGGAACAAGTGTCAGATTACAGACATTGTGGAAAATACTGTACATGGTCTCCAGCAGCACAGAGTATTTTAGGATTGTGCTGGTTTTGCAGTGAGCTGTCCTCTCCTATGATTATGTTATAGAGGTCAGAGGTCATGATGTGTGAAAGGGGATGGAGACTACAGAGGAGCATAACAGAATTATCATGTGGAAGCTACATCACACGTCTTTTCTATTAAGTAGACCTAGCGGTGTATTCCCACAATCCCACGTGATACAGCTTTCTCTCAAGACATAATATTTAGCACTGTCCATCCTGGTTTGTGAATGGAATCCTAGAGCTACTGTGACACGAGAGAGCAGTGGGGGATCATTCTGCCTAAATCTGAATAAAGCTGGATGACAACCCCTTTTGGCACCTGCAATGACTGCCCCACTAACGTGAGGGTCCCCTTCTCGGAATAGAAGACCTGGTCCATCCACACATTGCAAGGTCGGCTGATTGTTTGAATGGCTGCCATATAACGTTCCATAGCTGTAGCTGGACAGCCACACCTTGGAGACCGTCCCCCATACTTAAAGAATACGTCCACCTTTGCCACCATATTTTTTGTTATTGTCCCAATGCATTTACAATGAAAAATGAAGTCACTTTGCAGTAGATCATAATTAAAGATGCCCAGTCATTTTGTTTATACAGCTCCCATGAAAACCTATGCATCTCCATGGTAACAGACAACAAATAAACCCCGTATAGTCAGATCCTGTAGTCACACTGAGGCTGCTCTCACAAGAAACTGAAAGATGGTGTGACGGTCGTTTTCAGAACCATTGCAGTCTATGGGGGTATTCAAACTGCGTTTTTTTTTCACAGCCAGTGAATACTGTCCATCCAAAAATAGGACATGTCCTATTTTTGACCGTTTTCACGGACAGATGGACCCCATTGAACTCAAGGGCCCATTTTTAATGGCGGCTTAAACATACGTACACACGTCTAACAGCGGTGTGACATCACAAAGTAGGGAACATCAGGTCCTGTGGTGAGGTAAGTATTATTTTTTTTAAAAAAAGAACATGTCCTATTGTCTGTTTTGCAGACAAGAATAGGCATTTCTATTAGGCCTCCTGCACACGTATGGTTTTGCGGTCCATTTTAAACAGATGAGTTCTTCATTTTTTTTTTGTTTCAGTAGTGTATCCGTTCCGTTTTGCCGTTCCGCGTTTCCGTTTGTGATCCATTTTTTTGCGGGAAACGGAAGCATACAATAATGTTTAAAAACAGTAAGTACATACAAAAATTGGGCTGGGCATAACATTTTCAATAGATGGTTCCGCAGAAACGGAACGGATACGGAAGAAATACGGATGCATTCCGTATGAATTCAGATTTTTTTGCGGAACCATTGACTTGAATGGAGCCACGGAACGTGATTTGCGGGCAATGATAGGACATGTTCTATCCTTGAATGGAACATAAATACGGAAACGGAATGCATACGGAGTACATTCCGTTTTTTTGTGCGGAACCATTGAAATGAATGGAATGGAATGCACACGGAACCCGCAAAAACGGAACGGAAACAGAAAAAACAAACTTTTGTGTACAGGAGGCCTTATAGGCAGCTGCTTCTGTTCCACAAATTGCGGAACGCACACGGGCGGCATCCGTGTTTTGCAGATCTGCAATTTGCGGACTGCAAAACACGGTGCGGTCGTGTGCATGTAGCCTAAGGGTGGGTTCGCACTAGCGCTATGCCATTCCGTTATAGGTTCAGTTTATAACGGAATGGCCATACGGAATGCAAAACGGAAGCCTTTAAGAGGCATTCTGATTTGCTCCGTCCTAATAGAAGTCTGTGGGCAAGCATAACGGATCCGTTAGAGCTGCTGAAGGACCTCAGTGGATAACTAAGGGTAAATGTACGCAACAGTGAAACGAAAAAGCCGACACCACACGCTGTCAGTTTTTTATGGCCATTTTTCAACCATTTGTGCATCCGTTTTCTGTCTGTCCGTTTTTAACGGCTGTTAGACAGGGGCACTCCTGTCTAAAAGACCTTTAAAAATGGGGTCTTCTGGCAGTGAAAACGGCCAAAACTAGGACATGTTCTGTTTTTTGGACGGACGCTATTTACTGGCAGCTAAAAAAACGGCAATGTGAATAGCCCCATAGACTTCAATTGCTTCTAAAAATGGACGTTACAAAAACTCCAGTCACAGGGCCATTTTTCGCGTCCATGTGAAAGTAGTCTAGATGGGATTCTCACGTATTCCTGGCGCTCCCGTTAATGGCATACACATGGAATACAACTACTAGCGGTCTGCACGCCCTATGTGAATTTTAAGTGTGTTGCTATTTTCCACAGCTGCAAATGCAACACCAGCTTTGTCACTGCCATGACTTGTTCTGTCATTTCCGTGGCTGTGTGGGCCGCCCGCTCATCAGCACCATTACGCTTGGATGCGGCTGTTTATATCATGCTATTTTGTGTCTAGATATGCGTGTTATGCTACTCTAATTAAAGGGGATGTCCACAATAGATGAGATTTTTACCTAACCAGGAAAAACATGTTTCAAATTCAATACTATTAGTGAAAACCGTTACATGTGAAATTACCCAGGTCTCCGTCTCAAGATCAGTTACTGTCTGACAACCATTCCTGTTGGCTGTTGTCAGTGCCCCTCAGTGGGTTGTTGTTTAAGATTGTCCAATGAAATTAACAAAATAACACCAGGTGGATTTACAGAGCACAGTTACCCTTAAAGGGCAACTCCAGATGGAAATGAATATTCTACCACCGTTCCAGTTCCATAGAAAGTGGTGGCTTCCAACCACCTCTGTGCACCAAAAGAGTGTCCAGAGCCACAACGGCAGGTTGGAGGAGTTTTTTTCTGTGCCTACTGTCGCCCTCTAGTGAGCGCAAAATGTATGAACTGTCAGTAAAAGACAGGAGAGTCGGTGAGTAGCAACTACTCAGTACTCACCGACTCTCCTGTCTTTTACTGGCAGTTCATACATTTTGCGCTCACTAGAGGGCGACAGTGGGCACAGAAAAAACTCCTCCAAGGAAATATGTGCTCCCACCCATGGAATGATGGGAGGGAAATCCAGAATTTATTATGTAACTTACAAATAGTTTATCCACTGTGTCAGGAGTAGCCCTTTAAGCCCTCATTTGTAGGTGGACATCCCCTTATCTGTGCCTTGCAATAGTATGACGTTGGCTTCCATAAACCTGCAGTTTTTCTGAACTAGAACTAACCGGAGTTAACCCTCCTTTGAATTTCAGGTCTTGATGACTACAACTCCCATGATCATGTCCTGTTTGCATATTCCAGTGCTTGGTGATAACTTCTCTGTGTTGAACATTTTTAGGTGACAATAAGGACGTTGAAGACAGCAGTGTCATCCATTATGATGATGGTGCCATCTCGAAACTTCTGGATAGAAACCAGGACGCCACCGAGGACACAGAAATCCAGAACATGAATGAATATCTGAGTTCTTTCAAAGTGGCGCAGTATGTCGTGCGAGAAGATGACGGAGTGGTAGCCCCTGTTTACTTACCTTTAATAGAATAAATCCATAGAATTATACGTTATTATAAGTAGAAGTTCTGCCATCTTCTGATCTGGTTTGTTGAATAATTACTAATGGTTTGCAAGATCTCTGGTTGCCGTCAATAAATGGCAGCCTTGATTGTTTACTTCCAGGGGTTAAAGTGTAAACATTTTTGTAATATACTCTGTCTTCTGTTTAGATAACACAGTCAATGTTAGCAAGTCTCCACTGTTGTGTAAACAGAAGACAGAGGAGCGTTGCTAAGGCTCAAAATGGGCCACTTTACAGCTATTTTTCTAATAGAAATGTACAATTTCAGTAATTAAAGTATATTACAAAAATGGTCAGTATTACTGTCCCGATTCATAAAAAAAAGAAAAAAAAGTATGACAGTTACACTTTAAGGATTGGGCTACAAGGAGAGGAGTAAAATCACCATCAAAATTGTAGACCATTGATGAATAGACCATTAATGGCCGCATAATTTAGCGATTAAACAGCAGTTTAAATGGCACTAAAAACGATCTGAAGGTCGCTCCAAGCTGCATGTCAGCGCAGTTTTACCCACTCTGCACCCGCGCCACATGGCTTTCCCATTATCGCAGCACTGTCTTGTAATGAGCGTTGTACCTGTGAGATGGACACACATGACTGATGTCCATCATCTCAATGTAAACAATGAAGGTTCTCATTCAGTTACTGTAAGCAGAGATCTTGAAAAGTGATAAAGTATAGTAGAAATTTTAATAAGGAACCATAAAGAGTAATAGACTTTGAGCTATAACGCGATGCATTGCTGAGAGGTTTATACAGCAGATTAGAAGGAGGTTTAATAATTAGAGCTACCTGAGAAAGTGGGGTGACAACCAGTAACGTCACCAATGCGATCTCAGGAGGGGTTGTCACCTTCTTTGATCTATCAGCCCAGTGCCCTGCATAACTAGCCGGCTGGGTGACAACCATTGTTTCAGCTGTAATGGTGGAACTACAGTATATTGAGTCTGATCTTCTATCTAAGGCTGTATTCAAGAGACTGTTTCTGTTTTGCTGTCCGCAAATTGCAGATCTGGAAAATATTGATGCGATCTGTGTGCACCCATTGTAAAAATGCCCATTGTTTTCTGCAAGAATAAGATATGTTCTATAATTTGCGACACTGCTGCACACCGATGATACAGAAATGAATGGGTCTGTGTGCAGGCCGCAAAAAATGCAGATCAGACACGGACCGGAAATACGGTCGTGTGAATGTCGCCTAATGGCATTGTTAGCAATGGGACAATCTTTACTTCTGTGCAAATGATTCAGACAAGAAGCTAGACATGAAATCATGGGAGTCCTCATCATGTTATTATCTCACCAAACTTTAGGAGGAGGTTGAACGGGAAATTATTAAACAAGAAGAGAATGTCGATCCTGATTATTGGGAGAAGCTCCTTCGTCATCATTATGAACAGCAGCAGGAAGATCTGGCAAGGAATCTTGGAAAAGGAAAAAGAATCCGCAAGCAAGTGAACTACAACGATGCTTCACAGGAGGACCAAGGTGCCGTCTGTGGTGATAATTATTACTGGATATAATCGAGAAGGTCATACTAATTTCAGTGTTCTTCTCCACTCACACTCAAATCGGCTGGTTTTCTCTTAGCACTCAGGCTGTATGATCTCGCACCTCTCTGCAACTTCTTGCTGATATATACAGTGAGGAACAGAAGTATTTGAACACCCTACGATTCTGAAAGTTCTCCCACTTAGAAATCATGGAGGGGTCTGAAATTCACATTGTAGGTGCATTCCCACTCTAAGAGAACAAATAAAATAAAAAAATTCAGGAAATCACATTGTATGATTTTTAAAGAATGTATTTATCTTGCACTGCTGAACATAAGTATTTGAACACCTGAGAAACAGCAAGAATTCTGGCTCTCAAAGATCTGTTACTGTCCCTTTAAAAAGTCCACCTCGGGGGGGCGTGGCCTGACCGAGCTAGATGGCGGCTGCTTGTTAGCAGAGCTCTCGCCACCAACACCCGTCTAAACCTCATTTTTAGCGCTATCCTGCCCTCGGCATGAAGATACAGTCAAAGGATTGCATGCAGACTGCACCGGGACGCAGAGAGGACCCGAACCCCAGCCCAGAGATGGACAGATTCCTAAGTAAATCCGCAGCACAGCCACCGGCACGACCTTCTAAGATGGCGCCAAAACCTCCCGGCGCGGCCACAGGAGACCATGCTATTGCCCAGATTCCGGAAGATGATGGGACATCGCACATTGACGAAAGGTCAGGGCTCACCAGGGAAATCCTTGAGGAGGCTTTGCAACGAGCCCTAGCCCCTCTGGCCGCGGATCTAGGGGCGATCAAAGCAGACGTGCACCACATAGGTGACCGCGTCGAGGCGCTTGAGCAATCACAGGACGCCATACTAACCTTTAATGCGTCTGTAAAAGATTCCTTGATCTCGCATGCCAGGGCGATGAACACGCTCCTGCTTCAGATGGAAGACCAGGAGAACAGAAATAGAAGAAGGAATATCAGGCTCAGGAGGCTCCCAGAGGCGGAGGATAAGGAAGATCTTTTTCAAGTCATGGACTCCCTCTTTAGTACGCTACTAGGCCCAGAACAGGCGCCACATATTACTGTGGAAAGGGTGCATAGAGCATTGAAGCCGAAACCAATGACCAGAGACAACCCGAGAGATATAATTTGCGGTATCTTAAGCTTCAGAGACACCGAATTAATTCTCCAAGCAGCTAGGAAGCAAGGGGAAGTGAAACTTCAAGGAGTGCAAGTGCAAATCTACCAAGACCTAGCTGCATCCACGTTGCAAAAACGGCGATTACTGAAGCCTCTCACTGACCTCCTGCGGTCGTCCAAAATCCCATACAGATGGCTCTTCCCCTTTGGGATTTCAATCACGATAGGGAACCGCCGCCACACGGTCCGTTTACCGGAGGACTTACCACCCGTTTGGGAAGCGCTTCAACAACCTCCGGTGGAGATTCCCTCCTGGCTACCTGTCCTGCCCGCGGATGATCTTCCACCGCTTCCCCAGGCGTCTAGATGGATGAAGCCGAAGCCCCAGAGATCCGGGAAGAATAAAAGAACATGGCCGCAGGGAGTCCCGGACTAAGGGTTCAGTGTTAATGCATCTCTCTCTCTTTCTATCCTACAGCAGGGTAGCATTTTTTGACACAGTGGTAATGCGTCCCTGTATAGCTGTTAATAACCCTGTTTAGCTGTTAATAACCCCGATTGGGTTTACCTTGTCTTTTAAAAATGTTCCATGATAGTCAGTATTACTGACACTCACTAGTTTACTAGCATCTTGATAGACAAGGGTGCTTGCCCAACTGGGCTATGGTGCCTATTGCTATACTCTGTCATGCTGCTATGCACTATGTCCTCCTTCTTCAACAAAAATGTTAGTCAGGATGGCTTTATAACAGCCTTAGTATTATAGCTTTATTATAGCTTTGGTATAATAGCTTTATTATAGAATTATCATAGCTTTATTATTGCGGTATTATATATACTAATGTGCACGAGGTTTAGAAGTGGGGTGCTGGGCTGGTTGGGATACACATGGTTTTCACATGTGCAATTCTTTACCCCCCCTCCGGCCCAAAAGGCCGTACTTCTATGTTATTTTTAAGTTATAATTATAATTACTGTTTGTATTGGTTTTTCAACCTGTTTGGTACATCAAAGTGGTCGAGTAAGACAAATGTCCTAAATATGCAGAATATCACTATTATAAGATGGCTCCATTAACTTTATGCTTTAACACCTTCAACGTACATGGGTGTAATAGCCCTAAAAAACGTAGTAGAGTGTTTCAGGTTCTTAGGAGAATTGGTGCGGATATAATACTTCTCCAAGAGACCCACTTTTCTCATTCGCATGTTCCTAACTTAGAAAACAGCCCTTTTAATGTGTGGTATCATGCTACCTCCAATAGTTCTGCGGCCAGAGGAGTCAGTATAGGCTTTAGACGGGGCACCCCTTTTACTTTTCAATCCGCAGTGGAAGATCCAGAGGGGAGATACCTTTTATTGAAGGGAGAGATAGGACACGTAACTGTCACAATATGTAATCTCTATGCACCAAACGTGAAGACGGTTGATTGGCTGACTGAAACGCTAGACAAGATTGGTACATTCGCTGCGGGTCTATTGTTGATAGGGGGCGACCTCAATCTAACTCTGAACCCTTTACTTGACTCCTCTGCCCAGAAATCTGCTGTTTCATTTCGGGCTCTCAAGACAGTTCATTCACGTCTTAGATCTTTGCACCTTAGTGATGTCTGGAGGTCGGCGCATGGTGACAGACGTGATTTCACTTTTTACTCAAACCCTCACAAATCATACCAGAGGTTGGATTATCTGTTTGTGCAGGATAAATACCTACCGGCTATTAAGTCCTCTACTCTCCACAACATCACGGTCTCTGATCATGCGCCGGTCTCCCTTGTCATCAGCTTTCCTGAGTTGTGTAGTAGGGAGTGGACCTGGAGGTTAAACCACACCCTCTTGGATTCACAGTCTAGGGTTGACTCCATATCACAGAAGTTACAATCGTACTTTTCTACCAACACAACGCCTGATGTATCCCAGGCAACAATATGGGAGGCGCATAAGGTGGTGATTAGAGGTGAATTTATTGCATTGGGGTCCCACATTAGCAAATTAAGAACGCGTAAAATGTCAGACCTCTTATCTCGCATTGCTACCCTAGAATCGTCCCACAAACGGTCTGGTGCAATTAGAGATCTAGAGGAGCTAAGAATAGCAAGACGAGAGTTACAGGAGCTGTTAAACATTAAGGCGTCTAAAGCATACCTAAAAGTGAAACACAAACATTACGTTCACGGTAACAGGGGCGGAAAAATAATGACGGCTCTTATTAAAAAACGAGATGATCAGACTTTCATTAAGCGCATGAAATCACAAACGGGATCGGTTATGACTGACTCAAGGAATATATCAAAGATATTTAGAGATTACTACCATAACCTATACAACCTTAAAGGGGAAGAACAGGAGGAAGTACAAACAGACCGGAAAAGGAAGATTGAGCAATTCCTAGAGACACTAAAACTTCCCACCATAGATGACGCTTCCAAATCATCACTGTTGGCCCCCATTTCATTAGCCGAAGTAAAAAAAGTCCTGAATTCAACACCATCGGGTAAGAGCCCAGGCCCTGATGGGTTCACGGTGGCCTATTACAAAAAGTTTTTCCCGGTTTTGGGCCCACAACTAGTTAGTTTTTTCAACGCCCTTTTATGTGGTTCTACTATAGCCAATCAGGCCCTAGAGGCACATATAATTGTGATACCTAAACCGGGTAAAGATGTCGAAGTTCCTTCTAGCTACAGGCCAATCTCTCTGCTAAATGCAGACATCAAGCTATGGGCCAAAATCCTGGCCAATAGACTATCACCCCTACTCCCAGAGATTGTATCCCCCGAACAATCAGGCTTTGTGGGGGGCAGGGAATGCAGAGACAGCACCTTTAGAGTTCTTCAGACTCAACAATTTGCCTTAAAACAGGGGAAGAAGCTTGTGTACCTAAGTACCGATGCCGAAAAGGCGTTTGATAGAGTGGCCTGGGATTTTATGGAAGCCACACTACATAAGTTTGGCCTCCCCCCGCAATTTGTGGGGGCGGTGCTGTCTCTGTATTCTAACCCCTCCGCAAAGGTTCAGGTGAATGGCATCTTGTCACCCCCTTTTAAAATCTTAAACGGAACACGTCAGGGTTGCCCACTCTCGCCCGCTCTATTCATTCTGTGCTTAGAGACTTTTCTACAATCACTGAGGCAAGATCCTGAGATACAGGGGCTCACAATAGGTAAGGATGTACACACTGTCGCCGCTTTCGCAGACGACATGCTCATATTTATGACCAACCCTGAAAAGGCACTCCCATCCCTCTTACAACAGTTAGAAGTATATGGAGCCCTTTCCAATTTCAAGATTAACCATGCCAAATGTACGGCAATGGGTATTAATATATCTCATACATCTATCACGAAATTGGAGAGGGATTTCCCATTTGAGTGGAATAACTCCCACATAAAGTACCTTGGTATTAATATAACCAAAGACCCTAGCTTATTATTCCACAAAAACTACATTCCATTATTCGACAGTATAAAACAACAACTAATTGATATAAAAATCCCTTTTTTATCCTGGTTGGGGAGAAAAAATTTTACTGAAGACCTATGTACTTCCTAGAATATTATACACTCTTCAGACCTTACCCATACCCCTTCCTCAATCTTTCCTAGCAAGACTCCGAAGTCTATTCTCCTCTTTTGTATGGGGGGGATGTAGGCCTAGGCTAGCATACAAGATCCTCACCAAACCCATATTTAAAGGAGGATTTGGTCTCCCTGATGTTGCAGCTTATTATAGAGCGGTCCAGCTTAGGCTGCATTCCGAGCTTTGTAACCATACAAATACAAAACTCGGCTGTAAGATAGCTAGGATTATACTAGGCCCTGAAGGAATGGCAGCTTTATGGGACCCAAAACTAGTGACGAGCCACATCATAAGCAAAAGGGGTCTAAACCCTCTACAAGGAGTTATGGCCACTTGGTCAAAGATATCACCGCTTCTGCGTAACTCCCCATGCATGTCACCGCACACTCCCATATGCTACGTCCCGTATTTGGTCACTCAGGGATTTCAAGACGATCTAGGTCTATGGAAGGCAATGGGCAATGTAGCAATCGGGGATATCCTGAAAAAAAGATTAATTCCTTCAGCTCAAAGTTTGTCAAGGAGCTTTCCTCATATCCCTTGGTCGTCCATTCAATATTCGCAGTTCCAAAAGGTATGCAATCTGTACCTGGCGTGTACCCCTAGTAAACTAGACCCCACATGGTATGACACTTGTCTGCTAAGTCAGGGGAACAAGAAAGGAGCTATATCTAAGACATACAATAAGTTGTTGGAGGAAGAGGGCCAAGAAAAGCCTTGGTTTATTTCCCACTGGGAAAAAGACCTTAATACCACATTTGATAAGGGAATGGTAGAAAAGGTTTTATGTCATTCACATGGATATTCTCGGTGCATAAGGATCCAAGAAAATGCTTTTAAGTTAGTATCTAGGTGGTATAATACGCCAGCAAAATTGCATGCCATAGACCCCTCGTATACGGAACAATGTTGGAGATGTAAAAGTTCTAGTGGCACCCTATTGCACATCTGGTGGACCTGCCCCTTGATAAAACCATATTGGGAAATGATTTCTAGGAACATATTGGAAATCATCCCTACCTCATCCTCACTGACCCCCCTAGTGGTCCTACTAAACCTCCCTAATGAAAAATTCATTCTCACCAAACATTCCCTATTACCATCCCTTATAGCTGCAGCAAAGCTTCTAGTTCCAGTCCACTGGCTCACCAATATAATTCCAACAAGTGGGGACTGGGTCAACAAAGTTCAGGAAATTCGCTTGCTGGAGGAGTTGTCCAGCTGGGAATCTCTATCACACGAAAAACACCTGAAAATATGGGCTCCATGGCTGCAATGGCAAGCTAAAAATCAAAATGCTTTAGTAATGGGAATGTCATCTAACCCTGCTGATAGTGAGTAGAAATTATTGTGCTTATGCGCGCACTGTTTATCCTACCAACTGAATGAATATGTGCGGGTTTAATGGTGTAATGGAACCCTGACCCCCTTCCCCTTCTCCTTTCTACAATATGGGCTATTGTTCAAAAGTGGCCCTAAGATTAAATTAAAAATAGTAGCTTTCTTTTACACCATAACCTTATGCTTATCAGTAATGCATTCTATGTATTAATCCGCTAACATGTCTGCAAGCATACCACAATTCATAATGTATACGTCATCTTATATTTACCACACGAGCTGTATTGTCTTACCCACTAAATATCATTTATGATAGTCACTGACCCAAAGATGTAATGTTCATGTTTGTTAATGTTTCTCGAATATGTCATGCACTTTATTTTCTTGGATTTGTAAATCGCAGAAATTCATAAATAAAGATTTGTTAAAAAAAAAAAAAGTCCACCTCTACTTCACTCATTAAGCTAACTTAGTAGCACCTATCTGAGCTCTTTAAAGACACCTGTCCACCCCACAGTCAGTCAGATGCCAGCTACTACCATGGGCAAGACTAAAGAGCTGTCAAAAGACACCAGAGACAAAACTGTGGACCTCCACAAGGCTGGAAAGGGCAACGGGGCAATTGCCAAGCAGCTTGGTGAAAATAGATCAACTGTTGGAGCAATTGTTAGAAAATGGAAGAGGCTAAAGACGACTGTCAGTCTCCCTCGGACTGGAGCTCTATGCAAGATCTCACCTCATGGGGTATCACTGATGATAAGAAAGGTGAGGAATCAGCCCAGAACTACAAGGGAGGAGCTGGTCAATGACATGAAAAGAGCTGGGACCACAGTTTCAAAGGTCACTGTCGGTAGAACACTATGCCGTCATGGTTTCAAATCATACATTGCACGGAAGGTTCCGCTGCTCAAGTCATCACATGTCCAGGCCCGTCTGAAATTTGCCAATGACCATCTGGATGATCCAAAGGAGGTATGGAAGAAAGTCATGTGGTCAGATGAGACCAAAGTAGTACTTTTTGGTCTAAACTTCACTCGTCGTGTTTGGAGGAAAAAGAAGGATGAGTTGCATCCCAAGAACACCATCCCTACTGTGACGCATGGGGGTGGTAACATCATGCTTTGGGTGTGCTTTTCTGCGAAGGGGACAGGACGACTGCACTGTATTAAGGAGATGATCAATGGGGCCATTTATTGTGAGATTTTGAGCAACAACCTCCTTCCCTCAGTCAGAGCATTGAAGATGGGTTGTGGCTGGGTATTCAAACATGGCAACGACACGAAGCACACAGCCAGGATAACCAAAGAGTTTCTCCGTAAGAAGCATATCAAGGTTCTGGAGTGTCCTAGCCAGTCTCCAAACCTAAATCCAATTTGGAGGGAGCTGAAACTCCATGTTGCTCAGCGACAGCCCCAAAACCTGACAGATCTAGGAGGAGATCTGTGTGGAGGAGTGGACCAAAATCCCTGTTGCAGTGTGTGCAAACCTGGTCAAGAACTACAGGAAATGTTTGACCTCTGTAATTGCAAACAAAGGCTCCTGTACCAAATATTAACACTGATTTTCTCAGGTGTTCAAATACTTATGTTCAGCAGTGCAAGACAAATAAATTCTTTAAAAATCATACAATGTGATTTCCTTAATTTTTATTTTTTATTCTGTCTCTCAGAGTGGGAATGCACCTACAATGTGAATTTCAGACCCCTCCATGATTTCTAAGTGGGCGAACTTGCAAAATCGCAGGGTGTTCAAATACTTCTGTTCCTAACTGTATGGCCTCATTTATCAAAACTGTCTAACAGGAAAACTGTCTTATTTGCCCCTAGCAACCAATCAGAGCTCACCTTTCATTTCTTAAAGTGTTCAGAAAAAATGAAAGGGGAGCTCTGATTGGTTGCTATGGGCAACTGAGACGGTTTTCCTGTTAGGCAGTTTAGATAAATGAGGCCAATAGTCTTTACAGAGCATAACCTGATGCCTTGCATAGTGAGAGTTGTAGTGTTTACTGGAACTATGATGCAATGTGTAGTCCGTGGTATAAGGTTGGATGGTACTCCAATCTGATTGTGTGGGCAGCAGGAGATGTTCCCAAACCAGATAATGATAGAATTAAGACTCCTGTACTCCACTTTGTTTTCAAGAAAAATGCTTTTAATATAAATTAAAGTGCGGTTCCAGTCAAATTTGACTGGAACCGCACTTTAATTTATATTAAAAGCATTTTTCTTGAAAACAAAGTGGAGTACAGGAGTCTGAATTCTATTCTAGCAATGTGTAGTCCAAAATAATGTGCACAGCTCACACTGCACTAATCAAAGTAGTCATATACATAAGCATGGGTGTATAGATCCTTCAGGCAGCCTATGCTGCCGCTACAGTGGAGTCAAGAGAGGCCAGAGTCAGGTTAGCTCTATGCCCATTGGTAGAGAAGAACCAGGTAGAGCAGGATTGGACTGACCCACCAACCTGTGGCTCTCCAGCTGTTGCAAAAAACTACAACTCCCAGCATGCCCAGACAGCCTACAGCAGGGCATGGTGGAAATTGTAGTTTTACAACAGCTGGAGAGCTGCAGGTTGGTCAGCCCTGTACCAGAGGATCCTCCGGTGGGTCCAGCCTCTCATACCATAATAGACCCTAATGATTCCTGAGGGGAAAAAAAACAACTTGGCTGCCTGTGGATATAGGGTCTATTTCTTTGATTCAAAACCTGTAACCCTTTATTGATTATATAGGGGGTGGGCCCCAGGAACCCCAAAACGACACTGAGCTAGAAGGTCATTTTGCCATTCTACAAAGCATGGACAAGGGTAAGGTGCAATATCGTGCCTTGCATGGAGAGTGATGGGGAGGTGCAAACCAGGACTTGGAGGGTGGGGACACTGCCAGAGACCTCTGGTGGACGCTTATCTCCCATAAGTACAAATGCTTGGGTGTGTTGAATTCCTATATGCCTGATCTCCCCCCCCCCCAAACTCTGTCAGCGATGGAAAATTTTCCGCCAAAATCGTACAGTAAGGCCAATGCTTGTCCAGTGTCTGTGGCCACCTTTACACCTAATATCAGAGAAATGAAGTCCAAAATCATCACTGTCCAAGAGTGGTGTATGAGAACTCTTGACGTTAGCACCTGTGGTTTCTTTTTTATCCATGCCTTGGAATGTTGTTATCATTTATTCTTTCTTTATATTTTTCATTTAGAATGGCAAGATGAACTTTCTGACAACCAATCAGAATATTCCATTGGTTCAGAGGATGAAGATGAAGACTTTGAAGAGAAGCCTGAAGGTCAGAGTGAGTTACACTTTTTCCTTAGATGGATGCGGATCACCTATAGGACAGTAAACCCAACAGGCAAAGGTGCCGTGATTAGTTGGTAACCTAGAGCGGTTAGTTTTACTATGGCTTGTCCATCGGCCCACAATTCTATCCAGACAGTGGACTACTATGGAGACAGAAAGCCAAAGAAAAGCTTCACCACATGAATGGGAAGACATGACAGTGGCCACCTGTTTCACCAGGTGGGTTGTCCCATCAAGTGGTTTTAGTGCCCCAAGATGAATGAGGCAGTTCACCACAGTTTTATGTCTTCTGATCTGTAGGTGCAACATCATATTGTTAAAGTAATGAAGTCATAGCCCAACATTGACTCTGTTACCCAGACTTTAGCAGTGAAATATAGTCAAAAGTCAAAGTTAAATTTGCCCAGGCCCCAGTCATAAAGGCACCCTTTGTTATCGAGCTTGAGAGTCTTCAGGTACTGTGATTCAAGGTTTGATGGTCTTTGAAAAGAGACTGACACAAGTGTATATAATTTCCATAGGTGGGAGGAGACAATCTCGTAGACAACTGAAAAGTGACAGAGACAAGCCTCTTCCTCCGCTTCTTGCTCGGGTTGGAGGAAACATTGAGGTACAAGTATAACGGGGCATAGAGGGGGACGAGGGCCCTACATTTAAACATTTTCATTCGCAAATGCTTGAACTTTATGTGACTCTAAGAAATATCAACCTGAGTTGCGTATTGTGGAACTTTATTCACGCATAAGTTTATCGGCTTGAACGTTTTCTATTAAAGGGCATGTCCATCTTGAACACCAATTTGCAGGTTACATATCAGATTAATCTTAATGAAAAATGTAACTTTATAAATACATTACTTATCCTGCACTGATATCGAGTTAAGGTCTGTATTATAATCCAGAACTGCGTTTGCAATTGTTCTGGTTTTTAAGCTAATAGCTCTTTTTCAATGTTTGCATAGAGATTTGACTTCTGGGAAGTGTAGTCTTTACCTTAGTGCAGTACACTTTATACTTAGTAGGAAAAAATATAGGAACTCCGCAAAGCTGTTAGAGGTATGTCTGACAGCTTTCATTGACAGAGGATCAGTAGAAGTACTGGATCAGTACAAGATAAGTTATGTATGAACACAGTGACTCCACCAGCAGAATAGTGAGTGCAGCTCTGAAGTATTATGCAGGATGTAACTCAGTATCTGTTGTGGCAGTCCGTTATTTAGCTCACCTTTCCAGAGGTGAAAAGGTAGGGGGATTAGTCAGATTATTTCGCAGAAGGAGACCTCAGGAGACAGAAGTGCATTTCAACTGGCGTCCTGCCAGCTTTATTTCACAGGTTGCATTAAAACACAAAAACATAAAACGGAACACCTAGCCTTGTCCAGGCTCTAACTAAACAATAGGTCCCTCTCTAGGACGTGGATGAGCTATCCTCAGTCCACCCAAAATAAGCACGCTGTCTGAACAGCAACCTGTGATACTTGCAGTTTGCAGGCTCTGGACCTTCAGGGTCCCTCAGTGAGATGTGGCTTCTCTCACTCCCAGGAAGTTCTGAGCAAGTGTGTTGACAGCCCAGTTTTCTAGCAACTCCCCAGGTGCAGCTCATCAGGACCCAGTCTTAGGTTTTTTAACCCTTTCCTAAATAACTTTCTTCAGAATATGCTAAGAACCTGGAAGACACATATATACCCTCAATTACTTCACCCTGTGAGACACCACATTTCCCCCCCTTTTGCACTAACCTATGGGTTGGGGCACCCTGGCTTGACAAACAGTAAGTACGAGACAAACCATCTACATTTCCCTGGAGGCTGCCTGCTCGGTGCTGTACTGTGAACCTAAAAGGCTGGAGGGACAGAAACCACCTGGTAACCCTACTATTCTTTTCCTTGTTATTCTGCATCCACTTTAGGGGTGCATGGTCTGTGATGAGGGTGAATTCTCTACCCAGTAGGTAGTATTTGAGAGCGTCCAGGGCCCATTTAATGGCCAAAGCCTCTTTCTCTACAGTGGCATACCTCTTTTCATGGTCATTCAGCTTCCGACTTATGTATAAGACAGGGTGTTCTTCCCCATCAATTATTTGTGATAACACTGCTCCTAACCCAGCCTCCGAAGCATCGGTTTGCAGTGAGAAGGGTTTATGAAAATCCGGACATACCAGTACCGGCTGGGAGCACAGGGCTTGTTTCAAGGATTGGAACGCCCTCCCGGCCTCTGGGGTCCATTTTATCATCACCGAATTTTTTCCTTTTGTAAGATCGGTTAAGGGAACCGCCATAGATGCAAAATTAGGGATAAACCTTCTGTAATACCCTGCAATTCCCTAAAACGACCTCACTTGCTTCTTGTTTAGAGGTCTAGGCCAGTTTTGTATTGAGTCTATTTTGTTTAGCTGGGGTTTGATCAGACCTCGCCCAATGGTGTATCCCAAATACTTGGCTTCTTCCAAGCCGATGGCACACTTTTTAGGGTTTGCGGTGAGACCCGCCTGTCTTAGTGAATCCACGACCGCCTGCACTTTTTGTAGGTGAGACTCCCAGTCGCTACTGTAAATTATTACATCATCCAGATATGCTGATGTATAACCAATATGTGGCCTTAGGATCCTATCCATCATACGCTGAAAAGTCGCCGGGGCCCCATGGAGGCCAAATGGCAACCTAGTGTATTGGAAATGACCACTGGGTGCAGAAAAAGCCGTCTTTTCCTTGGCCCTTTCAGTTAGCGGAATTTGCCAGTACCCTTTAGTTAAGTCCAATGTTGTTAAGTACCGAGCACTACCCAGCTTGTCTATTAGTTCGTCTACTCTCGCCATTGGGTAGGCGTCAAATTTGAGACCAAGTTTAACTGGCGATAGTCATTACAGAACCTTATGGACCCATCAGGTTTGGGAATTAAAACGATGGGACTAGACCACTCACTTACGGACTCTTCTATTACCCCTAGGTCTAACATCTTGTTAATCTCTTGGGTAATGACCTCGCGCCTCGCTTCGGGGACCCGGTAGGGCTTAATCTTTACCTTAACACTGGGTTCTGTGACAATATCGTGTTTTATCACATGAGTGAGGCCTGGGAGTTCTGAGAAGAAATCGTTATTTCTCATAACGAATTCCTGTGATTCCTGTTTCTGCTGGGGAAACAGGGACTCAGCAATTCTAACCTCAGGTACGGTGTAGCTTCGTGGTACTGAGTTTACCACCAGAGTTTCCCTATCTTTCCAGGGCTTTATCAAGTTAATATGATAGTTCTGTTCGGGCTTTCTCTTCCCGGGCTGATGAACTAGATAGTTCACCTCGCTTATCTTTTTAACAATTGTGAAGGGCCCTTGCCATTTTGCTAAGAATTTGCTCTCTACTGTGGGTATTAATACAAGCACCCGGTCCCCTGGACTAAAATGACGCAGTTTCGCACCCCGGTTATATATTCTACTTTGGGCCTGTTGGGCTTGCTGCATATGTTCTCGAACCAAGGGCATAACTGCCTTGATCCGGTCCTGCATCTGTGACACATGCTCAATTATACTGCGGTACGGGGTAGATTCGTGCTCCCACGTCTCTTTAGCTATGTCGAGTAGCCCTCGGGGCTGCCTGCCATACAGAAGTTCAAAGGGTGAAAACCCCGTAGACGATTGTGGTACTTCTCGTATGGCAAACAGTAAATAGGGAAGTAGGCAATCCCAATCCCTACCATCCTTGGCAATCACCTTTCTTAACATGTTTTTCAGGGTTTTATTGAATCTTTCCACCAATCCATCCGTTTGCGGATGGTAGACTGAGGTTCGGATATGCTTCACCCTGAATAGCCGACATAATTCTTTGGTCACCCTGGACATAAATGGGGTGCCCTGATCCGTTAAGATCTCTTTAGGGATCCCAACCCTACTGAACACCAGGACCATCTCCTTGGCTATGGTCTTTGCTGTCATATTTCTTAATGGAATAGCTTCTGGATATCTGGTGGCGTAGTCTAGGATCACCAGTATGTACTGATGTCCGCGAGCTGATTTCACTATAGGGCCTACCAGATCCATAGCTATTCGTTCGAATGGCACTTCCACAATGGGTAAGGGTACCAATGGGCTTCTAAAGTTAGGGGACGGAGATGTATATTGGCACTCGGGACAAGATGCACAGTAATCTCGTACCTCTGCTACTAGCCCTGGCCAAAAGAAACGCATTAAAATTCGTTCTTTTGTCTTTTCCATCCCCAGATGTCCCCCCAACAAATGACCATGTGCTAGATCCAAGACCATCTTCCTAAATGGCTTGGGAACTATCAGTTGTTCTACGATGTCTTCACCTTGCTTGTCTACCTGATACAGTAAGTTATTTTGCATCGCGATATGGGGATAAGCAAGCGTGACATCTGGGTAAACCAGAACACCATTTATTATTTTTACATTTTCCCGGGCCCGAACCAAAGTAGGGTCATTCAGCTGCGCTGTGGCAAAATTGTCGCGTGAAACCTTTATATCCGCTAAGACATTTTCAACCCTCTCCTCTGGCTCCCCACTTACATCAGTGGTTTCGGTGTCCCCTGACATTACATCAAAAGGAAACACGGCCTTATCAGGAGATGACAGAACCTCATGAAGAAGCTCAGGTTCTGTGACTCCTGTTGCCCTTTCTCCAGAGATCGTAACCACTGTTGGCTCTTTAACCCTTTTTTCCCACAATTCCCAGAAAAAAGGAAAATCCCTCCCCAGTATTACGTCATACATGAGAGTGGGTATTATCGCTACCTGACAGGTTACCTGGTTGAGCACAGTTCCTATGGTAACACATGCCGTATTATACTCGCGAGTTTCCCCATGAATACAGGTGACCCCTACTGACTGGGTCTGTAAGATATCGGAGTTTACCAAACTGGCTTTGACTAACGTGATCATACTGCCAGTATCCAGGAGAGCCTGCACCTCTCTTCCCTCTACTGAAACAGGACACAGATGTTTATTGACCTTTTCAGGGGTCCCAATAGAACAAACCCCTTGGGCAAACATCGATTTCGTATTTGGCATAGCACTCATATCACACTGCATGGGCTCTGAGTTTAACGGACAGTTAGCAGCAATATGTCCTGGTCCCCTACAACGGAAGCATTTGATAGGTTCTGGTCTCAGAAAGTCAGACTTGGACCTTTCAGAGCGTTCCGGCCAGAGTTCAGCTTTGGCCCTTGTGTCCCTGTTAGGGGCCCCACCCCTCGTAGGAGTACCCCCCTGCCGGGTACTTTCCTGGGTTAGGCGGGGCTTTTGTAACAGGTCCTTTGCCGCAGCATATCTTTCCACCAGAGAGACCAACTCATCTGCGCTGTTAGGGTCACCGTGGGTAACCCACTTGCATATTTCAGGTGGAAGGGCTTTAAGATATCTGTCCACTACCACACGCTGGACAACCTCTGGAGCCGATAGAACATCTGGTTGTAACCACTTCTTGGTTAAGTGTACCAGGTCGTACATTTGGGAGCGAGCTGGTTTGTCTGCCTGAAAAACCCAATGGTGCACTCTTTGGGCCCGAACCGACAAAGTAACTCCCAGACGGGCCAAAATCTCCGCTTTCAGCTTACAGTAATCCTGAGCGTCGGCAGGATCCAAATCATAATAAGACTTCTGAGCCTCTCCACTCAGAAAGGGGGCTATCAACCCCGCCCACTGATCTAGTGGCCATCTTTCACGCTCAGCGGTGCGCTCAAAGGTCATCAAATAAGCCTCCACAACATCCGTGGCAGCCATCTTTTGTAGGTAGTTCCCAGCACATATGTCCTTCTTCCCCATGGGACCAATTTCAGTCGACCAAGGGGTCTGGTCTGCAAAGCGCTGCACCACCTCAGTCAAAGCAACACGATCTTTGTTTTGCATCTCGGTTAGAGTGGTAAGTTGTATTGCCATAGACCGCGCCAGATCCTCTGTCTGCCGATTAGCTTCTTGCTGCACTTTGTTTGCATGTTGCTGGGCTGCGGTGGCTTGCAGCAAAGCCTTTAACATATCCTCCATGTCAGGAGTCTTTCTCTGCAGCAATGTAGCAGGTTTTACCCAGGACATATACCTGTTCCCAAGTCCAGAAACAATTTGTATTCAGGCGTTACCCTTAGCAACCAGCTGTTCAAGGAGCAAAAAAATTTCCAGCAGCAAGCCCCCTTTAATTACACACAGTTTTTTTTATTTTTTAAGTATTCAGCAGCACCTGTTCCACTGAGCAAACGGGCTTCTGGCCCTTTAAGTTCCCACACAGCACTGCAGCATTCAGCTTTTCTGAGGTGTCGTTGCCCGCATCCGACACCAGTTGTGACAGTCCATTATTTAGCTCACCTTTCCAGAGGTGAAAAGGTAGGGGGATTAGTCAGATTATTTCGCAGAAGGAGACCTCAGGAGACAGAAGTGCATTTCAACTGGCGTCCTGCCAGCTTTATTTCACAGGTTGCATTAAAACACAAAACATAAACGGAACACCTAGCCTTGTCCAGGCTCTAACTAAACAATAGGTCCCTCTCTAGGACGTGGATGAGCTATCCTCAGTCCACCCAAAATAAGCACGCTGTCTGAACAGCAACCTGTGATACTTGCAGTTTGCAGGCTCTGGACCTTCAGGGTCCCTCAGTGAGATGTGGCTTCTCTCACTCCCAGGAAGTTCTGAGCAAGTGTGTTGACAGCCCAGTTTTCTAGCAACTCCCCAGGTGCAGCTCATCAGGACCCAGTCTTAGGTTTTTTAACCCTTTCCTAAATAACTTTCTTCAGCATATGCTAAGAACCTGGGAGACACATATATACCCTCAATTGCTTCACCCTGTGAGACACCACACTGTACAAGATAAGTAATATAATGTACAGTACAGACCAAAAGTTTGGACACACCTTCTCATTCAAAGAGTTTTCTTTATTTTCATGACTATGAAATGGATGGAGCTCAGTATCTGTACAAGAAAAGTAATGTAAAATGCGTACACTGTGACTCAGCCAGCAGAATAATGAGTGCAGCTGTGGAGTACAATGCAGGATGTAAGTCAAGATCTGTATATAAGGAAAGTCTTGTAAAATATTTACACATGTAGACTACATTTATCTGTATATATGAACGGTCAAAATAAATGTTTTCCATTCAGCCACTTTCCAAAATCTGCATCTTTAATTATCAACAAACACAATTAACACTTTTTATTGTTGTTTTAAGGTTCTTGGGTTTAATGCTCGACAACGCAAGGCCTTCTTGAATGCTATAATGAGGTGGGGGATGCCCCCACAGGATGCCTTTAATTCACACTGGCTTGTCCGGGATCTCCGAGGAAAGAGTGAGAAAGAATTTAGGTACAGTGATTCCTGTAATTAAAGCCATGTCATGATTCATGACATTCTTTTGTATGGTTTTAAAAAAAAAAAAAACACTGCTCATTTTATGCAGAAATGTGTTATTTCCCCCAAGATCAGATGTTTAAGGACACAGTGTGGTCATATCGCATCTATGGGACCTTACAAGAATAAAAAAAAAATTTTGTCAGCCCTTTACTGTTGGTTTAATTTGGGAGGAAGTTCGCAACCTCCCTTTTCCACACTGATTTTGTATGTGTTTTTAATCTATGTTAAATCCATGGTGTGTTGCGAGTTGCCTAATTTAATTTAGACATTAAAGGACAAAAAAGATGCACCAGAAGAAAGCCTTAAAGGGGTATTCTAGTTTTTATTTTTTAAATGTATTTGTTTATATAATAGGAAATCATACAATTTTCTAATATATGTATTCAAAATTCTGCATACATACCTTTCTTATATTAGGCAATTGACTTCTTTATGCAATAGAATGGTATAGTCCATGTATCTGTCCTTTGTAATGTATCCATGGCCTAACTGAAACATGGCATTGGTCATGTGCACTCTACACATCATCTAATCTTTTACATTTAGTAAGCAGCAGTGTTACATGACATACATGTGCTGGTTCAGCACACAGGACTTCCATGTGAGAAGTAAAAAGGACTAGTGCTGAAATAATGATTTCATTGTGATTATTAAAGTAACTTCATTACTGTGTGTATTTACTGTACATGGCCGCCTGCCTCTAGCCGATGTTGTAAAATGGCTGCCTGTCTCTAGGTGATGTTGTCATGTTGTTAACAAAGTTTCTGTCTGCTTCCACATAGACACTGACAGACATGATTGTGCTGCAGGTATTAATACTGTATATGTTCTGCTCCTTAATACACTGCCGGTCATCTTTTAGATACCTGGGCAGTTAACTAAACCAGGTCACATGATACTTGTGAGGGTCACATGATGGCTCACATGACTGACACCATGTTTAGTCCCATAAAGCTCTCCTATGGATGCATTTTACAGGACTAAAACGGACTGTAGTACTTTATATATATTTTTTTTTTAGGGAGAGGCAAAATTTGAAATAGATGAATATTAGAAGTTTTTGATATCCTATTGTCTACATAAATAAATGTAATCATTAAAACCAAAATAGGTCTTTAACCACCTCAGCCCCCAGTGCTTAAACACCCTGAAAGACCAGGCCACTTTTTACACTTCTGACCTACACTACTTTCACCGTTTATTGCTCGGTCATGCAACTTACCACCCAAATGAATTTTACCTCCTTTTCTTCTCACTAATAGAGCTTTCATTTGGTGGTATTTCATTGCTGCTGACATTTTTACTTTTTTTGTTATTAATCGAAATTTAACGATTTTTTTGCAAAAAAATGACATTTTTCACTTTCAGTTGTAAAATTTTGCAAAAAAAACGACATCCATATATAAATTTTGCTCTAAATTTATTGTTCTACATGTCTTTGATAAAAAAAAAATGTTTGGGTAAAAAAAAAATGGTTTGGGTAAAAGTTATAGCGTTTACAAACTATGGTACAAAAATTTGAATTTCCGCTTTTTGAAGCAGCTCTGACTTTCTGAGCACCTGTCATGTTTCCTGAGGTTCTACAATGCCCAGACAGTACAAACACCCCACAAATGACCCCATTTCGGAAAGTACACACCCTAAGGTATTCGCTGATGGGCATAGTGAGTTCATAGAACTTTTTATTTTTTGTCACAAGTTAGCGGAAAATGATGATTTTTTTTTTTTTTTCTTACAAAGTCTCATATTCCACTAACTTGTGACAAAAAATAAAAACTTCCATGAACTCACTATGCCCATCACGAAATACCTTGGGGTCTCTTCTTTCCAAAATGGGGTCACTTGTGGGGTAGTTATACTGCCCTGGCATTCTAGGGGCCCAAATGTGTGGTAAGGAGTTTGAAATCAAATTCTGTAAAAAATGACGAGTGAAATCCGAAAGGTGCTCTTTGGAATGTGGGCCCCTTTGCCCACCTAGGCTGCAAAAAAGTGTCACACATCTGGTATCTCCGTATTCAGTAGAAGTTGGGGAATGTGTTTTGGGGTGTCATTTTACATATACCCATGCTGGGTGAGATAAATATCTTGGTCAAATGCCAACTTTGTATAAAAAAATGGGAAAAGTTGTCTTTTGCCAAGATATTTCTCTCACCCAGCATGGGTATATGTAAAAAGACACCCCAAAACACATTCCCCAACTTCTCCTGAATACGGAGATACCAGATGTGTGACACTTTTTTGCAGCCTAGGTGGGCAAAGGGGCCCATATTCCAAAGAGCACCTTTCGGATTTCACTCGTCATTTTTTACAGAATTTGATTTCAAACTCCTTACCACACATTTGGGCCCCTAGAATGCCAGGGCAGTATAACTACCCCACAAGTGACCCCATTTTGGAAAGAAGAGACCCCAAGGTATTCGCTGATGGGCATAGTGAGTTCATGGAAGTTTTTATTTTTTGTCACAAGTTAGTGGAATATGAGACTTTGTATGAAAAAAAAAATCATCATTTTCCACTAACTTGTGACAAAAAATAAAAAATTCTAGGAACTCGCCATGCCCCTCACGGAATACCTTGGGGTGTCTTCTTTCCAAAATGGGGTCACTTGTGGGGTAGTTATACTGCCCTGGCATTTTCCAGGGGCCCTAATGTGTGGTAAGTAGGTAAATGACCAGTGAAATCCAAAAGGTGCTCTTTGGAATATGGGCCCCTTTGCCCACCTAGGCTGCAAAAAAGTGCCACACATGTGGTATCTCCGTACTCAGGAGAAGTTGGGGAATGTGTTTTGGGGTGTCTTTTTACATATACCCATGCTGGGTGAGAGAAATATCTTGGCAAAAGACAACTTTTCCCATTTTTTTATACAAAGTTGGCATTTGACCAAGATATTTATCTCACCCAGCATGGGTATATGTAAAATGACACCCCAAAACACATTCCCCACCTTCTCCTGAGTACGGAGATACCAGATGTGTGACACTTTTTTGCAGCCTAGGTGGGCAAAGGGGCCCATATTCCAAAGAGCACCTTTCGGATTTCACTCGTCATTTTTTACAGAATTTGATTTCAAACTCCTTACCACACATTTGGGCCCCTAAAATACCAGGGCATTATACCTACCCCACAAGTGACCCCATTTTGGAAAGAATAGACCCCAAGGTATTCGCTGATGGGCATAGTGAGTTCATGGAAGTTTTTATTTTTTGTCACAAGTTAGTGGAATATGAGACTTTGTATGAAAAAAAAAAAAAAAAAATCATCATTTTCCACTAACTTGTGACAAAAAATAAAAAATTCTAGGAACTCGCCATGCCCCTCACGGAATACCTTGGGGTGTCTTCTTTCCAAAATGGGGTCACTTGTGGGGTAGTTATACTGCCCTGGCATTTTCCAGGGGCCCTAATGTGTGGTAAGTAGGTAAATGACCAGTGAAATCCGAAAGGTGCTCTTTGGAATATGGGCCCCTTTGCCCACCTAGGCTGCAAAAAAGTGTCACACATCTGGTATCTCCGTATTCAGGAGAAGTTGGGGAATGTGTTTTGGGGTGTCTTTTTACATATACCCATGCTGGGTGAGAGAAATATCTTGGCAAAAGACAACTTTTCCCATTTTTTTTATACAAAGTTGGCATTTGACCAAGATATTTATCTCACCCAGCATGGGTATATGTAAAATGACACCCCAAAACACATTCCCCAACTTCTCCTGAGTACGGCGATACCAGATGTGTGACACTTTTTTGCAGCCTAGATGCGCAAAGGGGCCCAAATTCCTTTTAGGAGGGCATTTTTAGACATTTGGATACCAGACTTCTTCTCACGCTTTGGGGCCCCTAGAATGCCAGGGCAGTATAAATACCCCACATGTGACCCCATTTTGGAAAGAAGACACCCCAAGGTATTCAATGAGGGGCATGGCGAGTTCATAGAAATTTTTTTTTTTTGGCACAAGTTAGCGGAAATTGATATTTTTTATTTTTTTCTCACAAAGTCTCCCGTTCCGCTAACTTGGGACAAAAATTTCAATCTTTCATGGACTCAATATGCCCCTCACGGAATACCTGGGGGTGTTTTCTTTCCAAAATGGGGTCACATGTGGGGTATTTATACTGCCCTGGCATTCTAGGGGCCCTAAAGCGTGAGAAGAAGTCTGGAATATAAATGTCTAAAAAATTTTACGCATTTGGATTCCGTGAGGGGTATGGTGAGTTCATGTGAGATTTAATTTTTTGTCACAAGTTAGTGGAATATGAGACTTTGTAAGAAAAAATAATAATAATTCCGCTAACTTGGGCCAAAAAAATGTCTGAATGGAGCCTTACAGGGGGGTGATCAATGACAGGGGGGTGATCAATGACAGGGGGGTTGATCAATGACAGGGGGTTGATCAATGACAGGGGGGTGATCAATGACAGGGGGGGTGATCAATGACAGGGGTGGTGATCAATGACAGGGGGGTGATCAATGACAGGGGGGTGATCAATGACAGGGGGGTGATCAATGACAGGGGGGTGATCAGGGAGTCTATATGGGGTGATAACCACAGTCATTGATCACGCCCGTGTAAGGCTTCATTCAGACGTCCGTATGCGTTTTGCGGATCCGATCCATCTATCAGTGGATCCGTAAAAATCATGCGGACGTCTGAATGGAGCTTTACAGGGGGGTGATCAATGACAGGGGGGTAATCAATGACAGGGGGGTGATCAGGGAGTCTATATGGGGTGATCACCACAGTCATTGATCATGCCCCTGTAAGGCTTCATTCAGACGTCCGGATGCGTTTTGCGGATCCGATCCATCTATCAGTGGATCCGTAAAAATCATGCGGACGTCTGAATGGAGCTTTACAGGGGGGTAATCAATGACAGGGGGGTGATCAGGGAGTCTATATGGGGTGATAACCACAGTCATTGATCATGCCCCTGTAAGGCTTCATTCAGACGTCCGGATGCGTTTTGCGGATCCGATCCATCTATCAGTGGATCCGTAAAAATCATGCGGACATCTGAATGGAGCTTTACAGGGGGTTGATCAATGACAGGGGGGTAATCAATGACAGGGGGGTGATCAGGGAGTCTATATGGGGTGATCAGGGGCTAATAAGGGGTTAATAAGTGACGGGGGGGGGTGTAGTGTAGTGTAGTGGTGCTTGGTGCTACTTTACTGAGCTACCTGTGTCCTCTGGTGGTCGATCCAAACAAAGGGGACCACCAGAGGACCAGGTAGCAGGTATATTAGACGCTGTTATCAAAACAGCGTCTAATATACCTGTTAGGGGTTAAAAAAAACACATCTCCAGCCTGCCAGCGAACGATCGCCGCTGGCAGGCTGGAGATCAACTCTCTTACCTTCCGTTCCTGTGAGCACGCGCGCCTGTGTGCGCGCGTTCACAGGAAATCTCGCGTCTCGCGAGATGACGCGTATATGCGTCCACTCGGAATGAATCAACCACCTCCAGGACGCGTCTGTGCGTACAGCGGTCCGGAGGTGGTTAAAAACTATGTACACCTTTGGGGAAATATTTATTTTTTTATTATTGCGTTGTACTTATTTTGAGCTAAAAATAATTTTTTCAATTTGAGCTTTATAAAAAATATGGAAACCTTTTTCTGTACAGAGCTGAGATGCTATATTAGCTGCCAGTGGATTTTCTGTGTTTTCCGTCATTTGGGGAGCAGACGGTCTCCTTATCTCTGCTCTATGACATTATAAACACTCATTATAACTCAGTTCTTATCTTACTGATAAGAATGTGGCTTAAATAAGTGTTTATGACCTCTCAGTAGTTTAGAGATAAGGGTAATTAGATGAAAGTACCAGTCACACAGTCATTAAAACATTTAACCCTTTGTGACAGAATAGCTGAATATTTTGAATAAAGGCCAATTGAAAATATAATTTTTAGCCAAAATTTAGTAAAATACAATCCTAAAGAAAATTTGCCTCCAAAGGTGTACATAGCCTTTAAGCTAATGGATGCTACTTGCAGTTTCATCACTAGAGGGCAGCAAAGTTCAGCGATGTAATTTGTACCAGTGGTCATTCTCTGTATTATAACGGATCGGCTCTCGTCAGCATTTACCTGAAGTGAATGAAGTCAGTGGATGGCTACAACTTCAGCTACAGCTCTGTACCATTGACATCTTATGACATTTCTTCAATAATTCCAAGACAAAAATGTCTCCTACATCTTATGTCTCAGCAGGTTATTGATTGTATCATAGATATACTGTAGTAACAGTGACAATGGTAGCATATGGACCACCACTCCACTGCTTATTTGTTGGAAGCACCTTATAGAATTTTGTATCAGCTCAGGGGTCTCGCTATGGAGGGGGCTGTGGAAGCAGCCGCACCAAGCCTCTCTGCCCCATAGGAAGAGGTCAGCAAGGCCAGAGGTTGGTGCTGTGTGTAATACCCTTCTGTAGGCAACCCACATGGAGTACTGTCAGACACTGTCTAATTTCCAGAGCCAAATGCAATGCTGCCACTACCACCATACCTTGTAAAATAATATATTGTACTGTGCCTAAGTAGCTGTGCCACACAAAGTGAATACCACCTTCCACTGCCCAGGTGCCAACATAGTGCTCAAGAAATACTAAGGTTCTGGAAGTTCATTGACTTCAAACAATACTGGTGATCCAAAAGAGGACCTCATTTGGTATGGATCTCTGCTTGGGTCATAGCAGGTGCCAGTCATAGACCTCTCTGCCTCCCATTGTCTGGAATACATATTTACAATGATCTCTTTGTGCAGGGCATACGTATCTTTATTTATGAGACACCTCTGTGAGCCTGGAGCGGATGGGGCAGAAACCTTTGCCGATGGTGTTCCTAGAGAAGGACTTTCTCGACAACATGTCCTCACCAGAATTGGAGTCATGTCACTAGTTCGAAAGAAGGTGGGTGAGTAAATGTTTGCACTAGAAATCAAGGTATGTTGAATGATTGGCATATATGCACTTGGTTATGTATGTGTGTGTATATGTATACATTTGTTTATTTTATGCACTTATATAGCGCCGCTATATACCGCAGAGCTTTACAGACTGTAGCATCAAGGTGCCACAATTCTCCATCAGTATGTCTTTGGAGTGTATATATGTAGTCATGAAATATCTCATCAGATGTGACACTCAGCAGACTTGTTATGCATGCTATATATTATAATAAAAATGGTTGTTGATATCATTGATGGCAGCGTGCCTATGTGCAGATTACAGCTGATTGCTAGAGCTAAATGGCCTTTCACACGAGCCGATGATCAGGAAGGAACGATCGTTCAGCCTATGCTCAGGGAATATTCTGCCACCATAATGTAAAATGTATGGGGGGATGAACGATCGTAGTAATGATCGCTCCTGCCCGTACAGTTTCAATCGTCCCGTGTAAAGGCTGTGAAAGCTATGATCAACTTGATTTATTGATCATTGGCACTTTTTAAGGCCCCAAATCAGACTGTCTAAAAGGACCCTAACCTGATTAGATTGTTATCAGAGGGATTGTCAGCAGTGGACAACCTCTTTAAAGGGGTTCTCTGGGATTTTTATATTATAGTATAGGTCATCAGTATCCAGGCATGACCACCCATCAGCTCCAGCCCGCTCCACTGTGTATTTACTGCAGTGTTGCTCCCATTCATGTTTCTGATATGGATCTGATATTGATGACCTACAGTATTCTAAGGCTAGGCCATCGATATAAAAATCCCAGAGGACCCCTTTAATGTATATAGCTGCAATATAGTAATAATAGCTGGAGCCTTTTATTACTTTTTTTTCCATTTCCCCAATGTTTTTTGAATGCAGTTTGACCAGTATCACCCAACAGATGGCAGGTTGTGGATGAATCCACAGATTCACGGAACTGGAATCAGGCTGATCACTTATCTCTACTCATTAGCCGGGCAAATACTGATCATCTTGTGTAGTGAGCCGGTCTACTGTAGCTTCACAAAATCATCTTGTTTAGGGTAGATTTACACTTGTGTTTATCGCATCCGTGCGGCGTTTCTGGCAGAGAACAGCCTGATGGAGTTCACCAGTTCCGGACTAGCCAGTGCTGTTCACCGCCAGAGCCAATTGACTATTATGGCATTCGGTGGGGATCCAGCTGGTTTGTGGCACGCATGTCGGGTTTTGGCTGGACAAAAACCGCTGCATGCGGGTCAACGGCAGTATTCAGCTATGCTGGATCTGGTGAACTCCGGTAGGCTGCTGGATCCGATAAACGCCTAAAGGCCCACATACATGTTAGGGTGTATTCACATCACCGTTCAGCTTTCCGTTCTTCTGATCTGTCAGATCAGTTATACATAGGATTGCATAGGATCCGTTTTTTTACATGATCCAGTAAAAAAAAAAAAACGGATCCTGTTGCATCAGTTGTCATCTGTTTGAGCCATTTCTGTCTGAGATCCGTTTTTTCTTTAAACGGAGACAAAAGTACTGCATGCAGGAATTTTTTCCCGTCTAAAAAACAGATCTCAGCTGGAAATGGTTTAAACAGGTGACAACTGATGCAACAGGATCCTTTTTTTAATTTATTTTTTATTACAGGATCCTGTTTTTTTTCTCTCCCTCTCTCCTTCTGACGGATCAAAAGAACGGAAAGCTAAACGGTGATGTGAATGCACCCTTAGGGTCCATTCACACGTCTGCAAAATGGGTCCGCATCCGTTTCGCAATTTTGTGGAACGGGTGCATTAGTTTTCAACGGACCCATTAGTTTTCAATGGGGCCGGAATGTGCTTTGCGGATCCGCACTTCTGCATCCGTGCTTCCGTTTCCGCCAAAAAATAGAACATGTCCTATTCTTGTCCGCAATTGCGGACAAGATTAGGCATTTTCTATTTTAGTGCCGGCGATGTGCGGTCAGCAAATTGCGGAATGCACATTGCCAGTGTCCGTGTTTTGCGGCTCCGCAATTTGCGGATCCACAAAACACTTACGGACGTGTGAATGGACCCTTAGTGTATTTTTGGCAGAACCTGTCATTTTTGGCAGGACTGGTCGATAATCTAATGTGTATGGGAAGCTCCTGACTCTTCCCCGAGGGGAATTGAATTTGTCGCCTGATCCTTCTGTTCTTCTTGGAGATAAGCTGCCGCCAGAAACTTCTGTCAGTGCCTTTCACCTCTTTTCCCAATGAAATCACATATACACCAAGCATGTATGGGAATGTTGGGAGAGATAGCTGTCAGCCGAGAGATCATTCGGCCAACAGCTATTAAAGGTGTGTGGGCACCCATAGGGATAAGCAGCACGGGGTTTCTGTATATAAATCACGTTATGACTGGTTGTTTGTCTTCAGGTTCAGGAATTTCAACAAGTCAATGGCAAATACAGTACACCGGATATGATTCCTGAGGGTGCAGAGAACAAGAAATGCTTTGAAGTTGTTTCATCAGATCCAACCACACCAGTTCCAGCAAGTCCTGCGCCCCTACCACCAGGAACAGCCCCCGTGCCAGGTACACTGTTATTTGCTAATTTAAAATAGGATCACACAAACTACTCTCTATAGGTATTCAGAACGCTAACTTCCATCTCCTTATAAATGCCCTTTGTAGACCCATACCCTCCAAATTGGGTGGCACAGTCTAGCAGTGGTCATTCTTTACCTCCCAACTCAAATGGCACCTGCTTGAACCATTTTGTGGAAGCATTTGAGTCCCCTTCAGTATTTACCAGCCACATGGAGGAACAATAAGAAGCAGAATGTAGACATACATCTGTTCCAGCTTCATTCACATTACATTGGCTATTCCATCTTTTCTCGCAGTTCATGATCCCTTCCATCTTCTTACCCGAATCACAATACATTGGCCATTTCTCTTTCATGGACAATATATTGCCTAGTCTAGCGTCATTCACGTTACTTTGGTGCAACATACCCTTCTTTGGCCTCTTTCACACGGGCGTCGCGGGTGAGGGCCGGATGCGTTCAGGGTGCATTGCGGGAAACCCATGCGAGTAGGCACGCAATTTCAGTCAGTTTTGGCTGCGATTGCGTTCCGTTGCTCAGTCTTTTTTTCCGCGCGAGTGCAATGCGTTTTGCACGCACGTGAGAAAAAAAGAAATATGGTACCCAGACCCGGACTTCTTCACTGAAGTTCGGGTTTGGGTTTGGTGTTCTGTAGATTTTATTATATTCCCTTTTAACATGGTTATAATGGAAAATAATAGCATTCTTTAATACAGAATGCAAAATCCAATGTCAATTGAGGGTTAAAAAATAAATAAAAACATTACTCACCTCATCCACTTGATCGCGCAGCCGGGATCCTCTTCTTTGTTCTTCTTGAAGGACCTGCAAAAGGACCTTCTCTGACGTCATCGCGCTCACCACAAGGTGAGCGCAGTGACGTCAGCTCAGGTCCTGCTGAATGAAGATAGAAGGTCCTTTTGCAGGTCTTTCAAGAAGAACAAAGAAGAGGATCCCGGCTACGTGATCAAGTGGATGAGGTGAGTAATGTTTTTATTATTTTTTAACCCTCAATTCACATTGGACTTTGCATTCTGTATTAGAGAATGCTATTATTTTCCATTATAACCATGTTATAATGGAAAATAATCAAGTAAATGGGGTCCCGGGTCGCTCATCCTTAATCTCCTTAGTAACCATGCGTGAAAATTGCACCACATCCGCACTTGCTTGCGGATACGATGCGATTTTCATGCAGCCCCATTCATTTCTATGGGGCCTGCGTTGCGTGAAAAATGCAGAATATAGACCATGCTGCGATTTTCACACAACGCACAAGTGATGCGTGAAAAACATCGCTCATGTACACTGCCCCATTGAAATGAATGGGTCAGGATTCAGTGCGGGTGCAATGCGTTCACCTCACGCATTGTACCCGGGCGGAATGCTCGCCCGTCTTACATGGTGGAGACCATAACAGAGGCTTATAGTGATACTTATAATCTGTAATTATATATAATGGCAATTATTGTTTTCCAGAAAAAGTAGAAACACAGAGTACATTGTCCGAGGAGATGGAAGCTGTGGAGCAGAAGACCACACCTTTGGAAGTTCAGGTTGAATTATGGTCACTTTATTGTTTCACCAACTCAGGTTACTTGTCTCATGCTTAATTCACTTTTGGGTGAATGTATTAAGACTGGCGTTTCAAACACTAGTATTCTGGCACAACCCAAAAGTTAGTTTCAAAAAATAAGGCACATATACTGCCTGCACCCTTCCCCTGCCACTGCTGCTCTGACATTGCTGGGGCCTTCTCTGTGCTCCACTTCTTGCTGTTGTCTCATCTGAGAGCCAGGCACTATTGCAGTGGCAGTGGGGGAGGATCAGCATGGTAAGTATAAGCTCCTTTATGTTTTTAACCATTTGCAGGCTGGCTTTTGTAATGTGCTGAAATACCCCTTTAAAGGGGTTGTGTAAGAATGAGGTAGGGTTTGGCAAACCCCCTCACTTGGCTGGCTTTGTAAAGGGAAGCTTACTTGCCTGCTTCCCACACTGGCTCCCTGCTCCTCCTCCTCCCGTCTTGTGATGCTCCACTGGGCTCCCTCGCTGAAAACATCAGGTTTGATGCCACCTGCAGCCAATCACTGGCTGCCGCAGTGTCAGACTCCCCTTATGTCATGTGACCATTTGTCATGATGTAAGGGGGGCTGTTCACCGCCGCGGCCAATGATTGGCTGCAGGCGGCATCAAACCTGATGTTTTCAGCGAGGGTGCCCATTGGAGCATCACAAGACGGGAGGAGCGGGGAGCCAGTGTGGGAAGCAGGTAAGAAAGCTTCCCTTTAAAGGTCCAGCCAAGTGAAGGGGTTTGCCAAAATCCCCCCATTCTTGCACAACCTCTTTAAAGGGGTTATCCGGGAATTAAGAAAATGAAAATACTTAAATATTACTTTATTCTAAATATATTTCCAAATACCTTTCATTAGTTATAATGACTTGTTTTGTCTGGGGAGCAATCAATAGGAGAAATAAAATTGCCGCCGTCCTATTAGTGCACACAAAACCTGTCCTAATCACACAGCAGGACAAGTTACTTCAAGTTACTTCACAACACTGAGGTAAAGAGCCGCCTCATCCTCCTCTGCAATATTTGTCAGGGATTATTATCCTGAATATTGTTCACCCGACTCTCTGTAGGAATGGAGGTCATGAGGAGACATGAAGTACAAAGAGGATGTAGGGATGTGGATAATGAGCAGCAGGCCTTGTATGTCTCCATTACCACAGTCAGTCTTGTCCGTCCTCTCTGTACATCATGTCTCCTCATGATCTCCATTCCTACAGAGATTCAGCTGAAAATCATATCAGCTATATTCAGGATCATAGTTCCTGACAATAAAAGAAGAGAGGAGGATGAAGCAGCTTTTTAGTTCAGTGTTCTGATCTAACTTGTCCTGCTGTGTGATTAGGACAGGTTTTGTTCGTACTAATATTTCCTAGACAAAATGAGTTATAACTAATGAAAGATATTTGAGAATATATTCATAATAAATTTAAATTAAAGTATTTTCATTTGGAATGAATTATGCCATGAGCAGCTGTAGATTTTGCCAAAATTTGTAACATGTCTCAGCTCTGGTATTAATAAATTCCTCCCAGTAAAGCAGGCCTAGTTACTTTTTTGTTACTTTTGGGAAGCACAGCGTAAAAGTTTATTTATTTATTTATTTTTCCACAGATTGCAGCTTTTATGTATTTTTGAACAGATTGTAACTTTTTCAATCTTATTTTATAACTGGCATAAACTGATTAATAAATATGGGGCTTTATGTTATAGAGCTACATTTAAATGAAATTTTAAAAATATTATAAAAAATAAAACTCCATTCCTTCCTGAGAGTCATTTTTTCCCTTGTAAAGTAGCAATTTAAAGCCATTTGTTCATATCCCTAGGGATGCAGAAATAAGATTTTGTTTGTAAAGTTATCTCATAATGTGAATTACCCGTTTGCAGTTGCAGACACTTCTGGTTACAGATTTGATTGGGGTATCATGTAAATACATTAAATTGGATTAGCTACGGTAGATGTATGAATTCCCATCTTTAAATGCATTATTTTCTCATGCAGTTTTGGAGCTTGTGTTGGTTTTTAATACTGCTGTAGACGGTAAGTTATGTGTGAGGCTTCTGTGCTTATTTATTCCATTACACTTCCATGGAGAAAAAAATATTGAAAACAATTGGTAATTATTTAAATTTTAATTCAAAATAAATAAAAAAGTTCAATTAGATTTTAATTTCTTGTACAATATCCCAATTAGGCAGCACTTTTTAGTGAGATAATTATTACCCATTATTACACTGTTAGGATATCTGGCACCAGAAAGAGGCGACATTATGCTTCTATACGTTGACTACATCTGATTTTACTCTTAGCCATCAACCAAGTTGGAGAAGGAAGATGTTGAGGAAAAGTCAGAATGTCAAGAATTCAAAGAAAAGCAAAAAAAGGAATCTGCAGAGGAGGAGGAGGAGAAAGAGATAGTGAACCAGAGTCCCAAAGGTGAAAATGCTTGTGTTCTCCATCACATCCTAGATCTTCACTGTGTTAATTAACCCCTTTGATCTTCACATTAAATTTCCATCATTGCAAAGCTATACTTTATTTTGTTTGTTTTGTTTGTGTATGGTGAAAGAAAAGTGAAATAAAAAGACCAGTATCTTTTAATTTTCAGTTTAACCCCCTTCCAACATCTGCCATACGTGTAAGATGGCGCCCACCCTGGTTTTACACAGCAGACACCCAAAGCTCATGTCTGTGATTAGCTATAACACCGATCACAGACATTTAACCCCTCAGATACCTTGGTTAATTGTGACCACTGCACCTGAGAAGGATTTTCCCTTGAGCCCTGCCCTACTGGGGCCGTAATACCTTTCCTTCGCTGAGATCGCAGAAGGCGTTCTTATGAAGCTACCATGCCTATCACGGGTATATTCCAATGTAGGCCTGCAGGTGGCAGCACTGCATTTACATGTTTACACGTTTTACACATTTACACACTTATATAGCGCCGCTATATAACCGTAGTGCTTTACAGACATTAACATCAAGCTGTCCCCAATGGGGCTCACAATCTAAGGTCCCTATCAGTATGTCTTTGGAGTGTGGGAAGAAACCGAGTTTGGTTTCAAGTTTTAAAGTGGTTTTCCACCTTAAATATTAACTAGCAAAGTTATTCAACGAAGTCACGCGTGACTTTGCGAATAACTAACTTCGGCTCATCAGAGCCCATACATTTTATTACTGTATGGAGACGGATCTCCGTATACTATTAATCCAAAGTTTTGAACAAAGCAACTTCAGATGAAGCATCCGAAGCTTGCTTCGCTCATCACTAATTATCACTGTAATACCTGAAGTTAAAGGTCACAATCAGCTGGTACTGTAGTTGAGCTCGCTTTGAGCTCTATGCTGGGCACATTTTGTCACAGAGGGAAGATCATTACAGCTCCCTGTCAATATATCTGAATCAGGCTGACAAATGTCAGCCCATTCTCTTTAATGACAGAGTAATATACAGCAAAATGGGCCATTAAAGTGCTGGATGTACAGTGGCATGAAAAAGTTTAGGCACTCCTGGTCAAAATGATTTTTACTGTGAACAGTTAAGCAAGTTGAAGATGAAATAATTCCGGAAAGGCATAAAGTTAAAGATAAAACATACTTTATAAGTACCCAGACTTCTTGGTCTGTAAGACCAAGAAGATTTTCATGGAAAGCTGCCTGCAGGATTGATAAAAAGTCAAATCAGAACCCCCTCAGAACAGAACAAATCAGAACAAATCAGAACAGACCTTCAGGAAGATTTAGCAGGCTCTGGAGGTGTCGTAAATTGTTCTACTGTTCAGTGACACCTGCACGAATATGGCCTTCATGGAAGAGTCATCAGAAGAAAACCTCTCCTGCGTCCTCACCACAACATTCAGCTTCAGAAGTTTGGAAAAGAACATCTAAACAAGTCTGATGTATTTTGGAAAAAAGTCCAGTAGACCGAAGAGGTTAAAATAGAACTCTTTAGCCATAATGAGAAAAAATATGTTTGGAGAAAAGCGAGCACAAAATTTCATGAAAAGGACACATCTACAACCATTAAGCATGGAGGTGGATCAATCATGCTTTGGGGTTGTGTTGCAGCCAATGTCACGGGGAACATTTCACGGGAAGAATGGATTCAATAAAATTCCAACAAGTTCTGGAAGCGAGCATGACACCAACTGTAAAATAGCTGAAGCTGAAAAGAGAATGGTTTCTACAAATGGATAATGATCCTAAACACACCTCAAAATCCACCATAGGCTACTTCAAAAGGCACAAGCTGAAAGTTTTACCATGGCCCTCACAGTCCCCTGATCTGAACATCATTGAAAATCTGTGGACAAACCTTTAAAAGAGCAGTGCATGCAAGACAGCCCAGGAATCTCACAGAACTGTAAGACTGTTGTAATGAAGAATGGATGGAAATCCCTCAAAGAAGACTTGAAAGATGCCTGGCTGGTTACAAAAAGCGTTTACAAGCTGTGATACTTGCCAAAGGGGCTGCTACTAGGTACTAACCATGCAGGGTGCCCAAAGTTTTGCTTTGGGCCCTTTTCCTTTTCTTGACAAAAGCAATATGTCATCTTTACCTTTATGCCTTTTGGAGATCATTTTATCTTTAACTTGCTTACAGTAACAGTTATTTTGACGAGGGGTGCCCAAACTTTTGCATGTCACTGTAGCTGCATGGTGCAGTTAGCTCGTATGGGCAGTGTACAGATGGTGGACACAAGCAGGTTAACATCCGTTATGATGGTAGGGCTTCACCGGGTGACCAAATGTTTGTCCAGGATGTCCTGTCTCTGTTTTGGGTCACCAGGCTTCTCGGTGGTTAGCTCATGGTTTCTGTGATTGTCTCCTTCCATCTTATGCTGGTGGTCCTCTTTCTCTTTTCCTTTCAATTCTTGAAAGGCACTGATTTATCCAGCCAGTAGAAAGCCTTAAAAAGGATTGCTAAACATAGAAATGAATGTCACAATTAAAAATGTTCCCTCCACTGTTTGCCATTCTGCAGAACTGCCTGCATGTTCTTGAAACACAGGGGGTTAATCTCTTAATCTCTGAGGGGCCGGACAGGGATGGGTTTTAACAGTCCTTGTTTCACACTATGGACAAGGCACAGATGGGGAGGCTCCTGCTGAAGTCAGTTGCTTTATAGCCAGACACAGAACAGTGAGGAGGAGGAAGGGGAATGTGTCTTAGGACACAGAAAATATTTCTCCGTTTCTTAGTTTTACGGTAATTGTAATATCAGAAGATTTAGGGTATGTCCACACGGGGATGTGACAAATCCTCACCGTTTTGCAGTCCTTTACAAAATGTCATCCACATGCTGTGAATCATGCTGCAAATTTGCGCCATAATTTAACCTGTGGTGCGGGTTTTAAATCAGCTGCCTGTCAATTTCTGCTGCAGATTTACACTGTGGATATAACCCCTTGCAATGCAGAATGTGTAATCTACAGTAAGATCTGCAGCGACATTTCCATCCTACGTAGCTATTCCCTTAGGAGGGAAGTGCTGGGATTTTATTATTTTTTTGTACATCTTATATGTTAACATTCCTTTAAAGGGGTTTTCCGGATGTGATTTAAAATGGCCACAAGCAACTGCTCAGGCAACTGAACAGGCTGCTCAGTTATGATGGCACATCATAGGCAGGATGATATCCTTACCATCTATTGTAGAGCAGTGTAGTGTGTAGTGAGGTCACGCCCCCTAAGGGTCCATTCACACGTCTGTAGTGCATTGTGGATCCGCAAATTGCTAATCCGCAATACATCCGGCCGGCACCCCCATAGAAATCCCTATTCTTGTCCGCAATTAATTGGACATGTTCTATATTTTTTCTGGAGCCGTGGACCGGAAGATCGGCGGTGCGCTCTGGAAATGCGGATGCGGAGCGCACATAGTGTGCTCTCCGCATTCATTCTGTCCCCATAGAGAATGAATGGGTCGGCACCCGTTCCGCAATTTGCGGACCCATTATTACGGACGTGTGAATGGAGCCTTAGTCTGCAGGACAGCTCTGCAATTGGTGACACCCAGTCCTGCTCACATTCTAGGACAGGTTGCCTGCAGCAATTTTTTAAACATTCCTGGAGAACCCTTTTAAGGGCAAGAAATTCCGTCTAGCCAAAAAGAAATCTACTTTGTACTAATGAATAGTGATGAGTATTGTAAAAGTCGATTCGGCTGCTTCGCAGAATGTTAAAATTTTACAAAAAATATTAGCTTTGTGACGAAATGCATTTCTTGTAAGCAGTGGGTGAAATGACGGGGAGCGGCAATCGCGATGAGCCGGCCGCCACCATCTTGATTAAAGATCTAGTGCAAAATCTAGTGTGGCCTGTGATGATTTCATGCGAGATCTTCAATCTAGATGGCGGCGACCGGCTTGTCGCGATCAAATGGGTGAGGTAAGTATGATTTTATTTATTTTTTTACTGCTTTTCAGGGATAATCGATTAGCTACCACGAAGCATGAGGAAATTTGGCTTCGCAGTGAATCGAATTTTCCATGTCACCTATCCATAGGACCTCATCTGATCACAAGAATGCTTGTTTGTCCAATGTCCATCGTTTGAATAGAGCGGTGGTCACACATGCACACCATCATTTCATTCAGTCTCTATGGGACAATTGTGATTAGCGGGGGAACCAGCAGTCAGACTCCCAGAGATTAGACATCTACCACAAGTGTATAGATAATATGGGACAGATTTATCATGACTCTGACAGCTCACTCCACTTTCACATATGGCTAAAGTCAGTTTTAGCCAAGTCAGATTTATGATCGGCCCTTTAAGACTGTAATAAATGTGGTTTGACGGTAGCAGTTTATCCGTCAGTAAGCAGCTTTACAAAAGTCGCACATCTTTACGAAAAAGTCGCACGTTTTTATGAAAAAGTCGCATGTTCTATTAAAAAGTCTCATAAGATAAGCATGGTCCTCACTGGAGTGAAATTGCGACTTTTTTGCGACTTTTTAAATAGTCCCAATAGTAAATCTGTCTAGAGATTCATTTACATAAGAAAAAAAGCCCACTTTCAGAAAACTGGCGAGCATAGTGCAGAGCAGAAAAAAGTCGCAAATTTGTGCGCAGTTTTAGCGTTTGGGACTTTTTTGGGGACTTTTTCACTCCATTATTCTGACCTGAGCTAATGATAAATCTGGCCCAATGTTCCTATTGTGGGACAACCTCTTTCCTACGATAAAGACGTCCTGATAGATGGGATGACGATCACAAATAATGGATAAACCCTGTCAGTGCCCTCAAAAAAGTTGTAAAAGAGGTTGAAAACTCCCAAAGAACAGAAAAATTCTGTATCATTACCCAGAATAACTCTGATATAAGATGAATTTGGGGAAGTGTTACAAGAATATATCATTGTATTTTACAGCTGAAGTCCCTCAAGAAGAAAAGCCCTCAGACAAGACGGGACTAAGTAATGCACCAAATAAAGTGGAAGACAATGAACCAAAATCAGGTACAACTGATGTTACAGAATTGCCTCAAACCCTGGCATCAGATCCAAGCTATAGCTAATAATTATGTTAGGACAGAGATGTGGAGAAGACTGACCATGACTGACCTTGAAGACAAGCTCCCTTCTCACGAATGCTCCTTAAAGGGCATCTGCCCACAGATTTGTACCTATGACACCAGCTGACCTGTTACATGTGCGTTTGACAGCTGAAGGCATCCGTGTTGGTCTCATGTTCATACGTGTCCACATTTCTGAGAAAAATAAGGTTTTAATATATGCAAATGAGCCTCTACGAGCAATGGAGGCTTTTCTGTTACACCTAGAGGCTGAGCTCAGCTCTTCATCTCCACTTTGATTGACAGGGCCAGTCAGTGTAAATATGATCACATCTGTCTGTCCCTGACAATCAAAGTGCAGAGGGCAATGCAGTTTCAGAGAGCAGAGGCTCTAGGAGTAATGGCAACGCCCCCGTTGCTCTCAGAAGCTTATTTTCATATATAAAAAAAATTCTCAGCAATGTGGGCACATATGAACATGAGACCAACACAGATGTCTTCAGCTGCCAAGAGAACATGTAACAGGTCAGCCGGTGTCATAGGTACAGATCTGCTGACAGATGTCCTGTAAAGCAAATAGTCTTGGCTAAACAATTGCTTCCATTGTGTGTATACAGCTCATATACAGGCCTATGTGTCTCCAAAGTTACAGACTACAAAAATCACACTATACGCTGCCTGACTATACTAATTTCTGTCTTCTGCTGTCTGTAAGTTACAAAGAACACCAGGCAGAGTGGGGAGTAAGACTGTAAGGATGTAGGGGGAGGTTTATCAAACTGGTGTAAAGTAGAACTGGCTGAGTTGCCCATAGCAACCAATCAGATATCAACTTTCATTTTTCACAGCTCTTTTGGACAATGAAATGTGGAATCTGATTGGTTGCTATGGGCCACTAAGGAAGTTCTACTTTACACCAGTTTGATAAATCTCCCCCATAGCCTCTAACCACACCTACGTCCGCATAGGAGCTGTAGAAACAAACCTAGGAATTCTTTCAAAGTTTGCTTTTTTTCAAGATTCTTATATGTCTGTCTTTTTTTTGTAGAGGAGGAGAGTAAACTAGACGACAAGGAGGAAATTGTGAATCGACAGAATGGAGACAACTGTATAAAACAAGAAGAAGAAGAAGGAAAACAAGAAGATAGTGGAAAATTTAAATTTATGTTTAATATTGCTGATGGTGGTTTTACAGGTATTATCAGGGGCGTAACTAGAAACATCATAGCAAATTTTTCAACTTATCACAACCCATCAACTTTGTGCCTCCACAGTAGTTATGGCCTCTTAGTGCCCTCACACAATAGTTATGCCCCCTTAGTGCCCTAAGACGTTGTAGTTATGCCCCTTAGGGACCTCACATAGTTATGCCCTCTTAGCACCCTCACGCAGTAGTTATGCCCCCTTATATCCACCACACAGTAGTGCTCCCCTTTATGGCCAGTTTTTGGCACTGATTTTGGAGCATTTCTGCCTCAAGATCAGCTCCAAAAAAGTCCTCAAAACGGCCTCCCATTTATTTCAATGAGAAGCAGCACCTGCTTTTTTTTTTTTTTTTTACACGTTAAAAAAATGCATGTAAAAAAGAAGTAGCATGCCCTACTTTGGGGAAGAGTCAGCGCTGAATCTCCTATTGAAATGAATGAAAAGCAAAAAAATAACAGCTCCATGTAAGTCCACATATTTTTTGTGTTTTACGTGTGCTTTTTGGTGCAGATCCATGTTCAAAACCTCAATCTGCGAATGCATTTTTGTATTGAAGTGACCTACCATTGGCTAAAAAAAGATGTTTTAAAAAGCACATAAAAAGAGTTAAAAAAAAAACAAAACATTTTTTCACACTGAAAAAAACAAAACTGATTCTGCACTGATATTTAAAGAGTGTTTTTCAAAATCAGATGTGTGAACCTGCCCTTAGTCTATGCCTTAAAGGCTATGTACACCTTTGGAGGCAATTTTTTTTTTATGATTCAATGCTACCCATTTTTGGCTAAAAATTATATAATTTTTTTTTTTTTTGAGCTGTTCTGTCACAATTGGTTAACTGTTTTTCAAGCTGTGTGACTGGTACTTTCACTTTCACTTTTACTTTGTGCGGTCATCTAATAAACCTCTAAACTACTGAGAGGTCATAAACACTTATTTAAGCCACATTCTTAGGCCACATGCACACAGCTGTTGTTTTGGTCCGCATCCGAGCCGCAGTTTTGGCGGCTCGGATGCAGACCCATTCACTTCAATGGGGCCGCAAAAGATGCGGACAGCACTCCGTGTGCTGTCCGCATCCGTTGCTCCGTTCCGTGGCCCCGCTTTGCGGACAAGAATAGACAGTTATATTAAAGGCTGTACGTGCCGTTCCGCAAATTGTGGAACGCGCACGGACGCCATCCGTGTTTTGCGGATACCGGATTTGCGGACCACAAAACACACCACGGTCGTGTGCATGTAGCCTTATCAGTAAAATAAGAACTGAGCTATAATAAGTGTTTATAATGTCAGAGAGCAGAGATGAGGAGTCCATCAGCTCCTGGCCTGACGGAAAAGACAGAAAATCCTGAGGGTGCTACTAGAGCATGTCAGCTTTGTACAGAAAAAAGGACGGCATAGTTTTAATAAAGACCAATTTATACAATTATTTTTAGCTCAAAAGGAGTACAATGCAATAATAAAAAAAATGCCCCCAAAGGTGTACATAGCGTTTAATGTCCTCACACAGTAGAAGCAGTAAAACTCACATATGCCCATTTTTGCAATGAATGGAGCACATCCCGCTCTCCCCAGAAGACACAATTCAGTAAAATAGGGAGGCGCACAGGCCGAGTGCATGCCGGGAAATGATCCTCGGCTCGTACGTTCTTTTACTCAGCCCAGCGAGCGCAATGATATCATTGCATCAAGCCGGTGCATGAGGCTGTCCATAATGGATGACAGACATGCCAGTGTGCACACACAGCAATCATTATTACTTGTTGAGTACTGGCAGCCTAGGCCTGGACCCCCATGCTACTGCGGTCGGTGGGTGTTATATGTTGTCATCATTGTCCAGTATTACCACATGAGGACTCTTATCCTGAATATAGGCAACATTATAATACCCACATGGCAGATGTCCGATGGGTTTTGTCTGCTTTGTTTTGGGCCCAGCTCCATTGACATGAATAGTACTGAGCTACAATACCACACACAACCTGTGGACATGTGTGGCGCTGTTTTTTAGAAGGAAACAGCCAAGTTTTTCAAATCCACCACAACCTGTTAACAGACATTTGCCATATTCTTTGTTACTATAGAATTTTGGTAGATACAGATGACGTGACGTTCCTGCTGGAACTCTTCTGCCCTGGGTATTAGGAACCAGTATGGATTGTTTGGTACATTATGGTTTAACACCATTTGGAGTCAACGGTGTGTCTGTCAAAAGGTTCCTAGTTAAGAATTAGGGCAGATGGTCCAAGATATTTCACAGCATGCAGGTGGAAGAAGTGTAAGAAATTCACAGAGAACATAAGGAGGAGAGTCAGGTTTCAGTTTTTCGGTCATTCTTGCCCTGTTTTACACCCAAATTTCAGTACAACAACACACCTATCAAAAGTAGGCCACGTACTAGCATTAAGGAGCTCATAAAAGAAAGCTCCCCTATATATGGTACCCAAAGCACACTGCAGACACAGATGTACAAATATAGCTTTATTAGAGCATTAATCATACATATTAAAAAACACATGAAAAAAGTCACCGACAGTCAAAAACCACAGGAAGGTGCTTGATTTGGGTCTATTATAGTCGAACGTGAATCTATTGAAAGGGGAATATATGCAAAAGAAAAGACATATTACCATATGGCATTCCCTCTAAACATGAAAAGTCAATACGAATAGGACATGCAAAATACAGCCCCGGATCGACACCTCCAAAAAAACACCCGTATTTTAGTGTCCGTTAATTCTTGTTCTGATGGCCTGAGTGATCAGAGACAGACCTGTTGCTAGAGACATGCTGTCTGACAGCTTCAGAATATCCAGTGACTCAGCTAACATCGACAACTCCCGACTGGATTTTATTTTGCCTTCCTCTGGACTTGTATGCTTCCTCTGGACTTGTATGCTTCCTCTGGACTTGTATGCATGTACTATGTTTTATAATGGTGTGTATAGTATTTTGTTCTTTGTGTTTTATCTGTTTTAGAGCTTCACACATTATGGCAAAATGAAGAAAGAGCTGCCGTTTCTTCGGGCAAAATCTATGACATATGGCACAGGCGACATGATTACTGGTTACTAGCCGGAATTGTGACGTATCCTTATCTGTAACGTCCATTCATTTAAAAAATATATATATATTTTAAATAGAAGGAACGACTTTTTTACTCAGATTTCTAAACACGCCAGAGTAAGATATTGCATGCAAACTTGGACAAAAACCTAAAAAACAAAAACAAAAGCACATTATTTAGTGAAAACACACAGTGAAGATTAATGAGAACCTGGGACAGGCTTCCCGTACATTAGTGATGAACCCATTATTCTGCCCACTAATTGAACCCCCAAAAGTGCCCAGCAAGTTGATTCAGTTTTGCCTGCAATTGCGTTCAGTTCAGTTTTTATCGCACGGGGGAATTGCGCATTGATTAATGCATTTTTCACGCGCGTGATAAAAAACTGAAGGTATACAAACAACATCTCTTAGCAACCATCCGTGAAAAATGCATCACATCCGCACTTGCTTGCGGATGCGATTTTTACGCAGCCCCATTCACTTCTATGGGGCCAGCATTGCGTGAAAAACGCAGAATATAGAACATGCTGCGATTTTCACGCAACGCACAAGTGATGCGTGAAAAACAACGCTTATGTACACAGACCCATTGAAATGAATGGGTCCGGATTCAGTGCATTCGCATTGCACCCGCGCAGAATACTCGCTCGTGTGAAAGGGGCCTTTGTCTTACATGGGTTTTCCGAGAATGTAAGAAATTTGGCAGAGTGATGAAAAATTAACTATAATTACTTGTTAATTCCCCTGGTGCTCAGCGCCACTGCTTTGGTGGTCCCCGTCAGTCTTTGTTTAACCCACCATTCTTTATTTATCTCAGTGGTCTTGTGCTGTACACCAGTGAGGCCAGTGATTGGCTGCAGCGGTCATGTGAGTGGACAGACACATCATTACTACAGCAAAGTAAACACATTGGCGCGCAGCACCAGGTTCACAGGAGATCTAATGGTATATACTGTGCTCTCTTCTAGTTTTTGGCTATTTTTTGCCTCTGGCCAAATTATTTATGGTCTCAGAAAAGGCATCTGTCAGCAGATTTGTACCTATGACACCGGCTGACCTGTTACTGTGCACTTGGCAGCTGAAGGTGTCTGTGTTGGTCCCATGTTCGTATGTGCCCGCATAGCTGAGAAAATGATGTTTTAATATATGCAAATGAGCCTGTAGGACAGGGATGGCCAACCTGCAGCTCTCCAGCTGTTGCAAAACTACAACTCCCAGCATGCCCAGACTGCCTACAGCTATCAGCCTACAGCAGGGCATGGTAGGAATTGTAGTTTTACAACAGCTGGAGAGCCGCAGGTTGGCCATCCCTGATCTAGGAGCAACGGGCTCAGCTCTCTGGAATGACAACGCCCCCGTTGCCAACGCCTGACGCAGCTTGCTGGTGGCTGTCGGTATAGCACTGACGGTGTAATTCGCTTTTACTGCTTAAAGGGAATGCGTCATCAGAAAATCGCCTCTTATTTAAATCACATAAAAAAAAATATATATATTTGGTTTTAGATTTTTTGTCTTTGATGATATTTTTAATTTTCCATGAATCCAAAATCCGTCCCATGATCATGTTCAGAAAATAGAATTCCAAAAAATCTGTAATCCGAAAATAAAAACAGATTAGAAAAACAGGATATGTGTTGCTATCTGGTTTTAACTGGCAGACAACATTTTTGGTGACACATTTCCTTTAGGCCTCATGCACACGGCAAACAGGGAGTCCGCGATATACGGGCACTGCATCACGGATGCGGACCCATTCCCTTGAATGGGTTTGCAATCTGGAAGGTCTGGTGCGGAACGAAGGCAGGGAACCCCAAGGAAGCACTTCGGAGTGCTTCTGTGGGGTTTCTCTCCGTGCCTCCGCGGACGGATCACGGACCCATACAAGCTGAATGTGTCTTAATCCATCTGCGGAATCTCCACGGATGTTGCCCATGCATTCCCAATGCAAAGAACGGCCGGGCAACAGCATGAGGCCTTAAACAGTACAAGAGAATTATAGAAGTGATCAAAAGATCTCCTATTAAAGTCCCCTTGTGGGGCTGTTAAATGATTTTAAAAAAAGTGGATTTTTTTTTTTATTAAATAAAAAGTTCACATTAAAAGTAAAAAAAAAAAAAAGATAACATAAATACTCAGTGGCAGTATTGCTTTTATTTTCCCATCCTCCCAAGAAAGATCTAATAAATGTGGTAAACAATGCAGTGTGCTTGGGGGAGGGGTTAGGCACAAGGGGGATCATTTACGATCAGGAATACGACTATATTAGGTGTATTTCTGCCGCAAATTGCTGTTTTAGGCATAGAAAACAGTCTAAATTTAAGTGAGCAAGGAAGCTGGCGTACATTTAGACCATCGGAAGATGCACCAAAGTTATGTAGAGGCCGGCACCTATACATAACTTCGGCGGATATACCGCCAGCGCATGGGCTTATTAAGACCGTTGTCTAAAACGCTGGTCTAAGGGTACTTTCACACTAGCGTTAAAGTTTTCAGCTATTGAGTTCCGTCATAGGGGCTCAATACCGTAAAAAAAACTCTTCAGTTTTGTCCACATTCGTTGTCAATGGGGACATAACAGAACAGAACGCAATGTACCAAAATGCATTCCATTCTGTTTAGTTGCGCTCCCAAACCGGAGAGAAAACTGCAACATGTTGTATTTTGCTTTCTGTCCTGGGAAAAACTGATCTGTCGTGACCCCCAATGCAAGTCAATGGGGACAGATCCGTCCTCTATTGACTTTCAATGGAGTTCAAAACTGAACCGTTTCGGCTATGTTAAAGAAATGTTAAAGATAATACAACCGGATCCGTTCATAACGGATGCAGATGGTTGTATTATCAGTAACGGAAGCGTTACGTAAAACGCTAGTATGAAAGTAGCCTCAAATAAATGACCCTAAGGAGTAGCCGGCATCATGGATGGCTGAGCAGGAACACATGGCTGCGTCCACCACGGCAGAGTAGGACACTTTGTATAGTTGATATGCTTCTTGCACCCCGGTCTGGGGCACGGTAACTAGCAGTGCGGTCTCTTCACGTGACCGCTCCAGGGGACTACACCACTCAGAGGCAATGATTATGACCTTTCCAGCATTGTCAGTGTGAACCGTGTTTCTGCTGGGGCACTAATTCCAGATTTCTGTGCTTCACGTGTCGCCCGCCATGTGTGCACAAGCTGCTCTTTATTTCGTGCTAATGAAAGGTTATGGCGCCCCGGGAGGTGACGCCTATTTATACATTCCTTTCTCCTCCTAATGAGCCCTGTCTTTGTATTCAGATTCTCTACCACATACCCTGCTAATGATCCATCCCAAGTCTCTGCTCCTTAATTTGTAACCCCCCACAGACACGGCTATGCTCGCTGGCAGGATATCCAAAATGACCCTCGCTACTTAATTCTAAATGAGCCTTTTAAATCAGAGATCCACAAGGGAAACTACCTGGAAATGAAGAATAAATTCCTCGCTCGGAGATTTAAGGTATTTGTAATGACATAGATACTCATTAGATGGTTTATGCTATGGCTTTGTAACCAATGGAAGATATTAAATAGTGATTTGCAGTCAGATGTGCAGAGCGGAGTTTGTCGTTTGGCACTAATATTACTATAACAACCGATACGAATACCAATAGTTGAATATGTGTGTCACTAAACAGATAACCAAAAATAAGAATAATACACACAAATAGTATAAACTCAATCTTTATTGTTTAAAAAGAAAAATTGGATACATATTACAGCAAAAATGCATATAGTGGTAGCAGTGCAGGAAAATACTGCGACAAGTATAAGACCACCATCCCTCCAACACCAATAACTCCTATGGTTCGTTTTGCACAGTCAAAAGGGAGATTACAAACCAAAATCTTAATACAAATGTTTTGGTGCAAATCCTGGAAGAAAGCAGCCATGTTCTTCTCATCTTTTTCACTACTTTACTTACTTGTAATCCAAATTTACAATGTTCCTGTTTTTTTTTCCAGTTGCTGGAACAGGCGTTAGTCATTGAAGAGCAGCTTCGAAGAGCTGCATATCTCAATATGACCCAGGATCCAAACCACCCAGCCATGGCACTAAATGCCCGACTGGCCGAAGTGGAGTGCCTTGCTGAGAGCCATCAGCATCTCTCCAAAGAGTCCCTATCGGGGAACAAGCCTGCTAATGCTGTGCTACACAAAGGTCAGTGGCCAATATTTAACCCAGTCCTGCCCTACAGTTGCCATGGTTGTCAGTTTTTCATGTGCTCAGCCCAACTCCAGATTGGCATAGCTGTTTGAGACATACTGATTAGTGATAATCCCAAAGCCGGGTCCTGGCCACCATCTTACTACCTTTGGACGCTATGGTCGATCAAAGAAGTTGAGTGCACATACTCAGCATCATATCCAGAGGTTGTATGATTGCTGCAGAGGTTAGACGGGTGGGGGGTCAGCCTGTCAGTGCTCAGACCATACGCCGCACACTGCATGAAATTGGTCTGCATGGCTGTCATCCCAGAGGGAAGCCTCTTCTAAAGATGATGCGCAAGAAAGCCTGCAAAGAGTTTGCTGAAGACGAGCAGACTAATGACATGGATTATATGTCTTGTGGTCTGATGAGACCAAGATAAACTTATTTGGTTCAGATGGTGTCAAGCGTGTGTGACAGCAACCATGTGAGGACAAAGACAAGTGTGTCTTGCCTACAGTCAAGCATGGTGACAGGAGTGTCTTGGTTTGGGGTACATGAGTGCTGCCGGCTGTGGGGAGCTACAGTTCACTGAAGGAACCATGAATGCCAACATGTACTGTGATACTGAAGCAGAGCCTGATCCCCTACCTTTTGAAACTGGGCTGCAGGGCAGTATTCCAACATAATGACCCCAAACACACCTCCAACACGACCACTGCCGTGCTAAAGAAACTGAGGGTAAAGGTGCTGGACTGGCCACACATTTCTCCAGACCTAAACCCTATTGAGCATCTGTGGGGCGTCCTCAAACGGAAGGTGGAGAAGCACAAGATCTCTGACATCCAGCAGCTTCGTGATATCATCATGGAGGATGGAAGAGGATTCCAGTGGCAACCTGTGAAGTTCTAGTGAACTCCATGCCCAAGAGAGTTAAGGCAGTCCTGGAAAATAATGGTGGCCGCACAAAATATTGACACTTTGGGCACAGTTTAGCCATTTTCACTTAGGGATGCACTCACTTTTGTTGCCGGCGGTTTAGACATTAATGGCTGTGTGGTGAGTTATTTTGAGGGCACACCAAATCTACACTGTTATACAAGCTGCACACTGACCGCTATATATTGTATCAAAGTGTCAGCTCTTCAGTGTTGTCCCATGAAAAGATAGAATAAAATATTTACAAAAATGTGAGGGATGTACTGACTTTAGAGAGATACTGGATATGCCTCTTCTTGACCTTACTTCTACAGCGGCAGCTTTACGTCACTATGATTCCTGCAATGGAAACAGCCCTAAGAAATCCTATGCTTTGAAAGGATTATCCATGTGAACAACTCCTTTCCATTTGCTAGATTGCCCAATAGATTGGTGAACATAATGGGGATCATTTACATTTTTGCGCTGGCGGAGAATGGTTCGGGCCTCGTCATAAGTTAGGCTTACCCCAGGCAGTCCATGGGGCACATTTTACATCGGTCTTAGTTTCCCCCTGCGTTGCTGTAAGATTCATCTAATTTGTGATGAGGCGCATTACGCGCATATGTTGCAGTCCTTGCGCCTGGTATAAAAAGTACGCCAATGTTAGTAATTTTTCCGGGGCTAGAGTCACGGCCCCCAACATGGCCCCGTCCCCATCACTCTCAAGTGGCAAGCACAGCGCAAAAAGCCCATGCACGGGTGTTAAAAAAAAAAAAAGTTGCTCCTATTTTACGTAAAAAAAAATGGCGTAGTGCCCAGTTACATCAACTCAACATTTTGTGAGGGGTTTATGAACAAGACAGTTGTTTTTTTTTTTTTCTTCACCTTTTTTTAAGCTCCTTGGTTGTTGGGAACATTCCGATTTACATCCATTGGCTAAAAAACATCCGTTCTTGTCCAACTGCCTCAGATATATTGCTCTTTGCCTCAGTCAATTGGTCGTAATCAGATCTGAACAAAAATGTTTCCATTCACTGACAGCAAACATATATATATATACACCCTGTGTCTTGCAGTTCTGAACCAATTAGAGGAGTTGTTAAGTGACATGAAAGCTGATGTGACGCGGTTGCCTTCCATGCTGTCTAGGATACCGCCCGTGGCTGCTCGCCTACAGATGTCTGAACGCAGTATACTTAGCAGGTTGACCAACCGCGGAGGTGATGCCACAGTCCAGGTTAGGTGATCCAGGGTTTATTACTAACCATTTATCTTTTACTATACTGACACGGAGAAATGCGCGCCTCGCACCCCATCAGTCACCCATTAAATACATGGAAGACTTGAAATACAATGCAAATACTTTGATTTACTTGTACTGATCCTTCATTAGATCATGTCTTATATTCCTTTCTCTATATAACTGCATTCAGAATTCTGTTGGCTTCCTATTGGCTCTGAGCTCATATCGCCTAGCAGCCCTCTGCTGGTTCAGTGTCTGTACAGAGTAGTGTTGAGCGAATCGGGTTTGGATTGCTATATCTGAACCTGATTCATTTGTAAACTTTGTTAACAATATTGCCCCCACCCTACCATAAAATGTATGTGCTCCAGAGGTCTTTGCGAACTTGCAGCAAATATCACAAGACTTGCTTCGTCTCGCGTCTATTACGTGACACTTCGTTTATTCGCATAAATCAGTGTCAAAATCCGAAGCTGAACTCTGCTTCGTAAATGAGGCAGGAAGCCTAGAACAGCTTCGGATTTTGACACTGTGTAATTTATGCAAATAAATGAAGTGTCACGTCATAGACGGGAGACGAAGAGAGTCTCATGATATTTGCCGCAAGTTCACAGACACCTCTTTGGAGCACATACATTTTACGGTAGGTCGGAGGCCATATTGTTAAACGAAGTTTACAAACGAGCCGGGTTTGGTTACAGCAATCCAAATCCGATTCGCTTAACACTAGTACAGAGCTTAGTATGCAGATTTGCATTCCATGGAATATACTGTAATCAATACATTATTCTAGGGGTGTAACCCTAAGACCGGTTTCACACACAGAGTTTTGATATGTTTTCAGTGGCATTTTTCATGATTTTTTTGGTGGTCAAAAATGCTGCGAGCAGATGTGTACTATACTCACCAGGAGTCCAACCATTGTTTGAGTACACCCGTAATCGGTTAAGTACCGGGCCAATTTTTGATTTGACATTTTATTTTTTTCCTCTCCCCATTCCAAGAGCCACAAGTTTTTAAAATTTCTGTTCACATATCACACGAGGGATTATTTTATGGTCAGTTATTTGGTCAGTTATTTCCATCAGTTAGGCCTCTTTCACACTACTGTTTTTTTTTTCCCTTTTGCGGGCCATTTTTACGTATACAGTATACGGTCTGTATACAGAACTATTCATTTCAATGGGTCTGCAAAAAAAACTGAATGTACTCCGTATGCATTCCGTTTCTGTGTTTCCGTATCTCCGTTCCGTGCAAAGATAGAACATGTCCTATATTTGGCCGCAAATCATGTTCCGTGGCTCCATTAAAGTCAATGGGTCCGCAAAAAAAACAGAATGCATACGGAAATGCATCCGTATGTCTTCCGTATCCGTTCTGTTTTTTGCGGAACCATCTATTGAAAATGTTATGCCCAAACCAATTTGTTCTATGTAATTACTGTATACTGTATATGCCATACGAAAAAACTAAACGGAAAAACAGAACCACAACAGAAGCAAAAAACGGAACAACGGATCCGTGAAAAACAGACCGCAAAACATTGAAATAGCCATAGGCCTTATTCTGAGTCAAAACCAGTAGTGAAGCCTACAGAAAGACCAGGTATAATGGAAAGAAGTGTGAACCCAGCCTAAGCTGCATGCAAAGCTGTGCCTGAGGCACGGCCTGACAAGCAGCCTGTAAAAGTCGCAAAGGTATTCTATTTCAGCCTATGGTACAAGCGATCAGAAGATCACATGCTCAAGTCCTGTCCTCCAAAATCACAGTAAAAATAAAAAATAAAAGTAAAAAATAAATAAAAGATTCAAAATACATAAAAAGAAACAAAAAATTAACATATTAGATATCAGTGCGTCAGAAAATGCCCAAACTATTCAAATATAAAAATTATTTTCCTGCATAGTAAACGTCTAAATGGAAAAAAAATCAATAAAAATGCGCGATTCACCATTTTTTATCATAAATAGGGATCAAAAGGTCATATGCATTCCAAAATGTACCAATAAAAATGCAGCTTACCCTACAAAAACAATTTGTTCTGTAGATGTTAATATAAAAAAGTTACAGGTGTCAGAATATGGAGATGCAAAAAAAATGTTTATTTTTTTCCACAGATTTTTTATTTTAAGTAGTAAAACATAATAAAAACTACATATATTTGGTATCACCCTAATCGTACTGACCCACAGAATAAGGACATCATGTCCTTTTTTAGCACATAGTGAATACCATAATAACAAAACCTTGGTGGAAATGTAGTTTGTTTTCAAGTTCACCCGACAAAGAATCTTCTTTCTATTTTCCAATACAAAACAGAAACACAGAACAGGAGGAAATCTCGGAGTCGGCTTCTCTACTGGTTTTGGCTCACAATCATTCACACGTCCGCAAGTGTTTTGCGATCCGCAAAACACGGACACCGGCCATGTGCGTTCCGCATTTTGCGGACCCCACATGGCCGGCCCTATAATTGAAATGCCTTTTCTTGTCCGTGTCTATTTTCTTGTGGGGCTGCGGAATGGAAGTGCAGATGTGGACAGCACACTGTGTGCTGTCCGCATCTTTTGCGGCCCCATTGAAAATGAATGGGTCCGCACCCATTCTGCAAAATTGTGGAACGGATGCAGACTCATTTTGAGGACGTGTGAATGGAGCCTAACTGATGAAAATAACTGACCAAATAAGTGAAGTGTGAACTCGACCTTACTATGACAGGCCCGGGAGCCTTCACAGGCCCCAAGTTGTCATAGCAACTGTTTGGAGCCTGCTGATTAAGCATGTGAGCCTGCTTCATACATACCCTTAATGCAAATGACGTACCTATAGACAGTAGTCTATATTCTATACAGTGGGGCAGATTTTCTGATGCTGTCTATGATGTACGCTATGTGCAGATGGCCAAAATCAGCCTTTGATTCTGGAGCGGAAAACAGGTGTTTTCTGTAGTGTAATCTGCATTCAAAATGCCAGCAAAAGCTTCTGATTGACTTCAGTGTAAAAAAAAAAACGTGACCATGTGTACCTGGTCGTATTATTTTCCATAGCTGATTTGGAAAAAACTTCAGAAGCAGAGAGTCGCTTCTTTGGGGAAAATTTGAAGATAGCTATCCATAGAAGTCTAAAGGGAGAGGGGTAAAATACATTGGGTATGAGGCGAATCAAAAACGCCCCTTTTTTATAGCTGATGATTCCAATACTGATCTGTCGGTGATTTGTCTGCTGTGATTTTGACTTATGAACATAGCCTTAGACATCGAAAAATCTAAAGATGCGCCAAATTTATCACAGTGGTTCACGCTGGATGGTAAATTTGGTTCAGGGATAGACACTTTATCTACGATTACACAACCTATTGGTTGGCTTATGCGGTGCCAAAATGTGGGCACACTGCATATTATCCACATGCCTTGAATGAGGTACAAAAATGTGTCACCACACCTAATACATGGAGCACAGCAGAATCTGCCAGATTTGGATTAGTAAACCTGCCACCCTTCTTGTGGCTTCTCATTTTTTAGGTCAATAGCATTTTCTCGATTGGCCTCTCTATAGATCTTCCAAAAAAATGAAAAAGTCCAGTGTATAAAATGGCAAAAAATAAAATATGCCGCCAAAAAAAATAGCAAAGAATGCTTGAAACACATTTTTTACATGTTATAAAAGAAAAAAGTATGGGCTCATGCACACGCCATGGTTTTTGTCCGCATCTGATCTAAATTTTTTGTGGATCGGATGCAGACCCATTCACTTCAATGTGGCTGCGAAAGATGCAGACAGCATACCTGTGTGCTGTTCACATCTGTATATCCATTCCATGGCCTTGCAAAAAAAATAAAAAATAGAACATGTCCTATTCTTGTCCATTTTAAGGACAAGAAGAGGGTTTTTTGTGAAAGACTGAAAAAAAAATAATGTCTGCAGGCTCTCAGCCGGTATCCGTATTTTGCAGGTCTGCAGTTTGCGGACTGAAAAATGGCAATGGCTGTGTGCATGAGCCGTATGTGTGTGAAGGAGCTTTTAAAGGGAACCTTCATAATGACCCCCAACTTCCTGTAAGTTATCTTGTCTCCAATACTGTTTTGTTGTCGGATCCAATAGCCAAATTCGCAGCAAAACAACTTTTTAACCCCCGCTCCATGTATGTAAAAGAAGAGCTTGAAGTCAAGGGGGGCGGTGGCCTTCACACTTCAAGATTGCTGCACCCAGTTTCTGCCTCCTTCACTCTTGATAGACAGATATCTGGCCTTGTGTCATCCCTTTTGATTTTCAGCGCCTGCGCAGTGCGCCCAGCTGTATTGTGCTTAGTTTCAGGGGCTCTTTGCGCAGACTCCGAGGCGTGCTTGCTTCCGGGAGTCTATGTCTGCGCAATGAGCCTCTGAAGCTGAGCACACTACAGCTGGGCGCACTGCGCAGGCAGCAAGGAAAACAAAACAGGACGGCGCAAGCGCTGGATATCTAGGGCATCTTGGCTGAGGAAAGAAAAAAGAGCTGTCCGTCAAGAGTGAAGGATGCAGAAAGGGGTGGGGAAGCTTAACTTGAAGCATGAAGACCGCAGACCCTTGACTTTAAACAGTTTATTAACATTAAAAAAAAACTACAAGAAATTGCCAGACCGCTTATAAATAAATATCACTTTATTGCATGAATTGCATATGACTTACAAACATGATTAAAAGACATAGATGCAGGGTAAGGAGGCGGCGTTAACTGGAGGGAAACCACAGCGGATAACACGTTCACAAATCCCCCATCAATATAAACATGATTTCATTAAAGTGCAAGTGCAAACCAAATCCATTACAATCAAAAGGACAAAGAACGGTTACCCATGCTGTGTCTCCTCCAGGATGGCGCCAACCCCGACGCGCGTTTCGGCGAACCTTTGTCTGGGGGTGTTTATTAACATACATGGAGTGGGGGGAATAAACTTGTTTTCCTGCAAAAGATAACTTGAGCTTTAAGGGTACTGCAGGTGGTTGGGGGAAGGGGTGCATTATGGAGATGTCAGGTTCCCTTTAATTATGTAATTTGGGGCCTGGAACCTAAGGGAGTATGATGGCTCCTCAGCCAGGACAGCAGTACTATAAGTGGGAATATGTGATAGTTGTGGCACTTAGAAGCTTCAGGTTTGGGTACACCTCTGTATTAGACACTGTAAAGTAATATTAAATGGGAAACTATAGAATTCCCTGTATTAGGCCTCATGCACATGACAGTATTTTTTCACGGTCCGCAAAACGGGGTTCCGTGATCTGTTTCCGTTTTTTTTCCCCGTGTGTCTTCCTTGATTTTTATCACCAGACATGAAAAGTGAAAAAAAAATCTAAGTCAAGTTTGCCTTGAAAATGATAGGAAAAAAACGGACGCGGATGACAATCTTGTGTGCCTCCATGTTTTTTCACGGACCCATTGACTTGAATGGGTCTGCGAACCATTGTCTGTGAAAAAAATAGGACAGGTCATATTTTTTTCACGGACTGTAAACACGGATCACGGACGCGGATGACAAACGGTGCATTTTCTGAGTTTTCAACGGACCCATTGAAAGTCAATGGGTCCGCATAAAATCACTGAAGACGGAACAACGGACACGGAACGCAACAACGGTCGTGTGCATGAGGCCTTAGACTGCAGTGCATTTCTAGAGCTAACTAAACTTTTAGGGGTGTCTGTCAGCAAAATGCTGACTGATTCCAGTAGAAACCAACAGAATTCTAATTCAAGACATGATTAAAATGAAGATTAGTACAAGATACACAAAGCAGAGTTCTGAGTATGATTTGTATAATGGCCATATGTCTGTACCATACTTCTTGTTACCCAATTTGACTCAGATTTCTATTTCCCTAATCCGTTATGTCTTTTACCTGAAAAGTCTAACACACGAATACATTTAAGATGTTGAAACCCCTTTAAGACTTTTAAATCTAAATGTCTTGAAGATTTTGTTCACTATTACAAAAAAGACTCTCCTTTTTCCTAAAAGCATGCCTCACTTGTCCACAAGCTTAGTTTTATTGCAAGTCGGTTTTGCAGGCGTCTGCTTTGCGGTGTTTTGCGACAAATTTATCAAATGTTGCACATTGTTTAATAAATTTGGTGCATCATAAAGTCTAACATTTCTGTCTTGTGATGTTACTCCACTTTCTATGTCACCGCTTTACTGGAGTAAGATTGCAACTTTTTATAAAGTTGCAGTCGATAAATCTGGCGTAAAGGGGTTGTCTCACTTCACCAACTAGCATTTATCATGTAGAGGAAGTGAATACAAGGCACTTACTAATGTATTGTGATTGTCCATATTGCTTCCTTTGCTGGCTGGATTCATTTTTCCATCACATTATACTCTCCTGCAATCCAGGAGTGGTTGTTGTGCTTGCACACTATAGGAAAAAGCACCAGCCTCTCTGATGGCTGAGACAGTGCCATTTGCTGGAGTGAGACAACCCCTTTAAATCAGCTCGACCATGCTAACCATGGCCACATTCCCACCCACTTTTCAAAACTGGAGTGAGCGATGTAAAAATGCTAAATGTTTGTGCAAATATGCCCCAAAAATTACTTTTGTGACTATTTGAAGCCTGAATGCTCGAGTGCAGGGCTTTGTAAATTCCCCAAGTGAGTTTTTTCACAACTATGGCATTAAAGAGGTTGTCTTACTTCAGCAAGTGGCATTTATCATGTGTAGAGAAAGTTAAAACAAGGCACTTACTAATGTATTGTGAGTGTCCATATTGCTTCCTTTGCTGGCTGGATAAATTTTTCCATCACATTATACACTGCTCATTTCTTACGACCACCCTGCAATCCATCGGTGGTGGTCGTGCTTGCACACTATAGGAAAAAGCGTTGACCTCTCTGGTGGCCGGGACCATGGGAGCTCATGTAGGCTGGTGCTTTTTTTTTTATAGTATGCAAGCACAGCCACACTGATGGATTGCAGGGTGGTCGTAACCATGGAAACGAGAAGTATATAATGTGATGGAAAAATTAAACCAGCCAGCAAAGAGGCAATATAGAGAGTCACAGTACATTAGTAAGTGCCTAGTATTAACTTTATCTACATGATAACTGCTATTTTCTTAAAAAGTGAGACAACCCCTTTAAGTCTTGTTCTATGGTCATTTTGGTCGTTCAGTGAGCTGAATTAACATAACTGACCTGAAATTATAGGGAACATTTGGATCCACGCAGATGTACAGCAACAACTTTGGCCCAAATTTCCGAGGACCTGGTCCGGGCAGTATTGTGAACTACAACCAGATGCCCCTCGGGCCTTACGTGACCGGTAGGTTGATCGTTTTTTCCAGTGCTCATTATGAAATGTACAAGTACTATGGGAATATTTTCAGTAGACTGCCGGTAAGCTCAGAGGACACTCGGCAAGCAAGATGTTTTCTCTCTTATCAATAGATTTTTAGCCGTTTCCGAGATTTCCTCTGTGGCAGTCACCATTTCCAAAGGAGGTAAGCAGACCTGTGTCTCTGTGCTCCATACCATCCGTATCATCCTCTACTACTGGTGCCTTACTCTAGACCACACATGGTGTCTCCATTGAAGATAAAACCGAGAAGGTCCATTCATTATATGTGGTTGTTAGACTGGTCATAGATGTCGAGTCATTTCTCAGCATGCTGGTCAGACACATGCTATACAACCTGTTTGTTGTCAACCTCGCATCAAGCATATCAGGAGTGCTCAGGAGCTTAGACCTGTGTCGTCCTCTTCTATCAAGTCAACATTTCTGTCCAACAGCTTCTTAGTTGCATGAATTTTGGGCAATGTTGGTGGCAGTCAGTATGGCTTTACATATCATCATAAACACGTGTTTTTGCTGTTTTTTTACTGCGTTTTTAAGAAAAATAAAACTATTTGTACAGAAAAAGAAAATCTAAAAAGCACCATGTGTGAACAAAAAGACTAAAAATGACATGTCAGAATTTAGGTCACGCTACCATGTCTGACATGCAAAAGTAAACAAACACTATGGGGGGAATTTTATGAAAACTGGCTTCAGATCCCACCTTTAATTTTTTAAACAAGTGAAAAATGAAAGGTGGAATCTGATTGGTTGCTATGGGCAACTAAGCCCGTTTTTATACATTTCTACATGCGCAAAGACATATGCAAATAATGCGCACATTTTTGATCAAAATTGTGTGAGGCCCATCTGCCATCGGCAAGGTGGCTTCTGCAGAGGGGGAAGCTACACTTGCCTCCCTGGGCCTATATAATTCAAGGCACTGAAGAGTCCAGCGTCACGGAAAATAATGCACTATAGCAATAGATGCAAACATAATGTATGGACAAAGCCCTCACTTTAATGATAAAATCTGAGACTCTCAGCCAGTATATTTTGATCAATACATCTGTGCCCACCTACCCAGTGCCAAGGTGGTCTCAGTCAGGCAGGTCCTCCAAGACAAATAAAAAAAATCACGGAAAAAAGATACAAAACATCCTGCACGATATGATAAATATGCGGATGTGTATGGCTACATTTATAAAGTCACGGAAAATAGCGCACTAAAGCAATAGATGCAAACATAATATATGGACTAAGCCCTGAGACTCTTAGCCAATATATTTTGATCAAAACACATCTCTGCCCACCTACCCACGCCAAGGTGGTCTCAATCAGGCAGGTCCTACTCTAAACCTACCTATGCCGTTATGCATCTATATTCAGGAGAGCAGACCCGGCATATATAGTGTGTTGCTCCTAGTTACCATTGTATAGTCCAACATTCAAAATGAGAACTTCCAGAAATTTCACATAGGAATGTATTCATAATTACATCTAAGGCCACTTTGACATGGCAGCATTTAGGCCAATATTTGGAAGGCATAACGAGGAGTGGTTCCAGAAGACATGCACATCCTCCATTATACATTCTCTCTGTAGGTTCCATTCCTCCAGAATACTGACCAAATTCTGAAAATGGCCAATGGCTGTATTTATGTTTAAATATTACCCTGTGTTAAAAAAATATATAATTGAGTTATCACAAAAAATAAAGTAAAAATATATTTAACCCCTTAAGGACAGGGCAATTTTCCATTTTATTTATTTTTTTACTTCCTGGAGCCATAACTTTTTTATTCTTCTGTTCACATAGCTCGTTTTTATGTGTGACAAGTTGTAACTTCTAATGGCACCAATTTGGCCATCTGCACATGTTGCAGAATAAGTGTGGTTTTCCTGCGCAGATTGCCGTGCGGAAAAAACACAGCGTATTACAGTATTAGCAAAGTGTATGGGAGTACACAAATTTCATATACACTTTCAGGGCTCCAGATGGCGACCAAAATGATCGCCAATGCGACTTAGAATTTACAAATGGCGACAAGAGTTTTTAGTCTTGTCGTTATTTGCGACTAGACCTGCGCAGCTCTGCAGTTGAATACAGCGGCGGGGCACAGGAGATGATAGTTCTCTGCCCCGCCGCCGATGTTCTTCTCAGCAGCGCAGTGGAGAAGGAGTCTCTCCCTCCCCCTGTGCGGCTGCCGCCGCCGCCAATAAGAAGAGAGACAGGAGGAGGAGGGGAGGGGCTGTGGCCACTGCGCCACCAATGAAGATAACTGACCTGTTAATACAAATACAGGAGGCGGGTGCCGGAATCAAATAGCCGACACCCGACCTCTATGGCAGGGAGCTGCGATCCTCTGCAGTTAACCCCTCAGGTGCGGTACCTGAGAGGTTAACTGCAGCAGATCACAGCTTCCTGTCATAGAGGTCGCGTGACGGCTATTTGATTCCGGCACCCGCCTCCTGTATTTGTATTAACAGGTCAATTATCTTCATTGGTGGCGGAGTGCGCCCCCCCCCCCCACCCAACACCCCAGTATAATAAACAGTGGTGGCGCAGTGCGCCCCCCCCCCCCCCCCCAACACTCCAGTATAATAAACTTTGGTGGCGCAGTGCCAATGAGGGTTAAAAAACAAATAAAAAATTAACTCACCTCCTCCAATTGATCGCGTAGCTGCCGGTCTCCTGTTCTTTCTTCAGGACCTGTCAAAGGACCTGTGGTGACGTCACTGAGCTCATCACATGGTCCATTACCATGGTGATGGATCATGTGATGGACCATGTGATGAGCGCAGTGACGTCACCACAGGTCCTTTTCCTCACAGATGAAGACAGAAGAGAAGCCGGGCTGCGCGAACAAGTGGATTAAGGTGAGTTACATTTTTATTTTTATTTTTTTATTTAAACCCCTCCAGCCCTATTTTACTTAGCATTCTGTTTTAAGAATGCTATTATTTTCCCTTATAACCATGTTATAAGGGAAAATTATTACATCTACACAACCTTGAACCCAAACCTGAACTTCAGTGAAGAAGTCGGGTCTGGGTACCACAATCAGTTTTTTATCACGCGCGTGCAAAACACATTGCACCCGCGCGATAAAAACCAAACAATGGACTGCAATCGCAGTCAAAACTGACTGCAATTGCGTACCTACTCGCACGGGTTTGCCACAATGCACCCGGGACGCATCCGGAGCCAAAACGTGACACCCGTCTGAAAGAGGCCTAATATTAAGTTTAAATCCCCCCTTTCCCAATTTTACATATAAAATATATAAACAATAAATAAATAAACATATTACATAGCGCTGCGTCCGAAAAGTCCAAATTATTAAATTATTTAAAAATATCTCCTATGCAGTGAGCGCCGTAACAGAAATAAATAAATAAAAACCATGCAATTCGCCATTTTTAGTCACCTTGTCACCCCAAAACATAGGTTAGGACTGTTCTATTATGGGCCGAACGTTTCATAAAATGCAAAATGCACGCGGCTTTTTTGGGTGTTTTTTTTTCCGCGTGGTATTGAGTATCGCAATACTTTTTTATGGTGACGAAAGCGAATAAAAATTTTGGTATCGAAACAACCCTACGCCGATCTGATCGGCGTAGCGTTGTCACGATACCAAAATTTAGATTCGGTTTCGATTTGGCGAGTAAAAATTTAATTTGGCTCCTAAATTTTTCAGTTCAGGAGCCAATGGCTACTAGGTATTTTTTTTAGTCTGGAGCACTGACTTTGCAGATTTTCTCTGTGCGGAAATGGATCTGCATCATCTCAGTTATATTTGCGGTTTTAGCTGCAGATTTCACCCTTTCAATGGAAGGGTGAGATCTGCGGCAAAACCGCATGAAATCTGCACCAAAAACCACTGTTAAAAATGCAATTCCGTTTAGTTTTAACTGCATTCCATATTCGGTAAAACTGACCTCTTACCTTTATTCTACAATCAGTATGATAACTGTGATACTGCATTTATATAGTTTACTTTAAAAAGTTAAAACGTTGAAAAAAATGAATTCTTTGCATCAACATATTCTGGCCCCCATAGCTTTTTTTTTTTATAGTTAATTTTTTGCATGGCGATCTGTAGTTTTTATTGATACTATTTTAGAATGTGCATGGTTTATTGATCATTATATTTTTTTTAGAAATATATATATATTTTTTGTTGTTGAGGTGAAGCATTTCTTTTCTGTTACGGCTTTCAACCTACAGGATAAATACGTTTATATTTTAAATGTATGGGCATTTTGGGGAGTATTTAAATTTTTATATATTTTTTATATTTTAAAAACATTTTCTTACTTTTCGCTACACATATTTTAAGTCCCATTAGGGGACTTGAACATGCCATTGTTAAATATGATCCATGGAGCCGTGCCGTTGTGGTACCCTCAGATTCTTCAGAGGGATTAAGGCTACCAGTGCTCCTGGGGAAAGCCGCCTCAGATGCTCACAATTGACCACGGCAGCTGAGGGGTTAAATGCCTGTGATCGGTGTTTGCAGGCATTAACCCAGCGGCTATGGCGCCCATTGTATTCATGGCGCCCATTCTATTCATGAACGGGCACCATTTTTAAAGAGCAGATTTCCACAATACATGTCCTCAAGGGGTTGATTATACTGAAAGTGGAAATTCAAATTAGCTCTAGATCAGGTGTGCACAACCTGCCACCTGGGGGTGGGCTAACATGAAGCTGAGGTGCTAATATGTGGGGCCCCCTAAGCATCTGGTCAGAAGAAAGAGGTTACTGGCCGGCCTGGTGCCTAAAAGTCTTCTCCACCCCCCGATGCATCTATAATAATAAATCTGGTAGTCTCTTAAATAATCTACCCAGTTTATTATCTGGATGCATAGTCTGGCTGAGATGCAGTAAACTGACTATTTGTATGCAGTGCAGTCAGTCTACAGCCATGTGCTGCTTGTGCAAGTTGTGGAGGACTGGGGCCACCCTCACCGCAGCCTGCCTGGATGTGCCGCTGGCACCTAAGGCCTCTTTCACACGGGCGTCCCGGATTTGCTCCGGATGCGTTGCGTGTGCATTGTGGGAAACCCGTGCGAGTAGGCACGCAATTGTAGTCAGTTTTGACTGCGATTGCGTTCCGATGTTCAGATTTTTTTGAGTGCAATGCGTTTTGCATGCGCGTGAGAAAAAACTGAATGTGGTACCCAGACCCGAACGCGGACTACTTCACTAAAGTTCAGGTTCAGGTTAGGTGTTCTATTTATTTTATTATTTTCCCTTATAACATGGTAATAAGGGAAAATAATAGCACTCTTATTACAGAATGCTTACTAAAATGTTGCTTGAGGGGTTAAAAAAGAAAAAACTCGCCCCATCCACTTGTTTGCGCAGCCGGCATAGTCTTCTTTTTTCATCTTTCAGGACCTGCCAAAGGACCTTTGATGACGTAATCGCGCTCACCAGGTCAGCACGGGTCCCGCTGAATGAAGATAGAAGATCCCCATTCATTTCTATGGTGTCTGCGTTGCGTGAAAAACACAGAATATAGAACATGCTGCGATTTTCACGCAGCGCACAAGTGATGCGTGAAAATCACTGCTCATCAGCACAGCCCCATTGAAGTGAATGGGTCCGGATTCAGTGCGGGTGCAATGCGTTTATCTCATGCATTGCACCCGCGCGGAATTCTCGCCCGTGTGAAAGGGGCCTAACAGATATTTATGGGATACCCTTTCCATAGGTTATTGATTCATGTTAATCCATTAAGTTTTATTAATTGGTTAAATCTGACAATGTGACCCTCACTAGAAAAGGTTGTGTATGTCTCGCTGAATGAATGCAGAAATATGTAACCTGTTCTACCTTTCAGCTCATAAATGAGAACACTTATATAGATGCTATAGTTTACACGGGCTGATAATTTGGAAGGAATGTCGTAGGAAAGTTCTTTGGCGGACCATCAACCCGTCTACACACATTCACGATCATCCCACAAATTAGCAAGCGCTCAATTATCAGCTGAATGGATCTTTCAGGTGAGCATAAAAACGTTCGCTAATCTGGGGATGAGCTGCCAACATAATAAAGTTTTGGACAACCCCTGTAAGGCCTCAATAATATCAGCCTTAGATCCCTCCAGCAGGCTTTTTCGACAGAGGACATCCTACTGGAACTCTCTGGATCCAACATAGCTGGATTTTACCGTGTGCCCACCGGCTCCAATTGACTATAATGGGATCCAAAAATGCCAGGATTCGGCCTCTACATAACTTAGGCGCTTTACCAGTGGGCATGTGACTTGCTTAAATCTACGGCAGCTCCCTTGCTGGCATAGATTTAAGTCATTTTGTACAGCAAAAACAGGCGTAGAAAATGATGAATGAGATGGGCCTGTCAGCATATATCCTTTACCACCCAAGCCACTGTTCGTTTTTCTGCCACCTCAGAAAAGTGTCGCGAGCAGGGAAAAGTCCGAGATTTGGCATCAAATCCCTTTTGCGACCACATCTGTGACAAAAATACGCCAAAAAGTGGCATACTTCCAGTAATAAGTGACCCCCTAAGTGATTTTAGTTTGCATATAGGGCTCTTATGCTCAAGGGGCACCCCTAGTAAACTGGACCTTGGGCTGGTGCCACTACACCACCCCCTAAAACGGTCCAGACCCAGTTGTATGTATAATTTAGAACTCGCATCTGGGACATGGTTACTTTCCCTATCCTGTCTTTTAATAACTGAATATTTTTGTGAAAGACAGAAATATCATGGAAGTTCAAAATATCACATCTTATTCTCCCCTTGTGCCCCCCGCTGGTAATGCAGAAAAACTGTAGAGAAATAGTTATTTCATCACTGTTGTATCGTAATCAATATTAATTCAGAACAGTAAATTATTCATATTGACAGAACTTTCTCAATATACATGATGCAGTAAGTGCAGAGAGGATGATTGAAAGGCTGAATTATTCATCATCTGCAGGTCTTGTCCACTTACCCGCAGTCATGGTGAAGTGTCTGCCAATGCATCATTCTTCTAGAAGGCATTAAAAATTGATGTGCAAGGGAAAAATACCAAGATGGCAGTATTTTTCTATCCTTTCCTTAATTTCGTAGAGGCAGGGGCATAGCTATAGGGGTAGCCGTCACTGCCAGGCCCAAGAACTTGAGGGGGTCCAAAGACCTATCTGCCACATCAGAAGTCACCAGTATTATAGAAAGCACATGGTAAGTAGGGCTCAGGATCTTTAAGTTACTCTTCAGCATAGAGCTAATTTTACTTTAGGATAACACTGCAGGACCCACATATCAGTCTCCGTATGACAGAAACTAGATCAGAAAACATTAGGAGAGATTTATTAGATCAAGTGAAGATTATGTTCCCCTAAATTTCACTAAATGTCTTAAAGGGGTTATCCTGGAAATAATCTTGATGACCTATGCTCTGGATAGGTTATCAATATCAGATCGGCGAGGGTCTGGCTCCTGGGACCCCTTCCAATCAGGTGTTTGAAGAGGTCGGGTGCTCCGTGAGTGCCACAGCCTCTTCCTAGGTCAGTGTGGTCACTGTACATTGGTCACATGGCCTAGTTGCAGCTCTGTCCCATTGAAGTGAATGAACCTGGGCTGCAATACCAAGCACGGCCACTATGCCATGTACGGTGCTGTGCTTGGGACTGAGACCCTCACTGATGTGATAATGATAGCCTATCCTGAGGATAGGTGATCATTTCCTGGATAAGCTCTTTAATGAAATATAAAACGAACAATAAACATATTGGGAGGTGTTAAGAAATGTAATAAAATAAATTAAAGCCAGGGTTACATGATCTTCACTTGATCCGATTTATCAATACTTTACTTAGATGTATTAATTTACAGGCCGCAAATTGAATTACAACAGCGCACAGATATTTGACACTTTTTTTTTTGCTTTCGCCACTTCATGGCTGGTGTATAATAGCTTGGGCCAAAAGATGGGGCATGTCTTGCTACAGTATAATCCATAGGTTCACACAAAATGGCCTTTTAAAGTGTAGGCCAAACCTAGTGATGACCTACCAATTAGATTCTACTTTTAATACAGACTAGAACATTCTGAGAATGAAGGGGCCACAGTACTGGTGTAGCACTGCTCCCCCTTCTAAATTTTCCATCTACCTGGCTGAGGTGGTAACCGCAGCAGGGTCCATGAATGGGGCAGTGCTGCAGTTCCCTGCACATTGGGTAGCCCCTTCATTCCCAGGATCAGTTTGGTCCCAGAGCTCAAACACCCACAGTTCATATTTTGAGGGCATATCCTAGTAATATGCCATCACTTAGAAAATAGTGTTCTTATTTTAGAAATCAGTGGTGGTCCAAGATCACAAAAATTACGTTATTGTTTATTATCGTAGTGCCCTTAGTTCCATGGTGCTGTATGAAGAGGGTATACATACATAATACAAAACAACTGCAATAAGCATGAACAAGACAAGTTACAAACTGGTACAGAATATAGGAGGACCCTTCCCACTAGGGCTTACAATCTACAAGGGATGGAGAAAGCATACAGTGAGTAAGGGTAAAGCCAGTCATGGCGGTATAGAGGAAGCAGGGTCATTGTAGGTTGCAGACTTGTCTGAAGAGGTGGGTTTTCAGGTTTCTTTTCAAGGGTTCCACTGTAGGTGAGAGTTTGATATGTTGGGGTACAGACTTCCAGAGTATAGGGGAATGCATGGGAAGAGGAGATTAGAGGAGTAGAGAAGAAGGTCCTGTGAGGATCGGAGGTGTGGGGATGTATCAGGAAAGCAGGTGAGAGATGTAAGGAGGAGACAGATTGTGGACAGACTGAATTCTCTGGGCAATGGGGAGCCAATGAAAGGATTGGCAGAGGAGAAACGAGGTGAGAAGTGGATTAACTGGGCAGCAGAGTTGAGAATAGATTGGACGGTTGTTGAGAGTGTTAGATGGGAGGCCGCAGAGGAGGATGATGTTACTGTATTCTAGGAGGGAGATGATGAGGGCATGTACAAGCATTTTTGCAGACTCTTGGTTGAAGAATATGCAGATCTGAGAGATTTTTTTGTGCTGGAGGAGGCAGAAGGTGGAAAGGGCTTGTAGGTGCATTTGTCATTTGTAGAGGTAAAGTGGTGTGGCTTCCAATTTGAATCAAATGTGACCGATTTATGAGAATGTTCAGAATGCACACAGGGAACCATGCAGGGTACACGACCCTACAATTACCATCTGGTGTGATCGACACAATGAGGCCCATCTTAATAAATCTTATTGTTTCCCCTCTAGACCAAATACAGTTCGTTCCACAAAACCTTTTGTCACATTTGTCTGTAAAGGCGACCAGTTTGTTCTGGACTTCTGCTTAATCGAGTCATTAATTTCAGTGCATTTGTAAGAAACAGACAATTCCTCAGTGTTGTCCATAGCACCCAGAGCTGAAATCTGATCGGCCCCAGTTGGCACCAGTGGTGCTTATTGGTTTTCGTCCACGAGGCTGTCTTTAGAAGTCTTGAACTCAATTTCACATTCATCAAATGATAAGATCATATATTTTGTATAGAGTGATTTACTAGAACATAAGAACCATTAATTTTTGTCATAAAGCGAGACCCTGAATGACCCTCACCGGAAAGAACTTCTATGACTCTTTGATTTTGATAAACTTTTAATATTCAGCTTGAAGCCCCTGTTATATTAGTTTTATATCTAAACTTCACAGCTTGAAACAGATAACGAGAACATTATAGAGGTTTATAGACTGTCCAATCCCAAAAAATTGCTGTTTGACCATGAAGTGCAGGGCCAGCTTTATCCTGCATGTCTTCATAAACTGAATCCCGACATCCTTCAAAATAGATTTTTTTAACCTGTTTTTATTTTTTTAAATTGTATATTTTTTATATTCTTTTTCCTTTACGTGAGAACGTCGGCAGTTACTTGTATGTTGCCTGAGCAGCTACAACAGTAGTTGCATAGCTTACATGCATTTGCTTACAATCAACACTTGAACAAAATACAACATATAAGAGATTATAGTGGGCATGCTCTGGGTTATGTGCAGGAAGGAGGTGGAGGTGAGCTGTCTACCATCCCAGCAGAACCAAATAATACAGTGTAGCACAGTATACTGCCCCAATAGCTGCCATCTTCTGTCCCCCTCCTCCAGTTGTCTATGGAGCAGGAGGCTTAGGAGGTGAGGTGGGGGCCATAGTGGTAGAATTCAGGAGGGCATGTGCGGTACTGTTGAGAGCTCATTATGTACTGGTCAGCGGCAGAGAGGAGGACTTGGGTGGCCCCCTGGGGCATCGACACACCAGGAAATTTCCCTGTAGGGTCTATGGCCAATCCACCCCTGTTGTGATGCCCTCTGATGGTAATAGGATGACTGCCGAACACAAGCAAAACCTGATGTATTGTGCA